>NC_049906.1:8562650-8902121 GCF_001411555.2 Juglans regia | reverse complement strand
ACACAAATCATTCCAGCAACGGTTAAAAAAGAAGAAAAAACCCACAAAGCCATTAATTACCTTTTATACATCCACGTGACGGTGGGAAGACAATAGATTTAGCCGTTAGTTTCTTTCCATTGTCCAATTTGAATAGAGAGAGACTTCCGGTGAAATTACTCGTTAATCCTCACCTGTGTCGGTTTGGTCTTTGCCCTCGATTTTGCTCAATCGGTGTACCTCCGTTGCAAAAAATTGCCTTTCGATTAATTGTTTTCAATTCTAGCGGTGATTTCTAATCTAAGCCGAGGTCGTGAGAATCAGACGTGCTCGGGCACGAAATCATTTGTCTGCTCGAATTAAAGATTGATGGTATGTACGCCTTTTTATCTCCTCCGTGTTGTCTGCTCGGGGTTAAGGATTTGCGAATATGCTTGCCCCTTTCTCTTCTCCCTTTTGGATTGATGAGCATATGCTTCTTGTTCTTTTGCTAGCTAGGTTTTTCTTGTCTGGTTCTTCCTCTTAGTTAAGAGTACTCCTCACATTATTCCCTTGAGTATTCCTCACATTATTCCGTTAAGGTTTTTCTTGTCTGGTTCTTCCTCTTATTAGCTTGAAAACTTACTAGCTTGAGCATTCCGTTGGGTCTACACGATTTTTAATGTTTCTTTGCCTCACAGGTCCTCAGCTATCCTGCAGTGAGAGGCACCTCAAAGATTTCTCACGGCAAGGCAGACTCACTACGATCATGGTTCTGCAAGGCCTCTGCGGGTCATATGTAAGTGAAGGTGATAGGGGGGAAATTTTACCATTAACGATTTGCAACATATCTTTAGTTTTGTTTTTTGTTCTTTTTCTCTATATCTTCAAAGAAATTGGTATCTGAAACGAATGCAGTCATTGTTTTACTTTTTCTTTTCCCCAATCTTTCTAGTGAAAATTGATTCATATATGTTTATAATTCTCCACGGGGGTATTTTGATTTTGTAGTTTTAATGCAAATCCACTTCTAAGACTTTTCTGGTTTGGCTCATCCTCTTGGCTAGGAATATTCAGCCCACCCGCACCCTTCAATGAGAACGTATTCTGTATGGACTATTTTGAATGTTTCTTTGTGATCCTACCAGGTATTCATCATCTCCATCCTTATCTCTTCCTTTTTCTATCTTTGTTTTAAGACTACATATTTCCCTGACACCCACAATCTGTCAACACCTTGAGCCCCAAAACAGATCCCATCATCTTCACTTCCTTCAGTCGAAAGTCCATGGCTCTTCCTCTCTTGCTTTCCTCTTCTTTTTCCCATCATGTAGCCAGCTGAAATGGATGATAGCAGTTGAAGCAAGGGCAGCAGCCTGCACAATACACACAAACAGCAACCGTGTTTAGCTTTTCTTTGAATATCTGCTGCTGTCCAGAATTTATGTTGTGAGTTTCACCTTCCTTTTCTCACATCTTTCTTCTATAACTTGTGTATTTGAGTGGATAATCGTAAGGAAGGAAAATAGGATCTGTAAATAGGATTAAACCCACCTGTTAGAGCTCAAAGTACATCAGGAAATTTGTGATGTTTTCTATTTGTGCTGCAGCAGTTTCCCCTTCATTTTTAGCTTATATCTTCACTCTACAAGGCTGGAATTTTGGCTTAAATTTCTTTTGTAAGAAGACTAAGTTCAGTTTAGTTTAAAACTCCATCATTTTTCCCTCTCTTAGTTCACATTTAGCACCTAAAAAGATAGCAGCAACACACTTCCAAGTTCTGGAATTTTCTGCAACAGATTCTGTCATGGTGTCTTCCAACCTCATCTGTCCTTACATTTTTGCCCTAATACTTGTGTTTAGTTGGGTGTGTAACCAAGTGGAGGGAAGGTAGAAACATGCATAATTCGTGCAATCTACTGCTTGAAGAGGTGAGATAATTTTCTGCCTTGTTTTGTTCCAAGCTGTACAGTTTCTACAAAAAAGTTCTGCTATAGTTTTAACTATACTTCTTCCTCTATTTGAATCACTTTTCAATTATGTTTAGGCCTCCATTTTTATGTGTTAAACTAGTAGAGATCAGTAAGTATTTTTTTACCTTCTACTCAAGCTAATAACTAAGTAAACAACTAAGGATTTCATTAAAATTTTCTGGTTTATCAAGAACTATCTTTGGCTGTTTTTATGCTATGTCTACCCATAAATCATGCTTATTTCCAATTTTTCTTCAACGCTAGTTCATTGCTTGTGTAGTTGGGATTACAGTTGAAGGAGGGGGGGTTTTGAAACAGGTATATAACTAACTTATTGGCTGTACAAGCTTGTGCAGAAAATTCAGCACCTTTAGCTCTGATTCCTCTCAAGTTCTAGCCCCTTAGTTTGCCTTTATCTCATCTCTTTAACTCACCCTCAATATGTGACATTAGGAGTACCAAATGACCTTAAAATCTCAGACCAAAACCAGCTCTAAGTAGCTGGAACTGAGGGGAACAGCAACACGCAGCTCCTCCCTTTTCTTTCTATTGTTCAGCTCTCATCCTCTCCACCATTCCCTTGTTTAAGGCCACGTCAAGAGGTAGAAAAACCTTCATAGAAACCATGAAAACAATAGTGAAGTCTATAGAAAAAGGAGGAAGCTCGAAGGTTTAGAGAAACACTTAAAACTCGTTCAAGTTTGAGGTGAAAAAGAAACTGTCATCTGTCTTTACTATGTTTCTGGGTTGATTTAATTGCTTCAAATCAGTCTCATTCCTCTCTTCTCTTCAGTTTCATCTTGAGCTTGATTAATTCTCCATGAATTTGTATTAAACCCTTGAAATAACTCCTCATAGAGACATCAAACAGCAGCTAAGAGTGATGCAAAAAGCAACAGTCGCAGCTGCATGACAAAAGGAAAATCTCAACAGATGTAATGATCTGTTCCAGCCCTTTTACCTTTCCAAATTCTCCTCTCAAGCCATAATTGGCCACATCATTCAAGACCCCTTGTATAAGAATCAATCTTTAGAAGTGTCAAAATGCAGCTGCATCATATCACATCTGAAACAACCCAACAATTCTACAGCTATTACAGCAGCAATTTGCAACCCCTAGTCTCTTGAGTTTCTCTTCAACTTATACTCCTTTCTTTTAGCATCAACTATAAGTGTATTAGATTCCTGTACCTCAACAACACTATAAACAATCGCATAGTAGTGGTAGGAACTGAAAATAGCAACCTAAACAACAGCAAAACAGAAAAAGCAGCAGTGTTGCAATATCTCAGCTTTCTCCAATTTCCAGTTGTACTCTTCTATTCTTTTGGTTCTTTTACGCCTAGTACTTAAAATACTTATTTTCCTCCTTCATTTCCTTTAGTCTATTTGCACTATAGCATTACTATGTGATGACAAAACCAAAACTTAGGCTCCCCCCCGTTTGGATACAAGAACCGTTTCATCTCATCTCATATCATCATTACAACTTTTCCAAATTCCCATACAAAAAATAATAAACAATTTAACTTTTTCAAATCCTAAAACAATAATAATATTAAAACAATATTTTATTCAACTTTCAATTTTAATCTCAACTCAACTCATCTCATCTCAACTCATTATCCAAACCAAACGGTCATGACAACAAATAACATCCAAGTAGTGCAGCAACAACTGCAACAGCAGTAGAAAAATAGCAGCACCAGTTGTTTATCCAGCCCTTCACCACTCAATTTCCCTTCCATCAAACAATAGTTAGATGCTCCACCCAAGTTACTTGTAACGGCACCATTCAGCTACCATATAAGCTTTTAAGTAGGCATAGAACCAGTCCAATTTGTAGGTGGCAGCAACATCTTCCAACCTTGGTTTCTTGAAGTTCCTTTCAATTTCTACTTCACGATCTCCATCGCATTGTAGGCCACAAGGTGTTGGGTTTCATCCTTACTGATTTAGTTCATATCATTTATCATCTCATCATCTTTTCATATCATTTATCATTACATCATCTTTTTACATCATCATGATCTCATTACATCATCATCATAACCATCACTATTCATCTCTTTACATCAGCATACTCATCATCATCTCACCATTTATCATCTCATCATCTTTTCATACCATTATGATCTCATCACATCCTCATCTTCATGATTGTCACGATCCATCTCGTTCCATCCTCATCTATCATCATGATCTCATCACATCATCTTTTTATATTATCATCATTATTAGTTTTGAGATCATCCTCATTAGTTTCATTATTGTTATCATTATTGATATTTGTTGTTGTATACTATTATTTTCCTTTAATTTATTTTTAATATTTGCATGAGATTTTGTGATGACAGGTTGTTAAGAGATGAAGTTATCTCGAAGTTTAAAATTACAGGTTTGATATACCATTTATTGCAGTTATCCAGTAGAGGTATATTTTTGTAACATTAAGATAAGTATTGTAAAAATATTTGTATTGTTTTTCGCATTTTCTATTACTACATTTATTGATGGTTTACCTTGCAAGCATCATATATTCATAAATTAGGTTGTCTCTTACTTGTGAGAGATATGCTAAATAATTAGGGAGAAATAGGCACGGGGGCTTGTGTGGGTGACTTTGTAGGTGATAGCGGGAGGCGGATTGTAGCCACCACCGTCCGACCATCCTGTTCAGCAGCACAGTTTTTACAAAAAATAATCCAATAAAAATCCAAACAAAAACCAACAAACTTATAGATCAAAACAAACAAACTTACATATAAGAAAATATCGCAAATCTAACAAAAAAGCTCGTGCACAGACCCACAGGCAATGGTCTCAGGTCACTGATCTTTATAGCCCATGATCGTAATAGTGGATTGTTAAACTTGCAAATTCGTCACTAATAGTGGGTCTCTAACAAATAGAGCCACGACCAAATTGTGGTCTTACCATTGTAGACTGCGGGTTGGCCATGAATACCCACGATAATGGAAAGAACTGAGAAGTTGGTTAAAAAGTGGAGAGTAGATGGGCAATATGGAGGAGAAGAAAAAAGAGAGAGAAGAAGGGATGGTGGCTATTGCACGTGAAAGTCTGAAAGGAATGAGAAAAAGAGAAGGATGAGGGGGTGAAAGAGGGGGAGTATATCTATGCTTGCTAGAAAGTAAACAAATGACAGAAGCGAGATTGACAAAAGCGAGAAAAAGTGTTATATATGATATTATGATTTATATTTACATAGATATATAAATATAAAGGTTGGGTGGGTAAAAGCCCAAATTGGCACTCGTCCGTTGGACTTTAAAATGGTCTAATTAAAGCTCGTCCACCTATGGAATGCAAGCGGGTAGCAGACCTGCTCTCCATCGCATTGTAGGCCAAGGTGATGAGTTTTATCCTTACCGATTTGCTCGGCTTAGCTCATAATCTTTTCATATCATCATGATCTCATTACATCATCTTCATAACCATCACAATTCATCTTTTTACATCAGCATACTCATAATCATCTCATCATTTATCATCTCATCATCTTTTCATAGCATCATGATCTCATCACATCCTCATCTTCATGATTGTCACGATCCATCTCGTTACATCCTCATCTATCATCATGATTTCATCACATCATCATACATCCTCATCTATCATCATGAGTCTCATCACATCATCATTGCCTCATCTTTTCATATTATCATCACCATTAGTTTTGAGATCATCTTTAATTAGTTTCATTATTGTTAACATTATTGATATTTGTTGTTGTATACTATTATTTTCCTTAATTTACTTTTAATATTTGCAAGAGGTTTTGTGATGAGAGGTTGTTAAGAGATGAAGTTATCTCGAAATTATAAAATTACAGGTTAGATATATCATTTATTGCATTTATCCAATAGATGTCTATTTTTATAACTTTAAGATAAGTATTATAAAAATATATGTATTGATTTTTGCATTTTCTATTACTATATTGATGGTTTACCTTGTAAATATCATATATTCATAAATTATGTTGTCTCTTACTTGTGATTAGACTACGTTTGGGTAGTGAGAATACATAAGAAGTGTTGAGAGTGTTTGTGAATAGTTATGAGTAGAGATTGAAGTGGGTTTGTGGGTCCCCATTGAGAGTATTTTGAATTGTTTGGATAGATAATTGAAAAATGTGTGGATCTCGTCAATGATTGATTTTTTTTTAATGATGATTTTATTTATATATAATAGTGATAAATATTATAGTGATTTTATTTTTTATTTATATTTAATAGTGATAAATATTATAATAATTTTTGGAGAGACTTTGATACGAAGATGGTTCACTGTGTTTGGCATGTGGAGTATTTTCATCTGTACGAGAATATTTGGAAAGTGTTGAGATATCTTCGCTACCCAAACATATAAATAATTAGGGAGAAATAGGCACGGGGGCTTTTACTATCATTTTGAAAAGCATCTACTGTCAAACCACCTCGTTCAACACCACATTTTTACAAAAAAAATGTCCAATAAAAATCCAAACAAAACCCAACAAACATACAGATCAAACCAAACAAACTTACATATTAGAAAAAATCACAAATCTAACAAAAAACCAAAACAAACTCAAAATTACAGATGAAAAGAAACAAATAAACAAAACCAAGTAATAATCGTGCACAGACCCACAGGCCATGGTCGTGGTCTTCAATCACAGATCTTAATTGATATGTGAGCAGATCTTTATGGCCGATGTTCGCTATGATGGATTGTTAAACTTGCAGACTCGTCATTCATAGTCACAGTTGTAGGCCTGGCTAACTTACTGACTAACAATCAAGATCGTCGTATTGGGTCCTTGAGACCCACGACCAAGCTGTGGTTTTACTATCGTTGATTGCGGGCTGGCCATGAGTACCCACGATAATGGAAAGAACTGAGAAATCGGTTAAAAAAAGAAGGATAAGATGGAAAATATGGAGAGAAGAAAAAATAGAGACAAGAGGGGATGGTGGCCATTGAGGCATGAAAGTCTGAAAGGAATAAGGAAAAGAAAAGGGTGAGGGGGTGAAGAGAGAGGGGGAGGCGAATGTCTGCTGCAAAGAAAAGAAATGACAGAAGAGAGATTGAGGGAGAAAAATTGGTATTATAGTTAGGGTTTTGTTTTTTTAATATATATAATATAATGATTTATATTTTTATTAATAGTATTAAAGGCCGCCCACTAGACTTTAAAACGGGCGAATGCAACTTGCTCTCTCCATCGCATTGTAGGCCTTGGTGTAGGGTTTTATCCTTACTGATTTGGTTGGCTTAGCTCGTAATCTTTTCATATCATTTATCATCTCATCATCTTTTCATATCATTTATCATTACATCATCTTCATAGCCATCACGATTCATCTATTTACATCAGCATACACTCATCATCTTCTCACCATTTATCATCTCATCATCTTTCCATACCATCATGATCTCATCACATCTTCATTTTCATGACTGTCACGATCCATCTTGTTACATCCTCATTTATCATCATGATCTCATCATATTATCATACTTCCTCATCTATCATCATGATCTCATCACATCATCATTGCATCATCTTTTCATATTATCATCACCATTAGTTTTGAAATCATCCTCATTAGTTTCATTATTGATATTTGTTGCTATATACTATTAATTTCCTTAATTTATTTATAATATTTGCAAGAGATTTTGTGATGACAGGTTGTTAAGAGATGAAATTATCTAGAAGTTATAAAGTTACAGGTTTGATATACCATTTATTGCATTTATCCAATAGATGTCTATTTATAGTATTGTAAAAATATTTGTATTGTTTTTTCCATTCTCTATTACTACCATTATTGCTGGTTTACCTTGCAAACATCATATATTCAAAAATTATGTTGTCTCTTACTTGTGATTTGAGAGATAGACTAAATAATTAGGGAGGAATAGGCACGGGGCCTTTTACTATCATTTTGCAAAGCATCAACTTTTCACTAGTATTGTTATATGCATTGACGAGGGAGGGGGAGGGGGGGGAGTTAATCCCGTAGGTGGGGGTGGGTGACCTGTCTGGATAGCAAGAGGCGGATTGGAGCAACCACCGTCAGAACACTCCGTTCAACACCACATTTTTTTACAAAAAAAGTCCAATAAAAATCCAACCATAAACCAACAAACTTATAGATCAAAACAAACAAACTTGCATATAAGAAAATATCACAAATCGAACAAAAAATTGAAACAAACTCACAAAGACGAAACAAATAAACGAAACCAAGTAATAATCGTGCACAGACCCATAGACTGGGTGGACCAAAGGCCCAACCAAGCACCCATCTGCTGGCCTTTAAAACGAGCGAATTAAAGCTCGTCCACCCATGGAATTAGGCGGGTAGCAGACTTGCTCTCCATCACATTGTTGGCCAAGGTGTTGGCTTTTATCCTTACCGATTTGGTTAGCTTAGCTCGTAATCTTTTTAGATCATTTATCATTACATCATCTTTTTATATCATTATGATCTCATTACATCATCTTCATAACTATCACGATTCACCGTGGGTGGGTGACCTGTCTGGATGGCAAGAGGCGGATTGGAGCAACCACCGTCAGAACACTCCGTTCAACACCACATTTTTTACAAAAAAAGTCCAATAAAAATCCAACCATAAACCAACAAACTTATAGATCAAAACAAACAAACTTGCATATAAGAAAATATCACAAATCGAACAAAAAATTGAAACAAACTCACAAAGACGAAACAAATAAACGAAACCAAGTAATAATCGTGCACAGACCCATAGGCTGGGTGGACCAAAGGCCCAACCAAGCACCCGTCCGCTGGCCTTTAAAATGAGCGAATTAAAGCTCGTCCACCCATGGAATTAGGCGGGTAGCAGACTTGCTCTCCATCACATTGTTGGCCAAGGTGTTGGGTTTTATCCTTACCGATTTGGTTAGTTTAGCTCGTAATCTTTTCAGATCATTTATCATTACATCATCTTTTTATATCATTATGATCTCATTACATCATCTTCATAACTATCACGATTCACCTCTTTACATCAGCATACTCATCATCATTTCACCATTTATCATCTCATCACATCCTCATCTTCATGACTGTCACGGTCCATCTCGTTATATCCTCATCTATCATTATGATCTCTTCACATCATCATACATCCTCATCTATTATCATGATCTCATCACATCATTATTGTATTAGTATTTTCCTTAATTTTTTTTTAATATTTGCAAGAGATTTTGTGATGACAGGTTGTTAAGTGATGAAGTTATCTCGAAGTTATAAGATGACAGGTTTTATATACCATTTATTGCATTTATCCAATAGAAGTCTATTTTTGTAACATTAAGATAAGTATTGTAAAAATATTTGTATTGTTTTTCGCATTTTCTATTACTACATTTATTGATGGTTTACCTTGCAAACATCATATATTCAAAAATTAGATTGTCTCTTACGTGTGAGAGATAGGCTAAATAATTAGGGAGAAATAGGCACGGGGGGGCTTTTAATATCATTTTGCAAAGCATCCACTTTTCACTAGAATTGTTATATGCAAGGACGGGGGGCCCGTGTGTGGTTTTCCCAGTTTGGATAGCGGGAGGCGGATTGGTGCCACTATCGTCAGACCACCCCGTTCAGCACCACATTTTTTACAAAAATAGTCAAATAAAGATTCAAACAAAAACCAACAAACTTACAGATCAAAACAAATAAACTTACATATTAAAAAAAATCACAAATCCAACAAAAAACCAAAACAAACTCACAAAAACGAAACAAGTAGTAATCGTGTACAAACCCACGACGAAAATCGTGGTTTTGAGTGATAGAGACCCACAACCAAACTGTGGTCTTATCGTCGTAGGCTGCGGTTTGGCCATGAGTACCCATGGAACTAACTGAAAAGTTGGTTAAAAAGAGGAGGAGAAGATGAGAAATATGGTGGAGAAGACAAAAGAGAGAGAAGAAGGGATGGTGGGCATTGAGGCGATAACTCTGAAAGGAATGTGGAAAAGAGAAGGGTGATGGGGTGAAGAGAGAGGGGGAGGGGGATGTTTCCTAGAAAAGAAAGAAATGACAGGAGAGAGATTGAGAGGGAGAAAAAGTGGTATTCTAGTTAGCATTTTGTTTTTTTAATATATGATATTATGATTTATATTTATATTTATAGATATATATATTTATATACATTAAAGGTGACCTTCAAAAACGGGTGAATTAAAGCTCGTCCACCAGTGGAATCAGACGGGTAGCAGACTTGCTCTCCATCACATTATAATAGGCCAAGATGTTGGCGTTTTTCCTTATCGGTTTGGTCGACTTTGCTCGTAATCTTATCATTTATCATCTTATCATCATTTCATATCATTTATCAATACATCATCTTTTTATATCATCATGATCTCATTACATCATCTTCATAACCATCACGATTCACCTCTTTACATTAGCATACTCATCATCATCTCACCATTTATCATCTCATCATCTTTGCATACCATCATGATCTCATCACATCCTCATCTTCATGACTGTCACGGTCCATCTCGTTTCATCCTCATCTATCATTATTATCTCTTCACATCATCTTACATCCTCATCTTTCATCATGATCTCATCACATCATCATTGTATAACTAGTATTTTCTTAATTTATTTTTAATATTTGTAAGAGATTTTGTGATGACAGATTGTTAAGTGATGAAGTTATCTCGAAGTTATAAAATGACAAGTTTTATATATCATTTATTGCATTTATCCAATAGAAGTCTATTTTTGTAACATTAAGATAAGTATTGTAAAATTATTTGTATTGTTTTTTGCATTTTCTATTACTACATTTATTGATGGTAGGAGAAATAGGCATGGGGACTTTTACTATCATTTTGCAAAGCATCCACTCTTCACTCGAATTGTTACATGCATGGACGGGGAAGGGGTGGGCTGTGGGGGGGGGGGGGGTTTGGATAGCGGGAGCCAGATTGGAGCCACCACTGTCAGGCCACCACGTTCAACACCACATTTTTTACAAAAATAGTCAAATAAAAATCCAAACGAAAACCAACAAATTTACACATCAAAACCAACAAACTTACATATTAAAAATATAAAAAATCTAACAAGAAACCAAAACACACCCACAAAAACGAAATCAAGTAATAATCATGCACAGACCCACATGTCGTGGTCTCGGGTCACAAATCTTCATAGCCCATGGTCGTCGTTCTGGATTGTTAAATTTGCAAATTCGTCACTCATAATCACAATGGGTCTCTAACATACAGATTCATGATGAAAATCGTGGTTTTGAGTGGTAGAGCTCTACCCACGACCAAACTGTTGTAGACTGCGGGTTGGCTATGAGTACCCACGACAATGGAAAGAATTGAGAAGCTGGTTAAATGGAGGAGGAGAATATGAGAAATATGGTGGAGAAGAAAAAAGAGAAAGAAGAAGGGATCGTGGCCATTGTGGCGGAAACTCTAAAAGGAATGAGGAAAAGAGAAGGTTGATGTTTGCTAGAAAGGAAAGAAATGACAAGAGAGATTGAGAGGGAGGAAAAGTGGTATTATATTTAGCGTTTTGTTTTTTTAAATATATATGATATTATGATTTACAGTTTTATTTATAGATATATATATTTATATACATTAAAGGTCTGGTGGGCGAAAGGCCCAACCAGGCACCCGCCCGCTGACCTTTAAAATGGGCGAATTAAAGCTCGTCCACCCGTGAAATCAGGTGGGTAGCAGACTTGCTCTCCATCGCATTATAGGCCAAGATGTTGGCGTTTATCCTTACCGATTTGGTTGGCTTAGCTCGTAATCTTTTCATATCATTTATCATCTCATCATCTTTCGATATCATTTATCATTACATCATCTTTTCATATAATCATAATCTCATTACATCATCTTCATAGCCATCACAAGTCATCTATTTACATCAGCATACTCATCATCATCTCATCATTTATTATCTCATCATCTTTGCATACCATCATGATCTCCTCACATCCTCATCTTCATGACTATCACGATCCATCTCGTTACATCCTCATCTATCATCATGATCTCATCACATCATCATACATCCTCATCTATCATCATGATCTCATAACATCATCATTGCATCATCTTTTCATATTATCATCACCTTTAGTTTTGAGATAATCTTCATAGGTTCATTATTGTTATCATTATTGTTATTTGATGTTGTATACTATTATTTTCCTTAATTTATTTTTAATATTTGCAAGAGATTTTGTGATGACAGGTTGTCAAGTGATGAAGTTATCTCGAAGTTATAAAATTATAGGTTTGATATACCATTTATTGCATTTATCTAATAGATGTCTATTTTAGTATTGTAAAAATATTGTAAAAATACTTGTATTGGTTTTCGCATTATCTATTACTACCATTATTGATGGTTTACCTTGCAAATATCATATATTCATAAATTATGTTGTCTCTTGTGATTTGAGAGATAGACTAAATAATTAGGAAGAAATAGGCATGGGGGCTTCTAGAATTGTGACATACATGGATGGGGAAGGGGTGGTAACCCCGTGGGCAGGTGACCTTCTAGATAGTGGGAGGCGGATTGGAGCCCCCACCTTCAGACCACCCCGTTTAACACCACATTTTTTTACAAAAATTGTCTAACAAAGATCCAAATAAAAACCAACAAACTTACAGATCAAAACAAACAAACTCACATATTAGAAAATATCACAAATTCAACAAAAAACCAAAACAAACTCCCAAAAATGAAACAAACAAACGAAACCAAGTAATATTTGTGCACAGACCCACATGCCGTGGTCTCGGGTCACAGATCTTTATAGCCCATGGTCGTCATAGTGGATTGTTAAACTTACAAATCCGTCACTCATAGTCAAAGTAGGTCTTTAACATACAGACCCACGACAAATACCTTGGTCTTATAGTCATAGATTGCGGGTTGGCCATGAGTACCCACGATAGTGGAAAGAATTGAGAAGCTCGTTAAAAAGAGGAAGAGAAGATAGAAAATATGGAGGAGAACAAAAAAGGTAGAGAAGAAGGGATGGTGGCCATTGAGGTGTTAAAGTCTGAAAGAAATGAGGAAAAGAGATGGGTGAGGGGCTGGAGAGAGAGGGGGAGGTGGAGGTCTGCTAAAAAGGAAAGAAATGACTGAAGAGAGATTGGCAAAGAGAAAAAGTGGTATTATAGTTAGGGTTTTGTTTTTTTAATATATATGATATTATGATCTATACACACACACACACATATATATATATATATACTTATATATATAGATCAAAGGCTGGGTGGGCCAAAGGCCCAACCTGGCACCCGCCCGCTGGACTTTAACACTGTCTAATTAAAGCTCGTCCACCTGTGGAATGCAGGCGGGTAGCAAACCTGCTCCCCATCTCATTGTAGGCCAAGGTGTTGGCTTTTATCCTTACCGATTTGCTCGGCTTAGCTCATAATCTTTTCATATTATTTTTCATCTTTTCATATCATTTATCATTACATCATATTTTTATATCATTATGATCTCATTACATCATCTTCATAGCCATCACGATTCATCTCTTTACATTAGCATACTCATCATCATCTCACCATTTATCATCTCATCATCTTTTCATACCATCATGATCTCATCACATCCTCATCTTCATGGCTGTCACGATCCATCTTGTTACATCCTCATCTATCATCATGATCTCATCACATCGTCATTCATCCTCATCTATCATCATGATCTCCTCCCATCATCATTGCATCATCTTTTCATATTATCGTCATAATTAGTTTTGAGATCATCCTCATTAGTTTAATTATTTTTATCATTATTGATATCTGTTGTTGTATACTTTTATTTTCCTTAATTTATTTTTAAAATTTGCAAGAGGTTTTGTGATGACAAGTTGTTAAGAGATAAAGTTATCTCGAAGTTATGAAATGACAAGTTTGATATACCATTTATTGCATTTTTCTAATAGATGTCTAGTTTTGTAACATTGAGATAAGTATTGTCAAAATATTTATATTGTTTTTCGCATTTTCTATTACTACATTTATTGATGGTTTGCCTTGCAAACATCATATATTCATAAATTTGGTTGTCTCTTACTTGTGAGTTTGTTACACAAATAGTCCAATAAAAATCCAAACAAAAACCAACAAACTTACAAATCAAAACAAACAAGCTTACATGTTAGAAAATTTCACAAATCCAACAAAAAACCAAACCAAACTCACAAAAACAAAACCAAGTAATAATTGTGCACAGACCCACTTGTTAGGGTCTCGGGTCACAGATCTTTATAGCCCATGGTCGTCGTAGTGGATTGCTAAACTTGAAAATTCGACCCTCATAGTCACAGTAGGTCTCTAACATATAGACCGACGGCAAAAATCGTGGTTTTAAGTGGTAGAGACCCACAACCAAATTGTGACCTTATCGTCGTAAACTATGGGTTGGCCATGAGTACCCACGACAATGGAAAGAACTCAGAAGCTGGTTAAAAAGAGGAGGAGAAGATGAGAAATATGGAAGAAAAGAAAAAAGAGAGAGAAGAAGGGATGGTGGCCATTGAGGCTTGAAACTCTTAAAGGATTGAGGAAAAGAGAAGGGTGAGGAGGGGGTGAAGAGAGAGGGGGAGTGGATGATTGCTAGAAAGGAAAGAAATGATAGAAGAGAGATTGAGAGAGAGAAAAAGTGGTATTATAGTTAGGGTTTTTTTTTTTAATATATATGATATTATGATTTTTATTTTTATTTATACATATAAAGGGTGGGCCAAAGGCCCAACCAGGCACCCACCCGCTGGCCTTTAAAATAGGCAAAATAAAGCTTGTCCCCCGTGGAATCAGGCAAGCAGCAAACTTGCTCTCCATCGCATTGTAGGCCAAGGTGCTGTTTGCTTTTATCCTTACCGATTTTGTCGGCTTAGCTCGTAATCTTTTCATATAATTTATCATCTCATCATCTTTTCATATCATCATGATCTCCTTACATTGTCTTCATAGCCTTCATGATTCATCTCTTTACATCTGCATATATCATCATCTCATCATCTTTTCATACCATCATGATGTCATCACATCCTCATCTTCATGACTGTCACGATCCATCTCGTTACATCCTCATCTATCATCATGATCTCATCACATCATCATACATCGTCAATTATCATCAAGATCTCATCACATCATCAATGCATCATCTTTTCATATTATCATCACCATTAGTTTTGAGATCATCCTCATTAGTTTCATTATTGTTATCATTATTGATATTTGTTGTCGTATACTATTATTTTACTTAATTTATTTTTAATGTTCTCAAGAGATTTTGTGATGATAGGTTGTTAAGAGATGAAGTTATCTCGAAGTTATAAAATTATAGGTTTGATATACCGTTTATTGCATTTATACAATAGATGTCTATTTTTAGTATTGTAAAAATATTTGTATTGTTTTTCACATTCTCTATTACTACCATTATTGATGGTTTACCTTGCAAACATCATATTTTCAAAAATTAAGTTGTCTCTTGTGATTTGAGAGAGACTAAATAATTAGGGAGAAATAGGCACAGGAGCTTTTACTATCATTTTGCAAAGCATCACTCTTCACTAGAATTGTTACATGCGTGGATTGGAAAGGGAGGGGGGTTAACCCCGTGGTTGGGTGACCCCATATGGATAGCGGGAGGCAGATTGGAGCCACCACCGTCAGACCACATGGTTGAACACCACATTTTTTACAAAAATAATCCAATAAAAATCCAAACAAAAACCAACAAACTTACAGATCAAAACAAACAAACTTACATATTAGAAAATATAAAAAATCCAACAAAAAACCAAAACAAACTCACAAAAACGAAACAAATAAACGAAACTAAGTAATAATCGTTCACAAACCCACATGTCGTGGTCTCCGGTCACAGATCTTTATAGCCCATGGTTGTAGTAGTGGGTTGTTAAACTAGCAAATTTGTCACTCATAATCACAATGGGTCTCTAACATACAGACCCATGACGAATAACGTGATTTTGTGTGGTAGAGACCCACGATCAAACTATGGTCTTACCGTCGTAGCCTGTCGGATGGCCATGAGTACCCACGATAATGGAAAGAATTGAGAAGTTGGTTAGAAAGAGGAGGAGAAGATGGGAAATATGGAGGAGAAGAAAAAAGAGAGAGAAACATGGATGTTGGCAAATGAGGCGTGATAGTCTGAAAGGAATGAGAAAAAGAGAAGGGTGAGGGGGAGGGGGAGGGGGCGGTCTGCTACAAAGGAAATAAATGATTGAACAGAGATTGAGAGAGAAAAAAAGTGATATTATAGTTAAGGCTTTGTTTATTTAATATATGATATTATGATTAATATTTATATTTATAGATATATATATATATATGTATTTATATATATATATATATATATATCTATATATATACAAGGTTGGGTTGGCCAAAGGACCAACCTGGCACCATTTATATCATTTATCACCATTTATATTTATCATCTCATCGTCTTTTCATATCATCTTGATCACATCACATCATCTTCATAACCATCGCGATTAATCTCTTTACATCAGCATACTCATCATTATTTCACAATTTATCATCTCATCATCTTTTCATACCCTTATGAGCTCATCACATCCTCATCTTCATGACTGTCATGATCCATCTCGTTACATCCTCACCTATCATCATGATCTCATCACATCATCCTTGCATCATCTTTTAATATTATCATCATCATTAGTCTTGAGATCATCCTCATTAGTTTCATTATTGTTATCATTATTGATATTTGTTGTCGCATACTACTATTTTACTTAATTTATTTTTAATATTTGCAAGAGATTTTATGATGATAGGTTGTTAAGACATGAAGTTACCTCGAAGTTATAAAATTATAGGTTTGATATACCATTTATTGCATTTATCCAATATATGTCTATCTTTAGTATTGTAAAAATATTTGTATTGTTTTTCGCATTCTCTATTACTACCATTATTGATGGTTTACCTTGCAAATATCATATATTCATAAATTATGTTGTCTCTTACTTGTGATTTGAGAGATAGACTAACTAATTAGGGAGAAATAGGCACGGGGGCTTTTACTATCATTTTGCAAAGTATCCACTATTCACTAGAATTGTTACATGCATGGACTGGGAAGGGAGGGGGGTTAACCCCGTGGTTGGGTGACCTCGTCTGGATAGCGGGAGGCAGATTGGAGCCACCATTGTCAGACCACACGGCTCAACACCATATTTTTTACAAATGGTCCAATAAAAATCCAAACAAAAACCAACAAATTTACAGATCAAAACAAACAAATTTACATATTAGAAAATATCACAAATCCACAAAAAACCAAAACAAACTCATAAAAATGAAAAAAAATAAACGAAACTAAGTAATAAACGTGCACAAACCCATATGCCGTGGTCTCGGGTCACAGATCTTTATAGCCCATGGTTGTAGTAGTGGATTGTTAAACTTGCAAATTCATCACTCATAGTCACATTGGGTCTCTAACATACAGACCCACGACAAATACCGTGATTTTGAGTGGTAGAGACCCATGACCAAACTGTGGTCTTACTGTCGTAGCTTGCGGGATTGCCATAAGTACCCACGATAATGGAAAGAATTGAGATGTTGGTTAAAAAGAGGAGAAGATGGGAAATATGGAGGAGAAGAAAAAAGAAAGAGAAGGGATGGTGGTCATTGAGGCTTGAAAGTCTGAAAGGAATAAGAGAAAGAGAAGGGTGAGGGGGTGAAGAGTGAGGTGGGGGGTGCTACAAATGATTGAACACAGATTGAGAGAGAAAAAGTGGTATTATAGTTAGGGCTTTGTTTTTTTAATATATATGATATTATGATTTATATTTATATTTATAAATATTATATATATATATATAAGGGTGGGTGGGCCAAAGGACCAACCTGGCACCATTTATATCATTTATTACCATTTATATTTATCATCTCATCATCTCATCCATCTTTTCATATCATTTATCATTACATCATCTTCATAACCATCACGATTCATCTCTTTACATCAGCATACTCATCATCATCTCACAATTTATCATCTCATCATCTTTTCATGCCATCGTGAGCTCATCCAATCCTCATCTTCATGACTGTCACAATCCATCTCATTACATCCTCATCTATCATCATGATCTCATCACATCATCATTGCATCCTCTTTTCATATTATCATCACCATTAGTTTTGAGATCATCCTCATTAGTTTTATTATTGTTATCATTATTGATATCTGTTGTTGTATACTGTTATTTTCCTTAATTTAGTTTTAAAATTTGCAAGAGGTTTTGTGATGAGATGTTGTTAAGAGATGATGTTTTCTCGAAGTTTAAAATTACAGGTTTGATATACCATTTATTGCATTTATCGAGTAGATGTCTATTTTTGTAACATTAAGATAAGTATTGTAAAAATATTTGTATTGTTTTTCGCATTTTCTAGTACTACATTTATTGATGGTTTACCTTGCAAGCATCATATCTTCATAAATTATGTTGTCTCTTACTTGTGAGAGATAGGCTAAATAATTAGGGAGAAATAGCCACGGGGGCTTTTACCATCATTTTGCAAAGCATCCACTCTTCACTAGATAGGCCAAGGTGTTTGCTTTTATCCTTACCGATTTGGTCGGCTTAGCTCGTAATCATTTCATATCATTTATCATCCCATCATCTTTTCATATCATCTTGATCTCATTACATCGTCTTCATAGCCTTTACGATTCATCTATTTACGTTCACATACATCATTATCTCATCATTTATCATCTCATCATCTTTTCATACGATCATGATCTCATCACATCCTCATCTTCATGATTGTCACGATTCATCTCGTTAGATCCTCATCTAACACAAGCATATTATTTTGTTTTCTTGTTGACGACTTTTGTGGCATATTTTATCTTAAAGATTCTCAATGACTTTTGTTAGAACAAGTTGCCTTTAAGAATCGCGGGCTTCTGTGAAGGGATAAACAAGAGGGGGAAACAAGAAAGAGATAAGGAGGGACATGAGAGCATGCAAGTGTCAAAGGGGTCAGAGGCTAAGGAGAGCAAATCAGACATGCCAAGGGTCAAGTCACCTCATGGCAAGGGGATTAGATAAAGGGGAGGGATCAGACGACTTTAAAAAGACGCTCTCATCTTCTTCTTCTTTGGCTTCTTCTTCAACCCCGGAGAGGAGAGCTCCAGAGGGATTTTCTTCTCCAACAAGCGGATCTCCAGCTTTCTTTGTACAGTAAGATATGAGGGACCATGAGTGAATGTAAACCAATACATTATAGTGGAAACTCCTCTTCACAAACCCCCCATGGACGTAGGCCTAGTGCCGAACCACGTAAATCTTTGTGTCCATCTCTCTTTACTTTCTATGCACTCATGTTCTATCCACTGCCATGAATGTATGCACCGACACCGTACAGCCACACCGGAACACCTCCGGTGGCTCCAATCAAACACCGATGGAGGCACAAGTCACCCCAGTAGGCCCGGATTGACTCTTTCTCTCCCTCCAACATGTTAAGCAAAATTTTCTTGCATCAACAATTACTAATAATAAGCATGGATTATACTGTGAGGATGCCTTTAGCAACCAAAAGAGACCTCAAACAAGCAAGAAATTAAGCTACTCGTCTAGATTTCTACTTACAAGTCATGAGATTCCATTCATGAAGTATTCAATGTGAAAGAGAACTTAGACAAGACAACGGATGACACATTAATTGCACCTTTTGAAAGAAAGAACTTGAAAGCAACTACATGAGTGTTTTGAAAAGTAGTTATCGCTATTGTAGATTTACGAGTCGGCGGCATGGTACTTTGTTCATACCTATGTTGATCTACGGTTGCTTTACACATCCCTGGATAGGTGCATTTTTCAAGAAAGAGATAGACAGGAAGAAGATCATGAATAAAAAAAGAAAGACTAGCTAGTGTGAGCGAGATGACTCACTATAACATAAATGAGTTTTTGTGACAGTTTGGCAATTGTGACAGTCTTCAAACTGTTACCAAAAAAATTTTTTTTGTGACAATTTGTGGAAACCATCAGTAAAGACAACCGAGAAATTGTATTATGTTCGAACATATACATATTCACGTTCAAATGTATGTATAGATTCGAACGGGCCCTGGACATTTGAATGTTGAGACTACTTACGTGCGAACGTGTAAATTTTGGTGCTAACATTCAACGTTAGTGATTCACGTTCGAACGTTAATTGATTTAATATTAAAGTTGGATATTTCAAATTAAAAAAGATTGAGAATTGAAATTCAAAAACAATAGATATATTAAATAATACTGTTCATTACATATAATAAAAATAAAGTACAAAATACGATAAAATTTTGCAAACAAAACTCAAATCAACATGTTGTTCACAAATCATGTATTGCGGAACTCCTCAATCAATGTCGTGACCTTCTCGTTTAGAATATCTATATGATGGGTAATCTCGGCGACAGTCACTCCGAATGTACTGCGTAACCAACGTTCGAACATAATATCACCGAATTCCAACAAAACGTTCGAACGTAAGTCACTCCGTTTGAACTTTTCCACCCATAAATGATCTAAATGTTCGAATGATTAGAATAGATATGTTCGAACGACAACCCAACATCCGAACATTAAACATTTTACATTCAAATGCTTTGTCATTAACATCTGAATGCTACATTCAAGCATCTTCGAGCAAACGTTCGTTACGTTCGAACGTAAATATTAATTGTGCGAAACAAAAACAACGAACGTCTAATTTTTTTACGTTTGAATGTTAATCAGTTGGGTTAAAGTTCGAACGTTGGTTTTTACGTGCGAATGTTATTTTCTGTGATAGATTTTAACTGTTACAAAAAAATTTCACATTCATACGTTACATCTCACGGAAGACTTCCAACCGTCACAAATTACTTTTTATGACTCATTTTAGGTGACGATTGTGGTAACGGTCTCAAACCGTCACAAAAAGATATTTGTGATGGTTTGCTCATTTTTTGTGACGGTTTCATCTGTCACAAAATCCAAAATTTGTTATAGTGAATTTACAACAACCAATACTTCTCCAATAAAATTTCCAAATGCAGCAGATCACTCGAACTGAGCAATTGAAGTGAAGACCTCAGATTTAGGATCCAAATGATTACATTTGAAAGCAGTGCTAGAAAGCAGTCTATATATAAGAGCTGTAAACAAGAGAGATAGACATGTAGAAAATAAGGGTTGAACCCTTTACATATGAAACTAGTGAGTTTTCAATTTGATTCGACAACCTGATACCGCAAAATGCCCCAAAGTCGGACACACTCTTGGACCTTGCATGATAAATATATAAATATATATCGTGAGGGCTAGCACAAGAAATTGAGGTTGCATTTGGGTAGTGATATATTTTTAAATATTTTGTAAATAATAATAATAAAATAATAAAATAATAAATAATAATAATAAATAATAATAAAATAATAAAAAATAGTAATATTTTGTCAATATCCAAACTAGGCCTGAAACAAAGTACTGGATGCCTTGTCACTTCTCTTAAAAAAAATATTATTTTATTATGAAATTGTGAAATACTTATGAATGGATTGTGAGGACATCATTTCTCTTTTGAATCCATTTTTATATATATGGTGGGCACACGTAGGTCCTGACTTGAGCTTCACTTTCAATTTTTACGTACATGTGAGTTCGCCTTACGCACAAAAGAAAAAATATATTTATGATAGATTATTTACAATAAAAATAATTATTTGTAATAAAAATAGACTCATTTTAATAAGAAATAATCATATTCGCAAGAAATGATTGATTACAAATAAAAATTTTCTTATAGAGATATATATAATTATTACACGTGAGTTGGCCTTTGTTAGTACTAAGAATACCCATATAAGGGGAACTTTAGAGATTTTGAAGTTACTACAATCTAGGTTTTTTGAAAGACTAGTCGCATGACATGCACCTATGCAATGTGTGGGGGCATTGATTAGTTTTTTAGTTTTATTCTATTTTTTTCTAGGTTATATATAGTTTGATTGTGTGCAGTTGCTTAAACATGATCTTCATCTATTATTTTAAATTGAGCAATGCTAGATACAGTCCTCAAATGGGGACTACAATGCAAGCCTAGGCTATTTTGATTTTAAAATTTTTTAAAATTACAAAATTATCCCTCCTAAAATTATATTTTCTCTCATTTAATAATGTGCCTACACATGCAGTCCCCACTTGAGGACTGCAAATAGAATTTCTCTTTATTTATAGTCATTTAACATTGGTGTAGTTCGATCAAAAGAATACAAAATATTATGAATAAAGAAAGCGAAGTGGTTTTAACCTTCAAAATTTCATAACATTTAAAAGTATTTAAATATATGGTCATTTATTTTGGAAAGTAGACATTGAATGATTGGTCGAAGGTCAAGGGGCCGGTCCATAGAAAAAAAGATATATATTTTTTTAGATGTTTTCAAATGAAAGTCGAAAGTTGAATAAAATATTATTAGAATATTATTTTTTAATATTATTATTGTTTTGAAATTTGAAAAAATTAAATTGTTTATTATATTTTGTGTGAGAATTTAAAAAAATTAAAATAATGAGATGAGATGAAGCATTTTCTGTATCCAAATGGCCCTTAAATTTTTAGTTTTTCTTAAAAGAGAGAAAGAGTAGAAACAAAGGATACCCTCTCTAAAGATTTACTCAAGGATGTTCACTTTCGCTTGGTCATCTGGTATCTTGAAACCTCTTTGCTTTTGGGGGCTGGAGTGGAAACTTCTGAGAGAGCGCTTCACAAAAGAGTCATGTACTGGCGTGGTGAAAGGTTTTCAATTGGGGTTTCCGACCCCCCTAGTCTTCACCTAATTGTGGAAGAGGAGAGGTGAGTTGAGTATCAACTCTCTCTCGCGCCTTTATTTTTGTGTATTAAAGAGTCATTTAAATAAAAATCAAATGAAAAATAAAAAATGATTGTAAGGTTTAACGTTGTTTGAGTGACTGACAATATTACTTTGAAAATGTTAGGATGGTCGTCACTTATGCTCGATATGGTCCTTACGAGAGTAACTTATATGCCTTGATGGTTGGCCCTATTAGACTTAGTGACTCATCTACAGCACATTTTGACAAACAGATGGAATGCATACAGGGCAGCTTGGCAATAACAGAATGGCAAAGTCATGCACCATGCCACGTAACAATAGACCAATATTTCTTCTCCTTCCTTCTAGAATAAAACCGTAGACAAGTTAGTTAGTAATTCTCTCAAGTTGTACAAACAATATTCCCTTTCTATTTTCCATATAGCTTTTCTATTTTACTGCTACTCTCTGTATAAATACGAACATCTTTCAATGAGAACGTAAGGAAGTTTTCTCTACATTATTTTTAAGCTATGTCAACATGGTATCAAAGCTGTCGAGACTAATCTTCAATACTTTGTTATCATGGCTGCATCGTCTTCCTCTCCCATGCTTTCTTCCTTCTCCCATATAGTCACCACAAAATTATCAAATGATAACTACCTTCTATGAAATGTACAAATTTTGGCTTATCTACGGGGGCAGGATCTCTACTCCTTCGTTGATGGCTCTGTCTCTTCTCCTTCTAAATTTATAACTGATCCTACATCTAATATCCCAAAAACCAATCCAACCTTTTCTTCATGGAAACGAACAGACCAACTTGTTTTAAGCATACTTTTTCCTCTCTTAGTGAATCCATCTTAGGACATGTGTTGTCATCAACAACAACTCACAAACTTTGGATGTCCTTGGCCTCTATGTTCTCCTCTCACTCCCAAGCCAAGGAATTCCAGATATGATTTCAGCTCACAAATCTTTCAAAGGGAGACCAAAACATCTCTGACTATTTTGGTAAGGTACGATCCCTAGTGGACTCCTTAGCTGCAACTGGGCACTCTCGTCCTGATAAAGAGGTAGTCACCTACCTTCTAAATGGACTAGGTCCATCTTTTGAATCTTTTATTACCCCTGTTACAACCCGAGCAGATTCCATTTCTTCTCATGAATTATTTCAATTGTTGCTCATCCATGAGAGCCGTATGTCTCACCAAAACAGAGTGTTATCTCCTCTCTTGAGCCTTCTGTGAATTTAAGCTTCTCTGGATCTCAGGATCGTGGTTCTTATCATGCTGGGAGGCAAGGTCGAGGTAGGGGCAGCTACTTCAACAACAACAATTGTGGAGGATGTAATTTCTCCTCTAACTCACCTTCTTGGCAACCATTCAACAAAGATCGGCCTACATGTCAGGTTTGCAACAAGTTTGGACACGTTGCATTACAGTGTCATTTTCGATTTGATCACTCTTATCAGTTTGAAGCTCCAAAGTCATTTTCAACTCATTACACTGCTCCTGACTCCTTGACTGATTCTGCTTGGTATTCCGACTCAACTGCCACACATCATATTACTAATGATTTGTCTAACTTGAATATTTCATCTGAACAATACACCAGTAGTGACTCAATAAGGGTTGGCAATGGCTCTGGTATACCCATCCAAAATATCGGTGATTCTCATCTCTCTGTTAATTCCTCCAGTTTCTCCCTACACAATTTACTACATGTTCCAAACATTACAAAAAATCTTGTTTTGGTTTTATAGTTTTGTATTGATAATTCATGCTATTTTGATTTTCACTCATCTCATTTTTATGTGAAGGACAACAAGACCAAGAAAATGCTTCTCACAAGGCCTACTCATAATGGGCTCTATGTTTTTCCTTATAAGTTGTTATCATCTTCCAGTCCATCTACTAACCTTGGTGAACGGACAAGTTTGGCTCAGTGGCACTGAAGGCTAGGACACCATTCTCTTGCTCTCGTCTTCGTGTTCTTCACTCAAAATGTCTACCACTCACTTCAAATAATTCTTCCTTTTATTGTTTAGAATGTCCACTTGCTAAAATTCATCAATTACCTTTTTGTAATAGTCGGTCTATTTCTACTAGACCTTTACAATTAATTTGTGCTGATGTTTGGGGTCCATCCCCTTATGTTTCTAGAAATGGTTATAAATACTATTTTTGTTGATCAATTCACACATTACACTTGCTTCTTTCTTCTCAAACTAAAATCGAATGTTGCAAATATATTTGTAACATTCCTACCTTACATTGAAAAATTATTTAATACCAAACTCATCACTCTTCAAACAAATGGTGGAAGAGAATTCAAACCTCTTACTGCCATTTGTCAAAAATTTGATATTACAGATCGACTCTCATGCCCTCACACGCATCAATGAAATGGACTTGTTAAAAGGAAACATCGACACATTGTTGAAACTAGATTTTCATTTTTGGCTCATTCCTCTTTACCCTTCACTTATTAGGCTGATGCTTTTGAGACTGCTGTCTATTTAATAAATCTTCTTCCTTCACAAATTCTTAAAAATAAATCCCCTCATTTTCTTGTGTATAATTGTGAGCCTGATTACAAATTTTTAAAAGTTTTTGAGTGTGAATGTTGGCCCA
This sequence comes from Juglans regia, assembly GCF_001411555.2. Lineage (NCBI taxonomy): Eukaryota > Viridiplantae > Streptophyta > Magnoliopsida > Fagales > Juglandaceae > Juglans > Juglans regia. The sequence goes on along the minus strand of NC_049906.1, from coordinate 8,876,582 downwards.
ACCTCAGACCTTATCTCTCACATAAACTCAGTTTTAAATCCATTTCATGTCTTTTGTTGGGTTACAACCATTCACATAAGGGCTATAAGTGTCTAGATGTCAGCAAAAATAGAATGTACATATCTAGAGATGTGGTTTTTAATGAGGTTTCTTTTCCCTTTTCTACCACACGACCCACTATAATCAGTTCCCCCTCTATTCCCGAAAAGGCCTCACTACCACTTTTCCTTCCTTCCATCCTTGGACCTGGCCCAAGCCCATCAATTTCTAGAAGTCATCACCCTCACCTTCCTCTTCATCGCCTCACTCATCCCCTGCATCAGAAACTACTCCAGCTCCTTCTCCTCAAAATACATTTCTTCAATTCTCATACCACTTCGTTCTCCCATGCCCAAACAAACTCCTCTAGACCCCGCACTCTACGGATGGCACCATACCTTTTCCCTATCCGTATTGTTTCACTATCAATGTTTTGGTTCCTGATGAACCATTAAGTTATTCAATTGCCTCTAAGTTTGTTGAATGGCGTGCAACTATGCAACAAGAATTTACAGCTCTCCAGCAAAATCAAACATGGCCTTTAGTACCCTCTTTTCCCACGACTAATGTGCTTGGTTGCGGGTGAGTCTTCCGCACAAAAAGTAAAGCAGATGGCTCTTTTGACAGGAGGAAAGCTCGTTTAGTTGCAAAGGGATTTCATAAACGGCATGGTTTGGACTACCATGAGACCTTTAGCCCTGTGGTCAAGCCTTCCACAATCCGATTGATTCTCTCTATAGCAGTTACACAACAATGATCCTTGAGACAACTTGACATTCAAAATGCATTTCTGCATGGTTCTTTAACTGATGAAGTCTATATGCAACAACCTCATATTTTTGTGGATTCAGTACACCGAACTTTCATATGCAAATTAGCCATATACGGTCTCAAGGAAGCCCCAGGAGCATGGTTTGCTCAACTTAGCACTTGGTTACTTGACTATGGATTCAGCTCCTCCAAGGCAAATCCCTATCTTTTTATTCTCAATTACAATGGTATTCAAATTTATTTGTTGGTCTATGTTGATGATATAGTGCTTACTTCTTCACATCAATCTGCCATTGAGAAGCTTATTCATGATTTGAGCTGTATCTTCCCAGTTAAAGACCTTGGCACCCTCTCCTAATTTCTTGGCCTCGAGGTTGATCATATGCCTACTGGTTTGCTGTTGTCATAGAGGAAATACATTAAGAATCTGCTCATATGAAGCAAAATGCTTCTTGCCAAACCCATTTCATCACCGATGGCAGCCTCTCTTAAGTTGTCAAAATTTGATCCCTTTGATTTTGAAGATGCTACTCTCTATCGAAGCATTGTTGGAGGACTTCAATACTTGTCTCTAACTTGGCCTGATATCTCTTTTGCAGTGAACAAAGTATGTCAATTTATGCATACTTCCAAAACCTCTCACGGGAGTGCAGTCAAGCGTATCCTAAGGTATCTCAAATCTACAATTAATTTTGGGCTATTTTTCAAGACTCAGTCCATTTTTTAGTTTCATGCATACTCTGATGTTGATTGGGGGGGTTGCCCCGATGACCGTCGATCAACTGGAGGGTACTGCATCTACTCGGTTCGTCACCTTATTTCTTGGAGCTCCAAAAAGCAAAGCATTGTGGCTTGCTCATCAACTGAGGCAAAGTATAAATCTCTTGCATCTTCTGCAACCGAAACCATCTGGTTACAAACAATCTTTCGTGATCTGGGAATTTTCCTGCGTAAGGCTCCTACCTTGTGGTGTGACAACATAGGAGCTACTTATCTGTCGGTAAACCTAGTATATCATACCAAGACCAAGACCAAGACCAAGCACATGGATATTGATTTCCATTTTGTTAGAGATAGGGTGGCTTCCAAGACATTACAAGTCTCCTTTTGCAATTCCAATAATCAAATAGCTGATGTGCTCACCAAACTAGTTGTTGCAGAAAAGTTTCATTATTTTCTATCAAGTCTCAATGTGGTTGACACCTCATTGGACTCAACTGGGCGTATTAGACTTAGTGACTCATCTACATCACATTTTGACAAACAGATGGAATGCATACAGGGCAGCTCGGCAATAACAAAATGCCAGAGTCATGCACCACGCCATGTACAACAACATACCAATATTTCTTCTCCTTCCTTCTAGAATAGAACCGTAGACATGTTAGTTAGTAATTCTCTCAAGTTGTACGAACAATATTCCCTTTCTATTTTCAGTATAGCTTTTCTATTTTACTGCTACTCTCTGTATAAATACCAAAATCTTTCAATGAGAACATAAGGAAGTTTTCTCTGCATTATTTTTAAGCTATGTCAACAGGTCCATTTGGCCATTTGCTCGAATGATTGGAATCTTTACTTGGATGGTCGGCACATATGCTCAGGATGGTTGGCACATGATTGCCTCATATGCTAAGATTGTTGATGCATTTGCTTGGATGAGCAGAATATATATTAGGTTGGTAAGGCACATATACTCAATCGGGTTGTTGAGATTTATGCTTATATGGTTAGCACTACTCAAATTATTGGAATCTATGCTAAATGGTAATTCCATGGATTATATGTCATGACCTGGCCCATTTAAATGTCCCAGGCCCAAATCAATTCAAAGCCTAGCCCGACTAGCTTAATAAAAGGATGACAGAAATTGACGCTATTTTGGTCAGTAGCACTAGGGCTAAACCCTATTTATTTCTTCCCTAGACCCTTAACTAGGAGTGACAAATCGTGTTTTTGGGTTGTGTTCTTATCGTGTCAAATCATGAATATTCGACTATATAGGTTAACCCGAACACAACCCATTAAGCTAAACATGTCAAACTTTCAAACTCTAACTCAACCCATTTAGATAATGGATTATGTTGTGTCACCAATTTTAACCCGTTTAATAATTAATTAGAAATATGTTAACACGATACGATTCAATTAAACCTGTTTTTTTCATGTAAATGGGTTGAATTAAAACGCATAACTTATTTGACCTGATTAACATAATTTCACATAAAAAATAAAATCTATATTTATTAATAACCACAATATCTTTATATATATATAGATCAATATTTCTCAAATTTTAACATATAATAAAACCAATATTACAAACCATATAATAACAAATATGAACATAGGCATAAAATTACAATCTCAATAATAAAAATATAAGCATATTAAGAAATACTAATATTATAACTTAGCAATAATAAAATTTTAATTTTGAAATAAATCTTAAACGGGTCAAAATAGGTTGATTTTATGTTAAGCAAGTTGACCCATTATTAACCCGTTTATAAATCGTGTCTGAACAGGTCAACCCGTTTTGATCCGAACTCATTAACATCAAACTCAAACCCACTAATTTTTTATTGTGTTCATGTTGAGTTCACGGGTCATGTCACATATTGTCATCCCTATCCTCAACGTCTCTCCTTCTCACTTTCTCTCTCCTTCTCTCCCTCACATCTCTTGGTACTAAGTCATGCCACTGATAAGCACCGTTCATATATATATATATATATATATATATATATCTCTCTCTCTCTCTCTCTCTCTCTCTCTCTTCATGTTCTTATTCTCTCACCTTGGTCAATCTCTTCCTTTCTCTTCCATCTCTCTTTCTGTCTCACTCAAGTTGTTCTCACCCTCTTTCTTGTGCACCATCACTAGGCTCCTCCGCCACATGAAGTTGCGTTGTCTGACCATGAGTTTGTCTCCAGTAAGCTTTACTCTTTCTCCTTCCCTCAGTCTCCCTTTGTATATTGGTCTCTCATTCTCTCATCCTTTACGATGTTTTGTAGTGCTCAATCTCACGCCTTCCATCTCGGGTTCGTGCTGCTCTGGTCCCTACTATTTCAACCACCACACGCTGTAACTAGGCCATTCTCTCTCTCTCTCTCTGCTCACTCTTTGTTGTAGTATAACCCATGAGACGAGTGGAGGCCATTAGAGCTAACTACATCGCCTCATCTCGCCAAGTGTCTTAGACCACCACGAACCATCTCTAGGCGACATCACCTTGCTCCTGAATTTGAGTGGATGCCGCTCTGAGGCTGGTATGGTACCCTCAAGCTCTAGCCTTGTAATCACCCTTTAAGTTTTGTGACTTGTATGTTTGGTGCTTACTAGAAGTTTGGGTTGTCTATGTTGGATGTTGGAATTGTAGTTGAGTGATTTCATGGCTTGGTTGATGTTTGGAAGGTTCCTTCCTGATAATGTCATGGTCGAATGAGGGAATGGTTGTAAGATGTGAGCTAGTGTTTCGATGTGTTGGGAGTATAAATGTAAATGTGATGCGTGTTGGAATCGAATCTAAGCCAATTCAATAAGGTTGGACTAATTGGATTTAATGCTTGGGCCGTGATAAACCCAAGGCACCATTACACACTATTTGTCTATGGGCTAATAGTGGCTCTTATCAAGTTATGGTATGGGTTATAGAATTTTGTTAGTTAGGCTGGTTTTCTACTGGTATGAGTTATTAATATGTAGTGATATTTTTTTGAATTAGGTTATTATAATGTTACTATTCAGATTCAAGGCTTAGATAGTACACTGCAAAAGTTAGGTAAGCAGTGCTCCTATGCGTGATATTTGTTTTATGAAACCAATCTCGATTATTTTCTACACTACGCTTTTTATCTGAGAAATAAAATCTGACATTTTATCATGACATGTATAATCATGAGCAACTTTTTTGTACTTTGTTTTTCTACTGTGTAAAATGTGAATATGAAGTATGAAACTTTTAATAGATTTTACGATATTATCTGTTAAGTATATTATTCTGTTATTGAATTGTATACGAAATTCTCGAGGAATAATATTATGTATTACTTTGGTTATGGGCCCTGCCAAGGGTTATAATTGTTGCCTCTCTTATGGTCTTACCACAGGTATATAATGTGGCTTCTATTCTGACCTTGACATAGGTGTAGGGGTGAAAGAAAAAACCGGTGAACTAGTAAATTAGACCGGACTATTCAGTCCTGAGTTCGGTTCGGTCCATAAGAGAGGCAAAATGGGTCAAAATCGGTCTAGTTCCGATTTTCCTTTTTTAAACACCGTACCGGACCGATTCATATATATATATATATTAATTTTTTATATTATATATATTTTTATATATAATATATAATTATATATAAAATAATTTTGTATTATATGATAAATTACTAATTAATATAATATTAAATTTTAAAATCCTATATAAATAACTATATATTATCACTACAGTCTATTGTATTTATAGTTATACTAATACTATATCACTATATATTATAATATACTCTAATATATCATTATATTATATATTATAATACATCACTATAGTCTATAATACAATTATAATATATATATTATAACATACTACAATATATTATCACTATATTATTATATACTATAATATATATACTATATAATATACTAAAAAAATCGGACTGAAATTGATAAAATTGAAAATACCGGTTTAGGGGTGTAACCAGTGCGATATCGATTTTTCAAACCTCAAAACCAGTATATATCGGTTCAGTTTTAAAATATATCCAAAACCAGACTAAAACGGACCAGTTACACTCCTACATAGGTGTACAATTGTGGCCTTTGTTATGAATGCACTAACTTTGGAGATAAAGTGGCATTTGTTCTACTTGACTAACCACAGTTATGCACAATCTTGCCACTGGTTAAACATGGTCTGTATTTAAATTTCTGATGCTATTTCAGTTATGCTTATACCGAATGTTTTTTTACTAAATTATTATTGTAATGAAATAATTCTAAAACACCACTATTATTTTTTAGACTGTTTTATTTTGTATTCTGTAATTGGCTCATGTTTACACACTAGTATAGATTTACTGCTTACTAAGTCACTGGACTTACTAGCTTATCTCTAATTTTTTTTTAGATGACTTTGATGGTTGTGACAGTTGGAATAGATGGTATGTCACAAGATTACAAAAGAAATGTGAGATAAGTGCCAGGTAAGATAAGTGAATTTGTGATATTTGAGAGAATATTACTCATGTAGAGTTTACTTTCTTTAGAAGGATTTTTAGGTCATTTACTTTTAAAAAATTATTGTTTTAAGTTTCTATTATTATGAATTTCAAATTAAAATATTCACCCACAAAAACAGGGTGTGACATTATATATTTTATTGTAGAACATTTTTTTGTTGTAAAAAAAAAAAAAACGGCATTTCTTTAAATTATTTATGTGATTTCATCTGATTCGTTAGATCTATTTTATGATAAAAATAATTTTTATAATTTAACAAATCACATCAAATCATATCAATTTATGAGATTATTTTTATATAATCACTTTGTAACAATCTTCTTCCGTGCCTGGTGGCTCTATGCCGATGGCCACCCCTCAATCATCTGCTGAGCTCCTCTCTACAGCCCCTCAACCGATCTCGAATGTGCTTCTGCCATCAAGGGCTCCAAAAACAATGGAGGGAGAAGTTTATTTCTTGTTTTCGAAGGAGGAAATCTTGAAGTCAGCTGAACCTTTTAGGTTTTCCTTGGTCCTGAAGTTTCTTTGACAGTGACCACCCTTGGATGCAATCAAATTATTTATAAAAAACAGATGGGGTTTGTCTGGAGTTGCCGTTGTTTCATCTATGAGAAAGCCGCATAACGTGTTCGTCCGATTGACGTTGGAGGAGGATTTCAAAAAGGCCTTTTCGAGGGAAATTTGCGACATTGACGGAGTGGCGTATCGTCCCTTTCAGTGGTCTCCTAAGTTTTCTGAAGAGGAAGAGCCGTCGGTTGTTCCAGTCTGGATTTTCCTTCCAGGTTTGGCTCCAAATTTTTACCATCCATCAATCCTGAAATGTCTCACGGCGCCAATTGGGAAGTATATACAGTGTGATAATTCTACGCTGTGTGCAACTAGAACTAACGGGGCGAGGGTGTGTTTAGAGCTAGATGCTGCAAAGTTTCCGCTCTCATCATTCTGGATTGGGGTCCATCTTGTCCTAAGAGTCATTGGCAGGAGGTGGTGTACAAAATGTTACCTGCATTCTGCACCAATTGTAAATTACAGGGGCATAACTTGAAGACATGCAAAGAAGGGAAGATAGGGAAGGAGAAAGACAAGAAACTTGTTCGTCTGGAATATAGAGATGTGCCGAAATAGCTGAACTCTTCAGATCCATCAGGTTCGAACCCAGAGTCACAAGAAGCGGCGGATTTAGGCATGGAAAGTAAGGTTTCGGATGCTTTGGTACTAGTTAGTGAAGTTCAGCCTATTGATAGCGAAAATGAGGAAGTGGCTATTTTGCAGTTCGTGGAATCGCATGGAATGGTTTCTGGGGTAGAAGGCAAAGGAGGTGGAGCCACAAGGCTCTACGAAAGGGGTGTCCGCTGTTCTGGAGGTGATGGCTCCAGTGGTTTCTGAGGTGGCAGTAATGTAGAGCTTTGGCGAGGTGATAGTGGCTCAAAATGAAGTGGAATTTAATGTGCTGAATAATTCGAAGACGGTTCCAATTGTCCTTACGGAGGTGGTGTCGCCTGTTAATGAAGTGGTTTACTCTGTTCCTGAGGAGTTGAATATGCAGGTCTTGGATAGTAATATGCGCTTGAGTCTTGTGGAAGTGACGTAGGAGGATTTATTATCTTTAGTGGAGAATCATTCTGAAATATTAAAGGTGGAACGTTAGTTGGGTAGGGCATAGAGAGTGCATTGATTGAGGATGGCAGTGTTATGGCTGATCAGTTGGCCAGTTTCTCTGATATAGAAATAATGGTCGATAAAGGTTTGTCTAGTAAAGATGTTTGTTCTGATTCTGATACGTAGGATCATGGGAAGAAAAATGGTGAGGATATTGGCATGAAAGTTCGTAGCAGCAAAAGGGTGATTACTCGTTCCTCTAAATTGAATTTATGATAAGTCCAATATTGTATTGGAACATTAGAGGGGTAAGATCTTCTAAGAGCAAGTTGAAAAAGATTTTAAGTATGTATAAACCGAAAGTTGTTGCGATAGCGGAGCCCTTTCTATGGGACAAATTATTGGATGGTGTTAGAAGGGTGTTGGGTTTTGATTATGGGTTATCGAATGGTGCTTGGGACAGTAAATTGTGGATTTTTTGGATGAGTGATGTCAATGTTAGTATGGTTAGCTGCGGAACTCAACAGATTACTGTTCTCGTGTATGATGGTATGATGAAATGTAAAGCTTTATTTGTTTATGCTAAATGTACGTATGATCAACAACGGGAGTTGTGGCCAGATCTCGCAAAGGAGAGCAACGGAACTGAGCCATGGTTAATAACAGGGGATTTTAACATTATTGTCTCTAATGAGGAACAACGAGGTGGTTGTCCACGTCCTTTGGTGGCTATAGAGGAGTTCAATTTTTGGATTCACTCTTGCGAATTACTGGAGTTAAAATACTTGGGTAAGAGTTTCTCTTGGTATAATGGACATACCGGGCGTTCTCGTAGTTGGGCTCGTTAGGATTGTTCTTTGGCCACTTAGAATTTTGTTCAAGCATTTACGGATTCTTTCATGAGATATTTTCCTCGCACCTCATCAGACCATGCGCCTATGGTCATATGGGCCGTCTCATTTCCGTTTTCAACAGATGTGAGTGGATCATGTGGACTTTCCTAGATGCGTCTGAGAGGTTTGGGATCAACCTGAGGTCAACAGTGGTCTCCTGAAACTTGCAGTAAAACTAAAAAAATTGAAAGTAGCTCTGAAAGGATGGAGCAAAGCAGTTTTTGGATGAACGAGTGGGCATATTAAGGAGTTGGAGGATCGTATTGAGCGGTTGGAGAGTCAGTTGTAGTTGAGCTATGATGAAGAGGTGGAACTTGATCTGTTGGCTTCAAAAATGGAGTTGGATACCTGGAATAATTGTGAAGAAGTGCGGTTAGCTCAGTGTGCTAAAGTCGGTTGGTGGCGACATGGAGATCAAAACTCGCGTTACTTTCATGTTATCCTTAATAAACGGAGGCAATCGAAGATCATGGAGATGCGGCTTCCCAATGGCTTAACGTTAAAGTCCCCTCAAGAAGTTCATGATGGGGTTGTGACTATTTCAGGGAGTTCTTGGGGCAGTCTACTCGTGTAGTGCTTCCGGATCTGGGTGATTATGTGTCAAATGTGATCTCGGATGATGATAATTTGAGACTTTGTTCGGCTCCCACAGAAGAGGAGGTGAAACAAGCAGTATTCAGTCTACCCATAAATAGTAGCCCGGGGTCTAATGGCTTTGGGTCGGGTTTTTACCGTGCGTGTTGGGATATTGTTAGTTTGGAGGTGGTGGAGGCGGTAACGAAAGTTTTTCAAGAGGTTTCTTTTCCCAGATTCTATACTGCTTCTTTTGTAGTACTTATTCCTAAAATGGCTCAGCCGACGGGATTTGACAAGTTTCGGCTTATCAGCTTATGTTCCATTTTTTACAAAATTTGCACTAAGGTCTTTTGGTGGCAAGGCTTGTGCTTTTATTGTCCTCTTTGATCTCCTCTGAGTAATGTGCATTTATTCCAGGTAGGAGTATCTTTGATAATATCAGTCTTACGCAAGAGCTGGTGCAATCGCTCAATAAGAAGGCAATGGGTGGTAATGTTATTTTGAAACTGGATATGGCTAAGGCTTATGATAGGGTGGAGTGAGATTTTCTTTTGCATATTTTGGCAACCTTTGGGTTCTCTCCTTCTATTAATGAATTGATCAGGAATTGTATTGATTCGCCTTGGTATTAGATTATGATGAATGGTACGGCTCGGGATTTTTTTCAAGGAAGTCGAGGATTGCGATAGGGTGATCCGTTATTACCATACCTTTTTATCATTATGGAAGAAGTGTTTTCTCGCTTACTAAAGAAAATTTTTTTGTGTGGAAATATTAAAAGAAAATTTCACCCAAGAGGTGCGCCTCTTGTTTCTCACCTTCTTTATGCTGATGACGTAGTGATTTTTGCTAATGAAGGGAAGCAATCTTTGAAAGAATTGATGAAGGTTATTGAGACTTATGAGTCTTGGTCTGGGCAGCGGGTGAGTAAATAGAAAACAACCATGTATTTTGCGAAGAATGCTATTGCAGGGCGGAGAGGGAGTTACTCAATTTCACTGGATTTAGTGAAGGTACTTTTCCATTGACTTATCTTGGTGCACCTATTGTCAATGGGAGACTTATGAACTTACATTTAGAGTCTATCTTTAATCGGGTGAGGAAGAAACTTTGGGGGTGGAAATTAAAATGTCTTTCAGCTGGGGGCAAGTTGATTTTGTTGAAGTATGTGTTAGCTAGTATGCCGATACATATTATGTCTATCCTTAGATTCCAAAAAAGGTTCAAGGTTTTGGAAGATGGTGGTGAAGTGCATCCCGGAGGTCTTGGAAAATTCGGAATGGAGGGTAAGGGACGGTAATGTTTCTTTTTGGTGGGATCACTGGTTGAATGAAGGTCCTCTTGCTAATTCTTATCATGTGGTTGATGTGCCAAAGCTGATATTGGCTGATTTAAAAATCTCTAATGGTTGGGACGTTAAAATTTTAGAGAGGCTAGTGGGAGTACAAAAAGCAGAGGAGATTTGTAGTTACTTGGGTGCGCATAAATCTAGTCAAGATTTACTTGTTTGGCTTCATAATAAGGATGGCTGCTTCTCCACCAAAAGTGCTTGGCAATATATTTGGGTCACTGCACCAGCTGCGTCTTGGGCTAAATGGGTGTGGCATGAAGCTATACCAAAAACAATTTCCATACTAATGTGGAAGACTTTTCATAATGGTTTAAGTGTGGATGATAGATTGAGGAGAGTTGGTATTCCTATTACTTCTAAGTGTAATTTTTGTGTACAGGGAAGATATGAGGATTTAAATCATGTTCTTGCTGCAGGTGATATTGCTGCTGGGATTTGGAAGAGGTTTTCGGTTATTTTAGGTGTGCCTTATGACCCAAATAAACATTGGTTTGAGTTGGTGTTACTTTGGTTTCAACGTGTGTCTACAAAGTCCCAGGTGGGTTGTATTTTGGGCCTGCTTCCTTCTATTATTATTTGGAAGTTGTGGCAACGCAGATGTAAGGCAAGGATGGAAGATAAATGCATCTCAACGAAAGTGCTTTGGGGGTCTATTTGTGTGTGGATAAGGAAAATGCAAAATAGCTTGCCTAAATTTACAAAGCTTGCTTTTGTCGATGAGGAGAGGTTGAGAGAATTGAACAATCCAGTTAGTCCGAATAAATTGACGCCAATTAAATTGGTTTATTGGGTGAAGCCTATATATGATAGATTCAAATTAAATATTGATGAATTCAGCCTTGGCAATCCAAGGAGCTTGGGCGCAGGAGGGGTAATTCAAGATTTGAATGGTGATATGGTGCTTTCATTTTCTTGTTATCTTGGTAGGTTCTAATAATCTTGCTGAGTTAAAGGCATTATTAATTGGGCTGAAATATTGCCGTTCTCTGGGCTTGCTTCATGTGGACATTGAATCTGATTATTTGGTTTGTGTATCCTGGGTTCAAAAGAAGCGTTGTGGAGTGTGGTATTTAGAAGACTTTTGGGAGGAGGCTATGGGTTTGTTTGAAGGTGGAGATTTTGGTATAAATCATATTTATCGAGAATGAAATGTACCGGCTGATTATTTAGCTAAAATGAGAACTTAAGGTTCGACCTATGTTTGACGCTCTTTATTGAGAGTTCCAAAACATCTGAAAAGATTGTTTCGTACGGATAAATTGTCATTGCTTTATCTGAGAGGTCTTTGAGTTGTTGGTCTTATTATTTTATTCTAGTTGTTAGTCTTATTTTGGAGAGGTTTGGTTTTTTTGTGGCATATTGCTTGTTGTGTATTTTTTATATGCTTGATTTATAACTAAGGTATTCATCTGAAGATTTATTCTTAATAAATTTGAGAATGGATCACTTTTAAACATGTGGTATTAACTCTTTCTTAAAAAAAAAAAAAATCTTCTTCCGGGCCTAAATATTTGTGGCTGAGAAGCAATCTTCTTCTGGTTGATACATTTGCCTTGCTGCCAATATACAGTGTTCGTGAGCTTTGGTGCCACCTTCTTGTTCAGTTGTTTGGTTTGGTTGTGACGTAAGAGCATACATAAGCATTAAGGGAACGGGAATGATAAACTAAGGCACGTTTCCCATGCCATGAATTCAGTACTGTACTCATCATCCCCATTAAGATACAGAGCATCAAATTGAAATGGGTAGTTGGGACACGAGCACGGTACGCTGCCAGCACTCAACCAGTTAATCAGTGGGAAAGAAAGAAAAAAACTACCATGCGACTTAATAGTTACAGCTCCATTTGACCGTTGAGTATTTGTTTTTATTTAATGATTAATAATGTAATTTTAAATGTATTGATATATTTTTTTATTTTTTAAAAATATTTAAATATATTAAAAAATATGAATAAAAAAATTTAAAAAAAATTATAAGAATAATTAACAGTAATAATGAGCGGTGCTACTTGCACTGCTCGAAAAGAAAAATAGGACTTTCCTCAAACTAATTGAGGCTGAAAAGAATATAAGCATCAAAATAAACATTCTTGACTGAGAAATTATAGTTGCAATTGTGTGTACAAATATCGTATAATTATTTTAAAAAAATAAATAAATATGAGATCTTCATAAAAATAAATTAATATTTTAATAATAGATTACACTCTTTTTAAAGTGACTGCATAATATATATATATATATATATATATATATAGCATTACTGTTCTTGACTACTGAAAGGAACATTTTACACAGCAATTTCAGCTTGTACATTATCTTTCACAATTTGTGATGCATTTTCATGAACACTAGGGAATAGCGTAAGCATGAGTCCCTGCGGCCAAAAGACCAAAAGACAACATAAAAGAACCATCCATTCTCGATTAGGATGCTGGACCGCTGGTACCAGTCCCCTTTTTTGCCTCTTGAAAGTATAAATTGCATGTTTTTTTCTATTTTCTTTCAAATATATTTTAAGCATGCACCACCATTGGCCATTAATAAAAAAAAAATTACAACTTCATTAATAATCACATCCTTAATTATTAAAAATAAATTCAAATATCCAAACCATACCTTCAATGCAAATACATAGGGCTAAATATCATTTTATTGCAAACGACTTTAAGCTTGAATGCCCATGCCTAATTTCCTTATATCTTCGATTAACAATGTAATGTTAAGGAATGAAGATCCGCCCTTTTCTGTTGCCTCCCTTGCCTTCTCTGCAAGCTTTCTTACTCGTTCTCTTCTCTCTTCCCTATCTTTTCCTTCAGTCATTATCTTTTGTATAGCTTCCCTAACTTTCTCCCTCTTCACCAAGACTCCAGATTTCCCATCCTCCCCCACGGGGACAGCTATCTCATTCCCTACTCTCTCACCAATCTTCAAAACTTGCACAACCAACTTCTCATTAAAAAACTGGTCAGCAAAAAGAGGCCATGTCACCATTGGCACGCCAGCACAAATCGCTTCTAGCGTTGAGTTCCAGCCGCAATGGGTCAAAAACCCTCCGATTGCAGGGTGTGACAAAATCAATACTTGAGGAGCCCAGCCCCGAATCAAGAGGCCTCTCCCGTTTGTTCTCTCTTCAAAACCATTCTCTAATATCCACTTCTCCAACTCTTCTTTTCCATTATCTCCTCTAATAACCCAAAGAAATGGCCTGTTGCAAGCTTCCAAGCCTAGACCAAGCTCTATTAGTTGTAATGGTGTGAGGCGGCAAAGGGTTCCTAGACAAGCATAAACAACAGAGTTGTCAGGCCACGAATCAAGCCACTTCAAGCACTTGTTTTTGTCAATGGAGGACTTGTTACCTCTTTGAGCCTTCTCCAAGTCCGTCTTGTTGGATAGTGAAACCGGGCCAATACACCAAACTTTATTATCTCCTTTTGCCTTGCAATACTCCTTAACATATGCTGATTCCAACTCTTCAAAACTATTGATCACTATTCCATAAGCTCCTTCTTCAGATGCTCTTATCTTTGCATGAAGATCTTTAAAATCTTGCATGGAGGGATTCAAGCCCGATGGTAGTTGTGCTTTAGTTAACTCAATTCTTTCAGGTAAACCTGGCACTACAAAGGGCTCTGAATCGGAGGCACTCATGTGGACCTGAGATGTGTGCAAACAATGACAGCATAAGAGATTGAAACAACCTGTGCCATCAAATAAAAGTCTTGGTATGTTAAACTTTCCAGCAACATCAACTATCCAGGGAAGATTCTTGTCGGCCAATATGCAACTCGGAGTCGGTTCCATGTCTTCAAGTAATTCTTCCAGTGGTTGTTGCAGCTTATTAACAGCAGCAAAGAAGTTCCCAAACAAGCCGCGTGAAGGGATTGTATCGATACTTTCACATCCCTCTGGCAAGCCCACCTCATGGAGTTGCAATTGGAGCTGGACAATTCGGATTGGGAGCCCAGATTCAATGGCACGGCTGATGATCGGCTTGATTCGGATGGCATTTAAGGTTGTCGTGGTAATGGTGATTATAACACCACGTTGTGCCAGCAGCCTAGCCATATCAGCCATGGGAATAATGTGTCCCGGACACATCAACGGTATCATCACAAAGTGAAGCTGGTGGTCGGCGCCTGAATATTGTGGTGCCATTGCCGTATTCGGATTGCCGCAGGAATTGAAAATGAAGCAAATGATAACGTTCAAATCTTATGCGAAGACAATTTGTGCTCAGCCGCCTCCTGCACGTACAGTACTTATCAGTGCGCTAACTTCGATAAAGTCTATGCATTGTGCCCATTATGTGACCTCAGTTATCTCGTGCATGTAAATATTTTGTGGGGCCTCGTGTTTTGGATATAGCTAGAGCATTAGCAATTTAGCATTGAATTCATCGTCATCTACAAAATTTAGTTAAAATTCATATTTTTTATAAATTTAAAACCATCCAATCCAATCCATAACTCTAATCAGTTAAAATCATAATATAATATTAATTTTTAATAATAATATTTTATTTAACTTTTATCTCAACTCATCTCATCTTAACTTACTATCCAAATGACACTTTAGCCTCGTTTGTTTTCATCCTTATTTTCATCTTATATCATATTATGTCATCTAATCATTACAAAATTTTAAAATCTTCACACAAAATAAAAAAAAAAATTCAACTTTTTTAAATTTCAGAATAAAAATAATATTAAAAAAATATATATTAATAATATTTTATTTAACTTTCAATTTTTATTTTAATTTATCTCATCTTATTTAAAAAAAATAATAAAAAAAAAAAAAAAAACGATGCTATATATTATATTTAGGGATAAACAACTGCAGAGTCCAGAGGAAATAAAAACAATTTTAAGGACAGTACTACAACATATGACTTCACCGTTATGATTATTGATAATTAATGTATATAGAATGGTATGCTAATTAATGATCTTTCTTTCCAATATTTAGATGTGAAAATTATAGTACTTACTATATATGAGGTTTCAATATTTAGAGAGCACATGAAAACCAGTGAAAAAAATTGCAGTGAGCTAGACGACGTTGCTTATCAAAATAATTATATTAATCAAATTATTATTTATTTTTAGATTATTTCTAAAAACAAACACTTATTTTTTATTTTATCTTATCTTATTTAATTTCATCTCTTATTAATTTATTACTATTTATAAATTGTACTATAGGAAAAAGAAAAAAGAGTGGTCTGATTAGGAAAAAAGTTGGTCTGTCGTCTGAGCCTTGGTGATTACTGTTTTGTACAGTTATTAGACTATACAGCAACGCCAGGAAAATGCCGGAAAATTGTTTTCATTCGGTGTTACTTTTCAAGCACGTGCTTCAACATTTTGGTAATATTTTACTATAAAAAATTAATATAATTATTTATGGATCCCACCAGTATAAATATTTAAAAAAAAAATCAAACTAATCTCATCTTATCTCTGTAAACAAATACACACTTTATTTTATCTCATTTATACTTAATATATCTCAATATTATTCACACACATCTAAAAATTTGTGTTAGAGACTTTTTGTATGTTGTTAACTTTTTGTGTTATAGTGTAGCCAGATTGCTAACTTGTAAACCTTTTACATTAATATATAGTCTTGTTGAAGTTGTACCGTGTAGTTTATATTTCTAACTATACCATACTTATGATCCCTTTAATATAACTTATTTTCCATCAAATTTGTTGTTGTAATGGTAAGCTAAAATTTGTAATATGCGAGAGTTGCTCTTCTTTACATATCAATACATTAATAAAGTGTGAAACTAAAGTATATATCGAACGCTTCCAACACCTAATAAACAGACTAACTTTAAGAACCAGGGTCCAAGCAAGCTCAAGTTGTTTTAAAAATAAATAAACGACATTCTTCATTAAAAGCACAAAACAAGTACATTGCTTGTATAATATCCACCTGTTGCTTTTGTCTGGAAATAAATGTCACAACAGGTACAAACAGTGACCACATATACAAAGTGTGACCACAAATGTAACAATGGCTAATGCCAAATACAAACAACGATCACAAAGGTTGAGTACCAACAACGACCAGTAATAACTACATTTACAAAAATTCCGACAACGACCAGCAATAACTACATTCCAAATGCCTTAAGCAACCAGCTCCACAAATGCCAACAACTCTACAAGCATAAAGTTCATAAAGTTTCTGCCAACTTCCAATATATCGACTAAAACTAACCATGTTGAAGATCCACTTGTAACCGGATTAATGAAAATAGACTAAAAAATCACTTAAAAATTGTCATATTTTACTAAACAAATTTATATACATGAACTACTGCATACTTGTGTAATGACACTTCGTTGTGTGCCAAGAAATAAGACCTCATCTATTGTTGTTGCAACGCCTCGTGTTCAAGACCTAAGTTGATATGGACAAATGACAAACAGTAGCGTACGTAGCGACTGCTTAAGCGGACTGTACCTAACACATCTCTATGAAGAAACACTCCCAAATACTGTAGCCCATATTTCAAGTTCCTATTGTTTGATTACTCCAATGCATATCATTCAAGCTCCTAGTGAAAATATTTTATTTCATCTCATCTCATCTCATATCATCATTATAACTTTTATAAATTCTCATAAAAAAAATAAATAACTCTACTTTTTCAATTTCTCAAATAATAATAATATTGAAAAATAATATTCTAATAATATTTTATTCAACTTTTATCTCAACTCATCTCATCTCAACTGACTATCCAAATGACACTTTTTGTTTTCACCATTATTCTCATCTTATCTCATGTTATGTCATCTAATCATTATAATTTTTTAAAATCTTTATATAAAATAAAATAAATAATTTAATTTTTTCAAATTTTAAAATAAAAATAATATTAAAAATCTATATTTTAACAATATTTTATTTAACTTTAAACATTTATCTCAATTTATCAAAACAGTATAAGAGGAGATCAAAGGATTCAAAGTTTAAGCTTGGTGAACTAAACATCTGTTCTAATTATGCAGGTGAATTGGATAAATATTACATGATGGAATAGAAAAAGGTATCCAAACTCATGTAGTAGGTATATATCCAAGTGGGCAACCGCTTGAAAGTGAAATCGAAATGGTAGAGGCATGCATCTGGACGGTCATCATGACCAAGCTGCATGCATCGTCATTAATATTTGACAGAACAACTACTGATGATCATCCATGGCGTGACTTGACCAGCTTCCAGCCTGGGAACAGCCAGATATCACAGAATTCCAGCTGAGCAATGTTATCACACGCATCTCAACAAACAAAGAAAAAACAGCTTCTATCTTATCAAAGTTGGACTACATGCATGGCTTTTCAGGTCAATTGCTGCCAAACTCTTATCAGTACTAACTACGTACTGAACCCAGTCTCTAATTCAGAACCATAGTTAATGCTAGTCCAATCCATCCAGCATCTTCATCTCTAACTGCTGCAATATTTGCTTCACAAAATCTTATATCTTTTCTTTCTCAGCGCCCGTTAGTATTTTTTTTTTTCAAAAAAAAAAAAAAAAAAAAGACGACACTAAGGATAGATTTGGAATGGGATGAGATATAAAATTCTCATCTTATCTCATCTCATCATTATATTTTTTTTAAATCTTCATATAAAATATAATAAACAATTCATTTTTTTCAAATCTTAATTCAACTTTTTCAAATCTCAATATAAGAATAATACTAAAACATAATATTTTAAACACTAAGACAGATTTGGAGCATAAAATAAAACACAAAATTTTCTTCTCATCTCATCATTACACATTTTTCAAATCCCAAAACAATAATAATATTAAAACTTAATATTTTAAACTTCAAAACAAAACACTTAGTTGTGTTTGGATGTTGAAATAAGTTGAGTTAAGTTGAGTTGAGATGATAAAATATTGTTAAAATATTATTTTTTAATATTATTATTATTTTGAAATTTGAAAAAATTGAATTGTTTATTATATTTTGTATTGGGATTTGAAAAAGTTGTAATGATGAATTGAGATGAGTTGAGAGTATTTGAAAAACCAAACGAAGCCAAAATTCTCATCTTACCCCCCAAATCTACCCTAAAACAAAACACAAAATTCTCATCTCAGCCTCAAACCTACACTAACTCAATTTTATAGGTTAATTTTCACTTATGATATAGAAATATTTTATACAAAGAGGAGTACGAGGGTTAAAGAAATCTGAAAACCATGCTCTTATAAAAACTATAATCCTTAATAAAAATTAGTTACAAATGAAAAAGAAAGAAAAGAAAATTAATGACGTCGTGTGAGAGTTCCTGCACGATCCAAAGAAAATATACCAATCATATGGTTAGGTAATTCATAAAGGGAGGAGAAGCTTACCATATTGCCCATTGCAGCGAAAGAAACAAGGTTATTAGCTAAGGTAGTGCCTTCTCTATATACATGGAATATATCAAATTGTAAAGCACTTTTAAAATAAAGAATGTCATCCCAAATATTGAAATAGGACCAAGGGGCAACAAATTATTCTTAAACCAATTAAAAATAAGAAAAGAGTCTGACTCCACAATAAGATCAGTAATACTTAGTTGATAACATAATATAAGACCCAACTTCAGAGCACAAAGTTTAGCATAAGTATTAGTACTAACGCTCAAAAAGGAAGAAAATCCAACAATAAAGGCACCATTAGGAGAATGTAAAACTCCACCACACACTACAAGAAACAGGGTCTTTTCCGACGCTTAAATTCGCCGCAAATAACCCCCAAAATCGCTGGAAATAAGTATTTGCAGCGATTTACGTTGCGCCGGACTTTCGTCGCAATTGTAGAGCCTTTTAAAAGATTAGCTAGAGAATTACAAAATTCGTCGCCAAAAATTTTTATTTACAGCGATTTTTTTCGCTGCTAATAATACTAATTTCGCCGCAAATAACGTTGGGATTTCAGTCTTATTTCGCTGCGAAAAAGTATTTGCAGCGTTTTATATCGTTGCTAATACACAAAATATCGCTGCAAATATCTTGATATTATTTACAGCGCATTCAAAAATCGCCATTAATAATGTTTTCCAGCGGTTAAAATCGCCGCAAATAAGTTGGGCTACTGAAAAAGACTATTTGCGGCGAATACATGTCGCCGTAAAATGTTTGTGGCTGAGAAGCAATCTTCTTCTGGTTGATACCTTTGCCTTGCTGCCAATATACAGCAGTGTTCGTGAGCTTTGGTGCCACCTTCTTGTTCAGTTGTTTGGTTTGGTTGTGACGTAAGAGCATACATAAGCATTAAGGGAACGGGAATGATAAACTAAGGCACGTTTCCCATGCCATGAATTCAGTACTGTACTCATCATCCCCATTAAGATACAGAGCATCAAATTGAAATGGGTAGTTGGGACACGAGCACGGTACGCTGCCAGCACTCAACCAGTTAATCAGTGGGAAAGAAAGAAAAAAACTACCATGCGACTTAATAGTTACAGCTCCATTTGACCGTTGAGTATTTGTTTTTATTTAATGATTAATAATGTAATTTTAAATGTATTGATATATTTTTTTATTTTTTAAAAATATTTAAATATATTAAAAAATATGAATAAAAAAATTTAAAAAAAATTATAAGAATAATTAACAGTAATAATGAGCGGTGCTACTTGCACTGCTCGAAAAGAAAAATAGGACTTTCCTCAAACTAATTGAGGCTGAAAAGAATATAAGCATCAAAATAAACTTTCTTGACTGAGAAATTATAGTTGCAATTGTGTGTACAAATATCGTATAATTATTTTAAAAAAATAAATAAATATGAGATCTTCATAAAAATAAATTAATATTTTAATAATAGATTACACTCTTTTTAAAGTGACTGCATAATATATATATATATATATATATATATAGCATTACTGTTCTTGACTACTGAAAGGAACATTTTACACAGCAATTTCAGCTTGTACATTATCTTTCACAATTTGTGATGCATTTTCATGAACACTAGGGAATAGCGTAAGCATGAGTCCCTGCGGCCAAAAGACCAAAAGACAACATAAAAGAACCATCCATTCTCGATTAGGATGCTGGACCGCTGGTACCAGTCCCTTTTTTTGCCTCTTGAAAGTATAAATTGCATGTTTTTTTCTATTTTCTTTCAAATATATTTTAAGCATGCACCACCATTGGCCATTAATAAAAAAAAAATTACAACTTCATTAATAATCACATCCTTAATTATTAAAAATAAATTCAAATATCCAAACCATACCTTCAATGCAAATACATAGGGCTAAATATCATTTTATTGCAAACGACTTTAAGCTTGAATACATGTCACCGTAAAATGTTATTAGCGGCGATATTTATTCGCCGCAAATAATCTTCTTTGCTTAAAAATTATTTCCGGCGAACTATACTCGCCGGAAATGATTTCATGTAATTAAAAAAAATTGCAGAAAACAGAATGAATAAAAAATACAATGCACATCCAACGAGTAAAAACTGCACAATCACATTTGGCCAACGAGTAAAAACTGCATTCATGAATTCATCGATGACAGCAACATACTCATCACCATCAAGACGATGTTCTTGAAGACCCAAATCTGGAAATAAAGTATAAATTGATCATCTATTTGAAGGGACTCATACATTCATGATGATGATCAGAAAAGAGGGGAGGGGCGATGTAGGTGAATTTATGGATGCAAGTGCACTTAATATGCAATACAAAGCAGGGTAAATTGACATAACCATGATTAAAAATCATTTTTTGCTTAAAAAATGGGGGCATGCATTTTTTAAGAAACATGGGTAGCAAGTCTGTTTTCTTGAACTAACTTAAAGTTAGCATGGTTGATGGTGAACAACTGCTTTTATGGGGGGGAAAATATATGGCACAACTACAATATCATCACCACAAATGGATGAAAAAGACTTACACAATGGGTCTTTTAGCAGCTTCTCAGTATTAGTTCCAACATCAATCATCACAGGAAGTACCTATTGATGGAATACAAAAAAGGAAAAAATTAATAAGTAACAAATCAATTACTTGGGCTTCACACTTAGTTGAGTTGAGTTGATCATTAAAGAATCAAAAGGAGAATAGAGGTCAAACAGGACTGTGGAAAACACATTATGTATCGAGCAAAAATAGAAAATGATCTCAGCACTGAACAATAATGTATCGAGCAAAACTTCAATACTGCACATCAGATTCAAGTATCTGGATATAAAAGTTCATTATTTAAATTTACATTCTGAAGATCTTTTAACTTTATTGAAGATCTTTATTGAAGCATTCTGAACCTGTGGGAAATGGAATGACTCACATAGTGTAATTTAAGAGAGTAGTCATGAGTGCTAAGGCATACATTGGCTACTTGTTAAGTGAAACTGGGTTTATAAGTGATTCTAAAATATTTACCAGCCTTTTTGAGGTTATAACATTGATATGGCTAGCGCTTTCCCTAGATTGTTATATCTGTTATTAGAACAACTCAGTGAGGCCAGCAATGCGATTCTAAAGCACTATATTGCTATGACTTTGATGAAATTGTCATGAATTTAAGAGGGAGATTTAGTAACACCTCATACCAATTATGCTAAAAAGAGATTTAGTAACACCTCAAGCCTCTGAGAACTAAAAAATAGAAGCAATTAAAATTGGTGTTGGAATTTTACAGCACATAAACAAAACACAAAGATTAGAACCAGTTCTCCCAACCTTAAATTCACAGCAATTGAGTCTTCCATTTCTTTTGTAGAGTCAAGAAGCCTTTCAGCCTGACCATGACAAGATTCACATCTGTAAACATAATTGATTTCTACTAGTTTAACACATAAAAATGGAGGCCTAAACATAATTGAAAAGTGATTCAAATAGAGGAAGAAGTATAGTTAAAACTATAGCAGACCCTTGTTGCTTAAACTGTACAACATGGAACAAAACAAGGCAGAAAATCATCTCACATCTTCAAGCAGTAGATTGCATGAATTATGCATGCTTCTACCTTCCCTCCACTTGGTTACACACCCAACTAAACAAGTATTAGGGGAAAAATGTAAGGACAGATGAGGTTGGAAGACACCATGACAGAATCTGTTGCAGAAAATTTCGGAACTTGGAAGTGTGTTTGCTGCTATCTTTTTAGGTGCTAAACGTGAGCTAAGAGAGGGAAAAATGATGGAGGCTTAAACTAAACTGAACTTAGTCTTCCAACAAATGAAATTTAAGCCAAAGTTACAGCCTTGTAGAGTGAAGATATAAGCTAAAAATGAAGGTAAAACTGCTGCAGCACAAATGGAAAACATCACTTTGGCTGATATATGGAAGATTTGGGGCATTTATGAAAGTGGAATGGAACAAAGATCTTTATTTGGGAACTTTCAATAAGTCATGATCTTAGTATTTCTTCATTTAGGTGTATTGCTGATGGAAAATACCCACAACCCTCACTACAAGAAACTTACCCTTGCTTAGCCTAAACAGGACCACACTATATATTAATGTCAAATAGGACCAAAATGCCATATCCAGGTACAGAATTTAATGCCATAGAATTAAATGACACAAATTTCAGCCACAAAAAAGGTTTATATAAATTGGTTTTGTTTCTAGAATGAAATAAACAGCCCACAAAAACTTGGTAGCACCCTTTTTTGGCAACGACAATTGTTTAAATTTAGTTATGCCATGAAATAAAATTTGGTTTAGTAAGTCATCCCTGATGAATGAACCCCACATATGCATCAAAATGTATGCTGTCATCCAGAACTATATACACATTATAATGCAACAATTGCCATCTATACCACATAAATATATGTGTGCACGTGTGTTCAGCCAACCAGTGATTTACATTTGTCAGACAACAAAGTTTTCTGTTCTTTTTTTCTTTTTTTGGATAAGAAACCACAAGGCTTGTTTGTAGCCATGCCCAATAAATTTCATTTCGATAAAAATGAGAAAAGAACCAGTGCTGTGACAGTATGTTCATAGCAGTGATGATACTAAGTTATCTAAACCCAAATATTCTGAATTTAGTCCCCTTCTCAAAAGCGTACAGCCTTCAAGGAAAACTTCAGCACCATTCAACTGATTAGATTGTAAATGACTAATAAAACAAAAAAGAACTTGAAAAAATGAGAGAATACAATGGAAAAGCACTTACTACAACAATAGAAAATCAAAACCTTAAAATCATCCCTGAAATCAAAATCCTAATCTAGATTAAGCAAATCTACAAAATGCATACCAAGCTCTTGGGTTGCAAACAGAGCAAGGGAGGGCCTTGCGCTGCTGGACTGGCGACGGCGTCGACGTGAGGGTGGTGGCGAACGGCGCCCCTAGTGGCGGCAATATAAAGAAATCCAAGAGAGAGAGAGAGAGATCGGCGCGGGCTGGGGGAGAAGGAGGGGGTCGCCGTCGAGCTGAGGTGGCGGTGGCGTGGTGGGGTCGCTGGCGCCGGACTATGCTTACCGGCATGGGTTGTGCTCGAGAAAGGCTGAGTTAGGGAGAGAGAAGGGGAGGAAAGGGGGGGGGGGAACGCCTGGAGGGAAATTAATGGAGAAGAGCGGGCAATTTAATTTTATAACATATTTGCGGCGTCTTAATATCGCCGCAAATAACTAAAATCTCGCCGCAAATTAATGTAATGGTATATCAACGAAACTGAAATTCGCTGCAAATAAGTCTTGTTTGCAGCCATTACTTTTGCGACGATTTTAAAATCGCTGCAAATACTCTTTTGTGGAGATTGTTAAACACAAAAATCGCTGCAACTAACCACTTTTGTAATTGCAGCGATTAACTAACCGTCGCAAAAAATGATATTACTTTTTCCGACGAATGTTTCGTCGTAAAAATTGATAATTCGCTGCAAAAGACCAATTTAGTATTAGCAGCGAATTTATTCGTTGGAAAAAGTATAAAAATCGCCGCAAAAGACTATTTTCCAACTTGATGGGAAAAATTAGCAACGATATAAAAAATCGCTGCAATTAAAGGTTATTGCGGCGATTTTATTTCCAACATACATGAAATCGCCGCAAAAAGCCTTATTTCTTGTAGTGACAGCTAGCAGAACTAAGGTTGCCTTTGGAGGCGCCATTTATGCTTTAAAACTACCAAGGCCAAGACGAATCCATTTGACTAAGATAGATCTTCTAGATCTAATTGTTAGGGTAGGGAGATGGAAGGGTGTCCAACGTGGTAACACTAGTGCTAGACACAATAGTTTTTGGTTTGAGAAGAAAATTGAGATCTCTCAACCATGGCTTAACCTTGTAGATAATAGAGAGACTGTTGATTTGGGTTCCATCAAACCTGACTTTATTCCTGGCAAGCCAAATATCCCAAAAAATGAAGTAAGAATAAGAGAGACAATCAAGTGGAGTTGAGTATTGCCTAGAAAGTAATACCACTAGTGAATGCCACGACTTTTCCAGCTGGGCAAAGAAGTGGGAGTGTAGCCAAAAAATATTATAAAAGTATCACCAAACAGTCTTGCTAAGAGAGCAATCAGAAAATAAATGAGAAACAGTTTCCAAAGAACCAACAACATTACAGTTGCATTTAGAAGCAATAGAGATACCACAATGCTGAATATTGTCATCTAGGGGAATACCATTGTGCCAAAGTTTCCAAACAAAATGGAGATTTTTAAGGGAATAGCTTTGTTCCAAATGAAGGTGGCAAAAAGAAATATGGGAGATGAATCCTTGAGAAAATTTCATCGATAAAATGTTTCCAAATTTTAATGTCTGAGCCAAGCTTAAGCGATATGCCAAACTCTCTAAGTTCATGTAAAGAATCTCATCCCAGTTCCACCAAGAATGAGTACAAACATCTTTGATTTACAGATTGAGTGAAGAAACACGAACACCTTTCTAAAAAAGAGAAACAGTATTGGACCAATTATCATACCAAAAGCTTATAACACCCTCACGAATTCTCCATTGACTCTATTGATGAATAATAGGAATGAATTTGCAAATGACTTTCCAGGTGCTGGAGTGATAAGGTTTGGCCACAATGTGAGTATGAGAAAAATTGTTAGGCATATACTTGTTGTGAAAGAAATTAGCCCAAAGGGAATTAGATCTAAAAACATTTCAAGCAAGTTTGCAATGAAGGGCATTGAGAATATCAAAGACATTACGAATACCAAGGTCGCCTTCAGGTAAAGGGTGAGAAATGTGAGACCAAGAGACCCATTTTTTCTTAGGCTGACCATCTACCTCCCCAGAAGAATGTGGTGAAAGCCTTATGAATGGCATCAATCACTTTCTTTTGGGGGTTGAGAACGGATAGAATATGAATGAGAATAGAAGAGAGAACGGATATAATATGAATGAGAATAGAAGAGAGAACAAATTTGAGTAAGGTGAGTTTCCCCCAGAGGAAAAAAGACGTCTTTTCCAATTAGCAACCTTATTGCGAATTTTAGAGATGATGAGATCATAAGCAAAAACGAGGATTTTCCCATAAGAGAGCAGAGTCCCAAGATACGAGGTAGGGAACTTACCCTCTTCGAAATCAGTAGTAGTCTTAATAACATGAATTCTGGCTTTAGAGACATTCCTATGAACTAAGAGAATACTTTTGGAAGGGTTGAGTTTTTTACCAAAGATGACCTCGTAGTGATGGATAAAACCCATAAAGGAAAGAAGAATTTTTTTAGAACTATTTGTTAAAATTAAAAGGTAATCGGCAAAAAGGATGTAAGAAATAGAAGGATAACCATGTGGGACAACATAGGGAGTAGTGTGACTAACCTTCATGATTTTAGTGAGACCTCTGCTGAGAGACTCTTCACTTAAAATGGAGAATAAAGGAGATAAATGGTTGCATTGATGAAGAGCCATATTGGAAGTGAAGTAACCTTTGTGCGTATCATTAAGACACAAAGAAAGTGGGGTCAGTATAGCAACGTTGAAGTAAAACAATAACGACCTTATTGAAACCAAACGAGGCTAGAACATTAGAAAGATAATTCCAGTTGACTCTATCAAAGGCTTTGGACATATCCACCTTATGAAGG
The DNA here is from genome assembly GCF_001411555.2 of Juglans regia. Taxonomy (NCBI): domain Eukaryota; kingdom Viridiplantae; phylum Streptophyta; class Magnoliopsida; order Fagales; family Juglandaceae; genus Juglans; species Juglans regia. The sequence continues at coordinate 8,850,055 of NC_049906.1, read as the reverse complement.
ACATTGTTACCTTTAACTTTCCTACCAAGGCTATGGGTAAGCTCATTAGCCAGGAAAATGTTATCAGAGATAGTGCGCTCCGTCACGAAAGCCCTTTGATGCTTGTATATGAGATTGGGCATCAAGAAGGTGAGGCAGGTGGCCAGGATTTCGGAAATAATCTTGTAGGAGCTTGGCACAAACTAATAGATATGAAATCTGAGAGGAAAGTGAGATTGTCACCTTTAGGAATCATTGTAATGAAAGAGTGCTTAAAAGAAGATGGAATGTAGCCCTCATTAAAAACTCAAAAACAGCCTCAAGAAGATCAGGGTGGATGACATACCAGCAAGCTAAGTAAAACGAGGAAGAGAACTCATCCAGGCTAGGGGCAGAATCAATAGGGATACTAGAGACAACTTCTTTAACTTTTTCCAAACAGGGAAGTGAAATGTTAAAATACATAAAAGAGTAGTGAAATGTTAAATATATTTATAAAAATATTTATTTTTATACATGTCAACTATTGATACGCTTAAAGTTATAAAATTTAAATTTTAAAATAAAACTAGTAAAATAAATCTTGTAAATAAAAATATAAGTAAAACTATAACTACATATAATGCTATTCTTTTTCATAAATTCAAAAGCATTTAAATTATAACTTTATATTGAATTAGTCAAAATAATAATATAATTTTATTTTTTTAATAATAATTGTTTAATTTTTTTTTATATTTTGTAACTATACTAACTATATATTAATTAATAATTTATATGAGTATAGGCCTAACAAAGAGCATATATGATATCAAAACAGTGGAAGAGGAGATCAAAGGTTCAAAGTTTAAGCTTGGTGAACTAAACATCTGCTCTATTAATTATGCAGGTGAATTGGATAAATATTACATGGTGGAAAAGAAAAAGGTATCCAAACTCATGTAGTAGGGTAAAGGAATCTGGACGGTCGTCATGACCAAGCTGCATGCATCGTCATTAATATTTGACAGAACAACTACTGATGATCATCCATGGCGTGACTTGACCAGCTTCCAGCCTGGGAACAGCCAGATATCACAGAATTCCAGCTGAGCAATGTTATCACAAGCATCTCAACAAACAAAGAAAAAACAGCTTCTATCTTATCAAAGTTGGACTATATGCATGGCTTATCAGATCAATTGCTGCCAATTAAACTATTATCAGTACTACTGAACCCAGTCTTTAATTCAAAACCATGGTTAATGCGAGTCTAATGCATCAAGCATCGTCATCTCTAACTCGCTGCAATATTCGATTAAAACAGCCCACCACAAAATCTTACATCTTTCCTTTCTTAGCAGGGGTTAGTACCTCTTTTTTTTTTTTGAAAAAAGACACTAACTCAAATTTATTAATTAACACTCATTTATGATAGATGAATACTTTATACAAAGGGAAACAAAGGGATTAAAGAGATCTCAAAACCATGCTCCTATAAAAGGTAGCTATAATTCTTAATAAAAACTAGTTACAAATGAAAAATAAAGAAAACAAAATTAGTGACGCAACGTGAGAGTTCCTACACGATCCAAAGAAAATATACCAATCACGCGGTTAGGTAATTCATAAAGGGAGGAGAAGTTTACCGTATTGTCCATTGCAGCAAAAGAAGCAAGGTTATCAGCTAAGGTAGTGCCTTCTCTATATATATGGAATATATATAATTGTAAAGCATTTCTAAAATAAAGAATGTCATCCCAAATATTGAAATAGGACCAAGGGGGCAGCAAATTATTCTTAACCCAATTAAAAATAAGAAAAGAGTCTGACTCCACAATAAGATCAGTAATACTTAGTTGATAACATAAGGTAAGACCCAACTTCAGAGCAAAAAGTTAAGCATAAGTATTAGTACTAATGCCCAAAAAGGAAGAAAATCCAACAAGAAAGGCACCATCAGGAGAATGTAAAACTCCACCATAGCTAGCAGGACTAGGGTTGCCTTTGGAGACGCCATTTATGTTTTAAAACTACCAAGGGCAAGACGAATCTATTTGTCTAAAATAGGTCTTCTGGATCTAATTGTTAGGATAGGGAGATGGAAGGTGTCCATCGTGGTAACACTAGTGCTGGACACAATAGTTTTCGGTTTGATAAGAAAATTGAGATCTCTCAACAATGCTTTAACCTTGTAGATAATAGAGAGACTGTTGATTTGGGTGCCATCAAACCTGACTTTATTCCTGGCAAGCCAAATCTCCCAAAATATGAAGTAAGAATAAGAGAGACAATCGAGTCGAGTTGAGTATTGCCTAGAAAGTAATACCACTAGTGAATGCCACGACTTTTCTAGTTAGGGAAAGAAGTGGGAGTGTAGCCAAAAATATTATAAAAGTATCACCAAATAGTCTCACTAAGAGAGTAGTCATAAAATAAATGAGAAACAGTTTCCAAAGAATCAACAACATTACAGTTGCATTTAGAAGCAATAGAGATACCACAATGCTGAATATTGTCATCTAGGGGAATACCATTGTGCCAAAGTTTCCAAACAAAATGGAGATTTTTAAGGGAATAACTTTGTTCCAAATGAAGGTGGCAAAAAGAAATATGGGAGATGCATCCTCGAGAAAATTCCATCTATAGAATGTTTCCAACTTTTAATGTCTAAGCCAGGCTTAAGCGATATGGAAAACTGTCTAAAGTTCATGTAAGAGAGAATGGTTACCCAAACTAAAAATCTCATCCTAGTTCCACCCAGAATGAGTACAGACATCTCTGATTTATAGATTAGGGGAAGAAACACGAACACCTTTCTGAAAAAGAGAAACAGTGTCAGACCAATTATCATACCAAAAGCTTAGTACCCTCACAAATTCTCCATTGACTCTCTTGATGAATAATATGAATGAATTTGTATGACTTTCTAGGTGCTGGAGTGATAAGGTTTGGCCACAATGTGAGTATGAGAAAAATTGTTAGGCATATACTTGTTCTGAAAGGAATTAGCCCAAAGGGAATTACATCAAAAAAAATTTCAAGCAAGTTTGCAATGAAGGGCATTGAGAATATCAAAGACATTACGAATACCAAGATCACCTTCAGGTGAAGGGCGAGAAATGTGAGACCAAGATACCCATTTTTCTTAGGCTGACCATCTACCTACCTAGAAGAATGTGGCGAAAGCCTTATAAATAGCATCAATTACTTTCTTTTGGGGGTTGAGAACGGATAGAATATTAATGAGAATAGAAGAGAGAACAAATTTGAGTAAGGTGAGTTTACCTCAGAGGACAAAAGACTTCCTTTCCAATTAGCAACCTTATTGCGAATTTTAGAGATGATGGGATCATAGGCAAAAACGGGGATTTTTCCATAAGAAAGAGGAGTCCCAAGATATGAGGTAGGGAACTTACCCTCTTCTAAATCAGTCGTAGTCTTAATAACATGAATTCTGGCTCTAGAGACATTCCTATGAACTAAGAAAATACTTTTGGAAGGATTGAGTTTTTGACCAAAGATGACCTCGTAGTGATGGATAAATCCCATAAAAGAGAGAAGAATTTTTTTAGAACTATTTGTTAAAATTAAAAAGTCATCGGCAAAAAGGATTTGAGAAATAGAAGGACAAGGGACAACATAAGGAGTAGTGTGACCAGTCTTCATGATTTTAGTGAGACTTCTGCTGAGAGACTCTTTACTTAAATTTAAGAGTAAAGGAGATAAAGAATTGCCTTGATGAAGAACCATACTGGAAGTGAAGTAACCTTTGTGCGTACCATTAAGACACATAGAAAAAGTAGGGTCAGTATAGCAACGTTGAAGTAAAATAATAACGTCCCTATTGAAACCAAACGAGGCTAGAACACTAGAAAGATAATTCCAGTTGATCCTGTCAAAGGCTTTGGCCATGTCCACCTTAAGAAGGACATTATTACCTCTAACTTTCCTACCAAGGCTATGGGTAAGCTCATGAGCTAGGAAAATGCTATCAGAGATAGTGCGCTCCGTCACGAAAGCCCTTGATGCTTGTATATGAGATTGGGCATCAAGAAGGTGAGGAAGGTGGCCAGGATTTCGAAAATAATATTTTAAGAGACCTGGCAAAAACTAATAGGTATGAAGTCTGAGAGGGAAGTGAGATTGTCACCTTTAGGAATCATTGTAATGAAAGAGTGCTTAGAAGAAGATGGAAAGTAGCCCCCATTAAAAACTCAAGAACAGCCACAAGAAGATCAGGGTGAATGACATACTAGCAAGCAAAGTAAAAAGAGGAAGAGAACCCATCGGGCCAGGGGCATAATCAATAGGGATACTAGAGACAACTTCTTTGACTTCCTCCAAATAGGGAAGACGGAGCATAAAATTGTTATCAGTATTGGAGATAAGATTAGGAATAAGGTCCAATAAAGAGCTGGTTTTATGAGTTGGTTTGGCCGTAAGTTGAGCTTGAAATAATGAACAACAGTATTATGAATGGTGAGATGATCCGAAGAAAAAGTACCATCTGGAAGGATGAGAAAAGTGGCAACAGCTTTGCGCCTTTTGTGGTCGGCAATATTGATCGAAAAAAATGGTGTTTTTGTCACCCTCAGATAACCATCCAACTCTTTGACTTTTGTTTATAAAATATCTCTTCTTAGAGCAAGATGTCATCATAGCTTTTTTGAAATTTTTGTAAAATAATTTGGTTAGATTCCAAACCAAGGTTTTGAAGAGAAATTTCAGCAATCTGGGTTTTATCTCGTAACTCAGCAAGATTTTGAAAAATGTTCCCAAAAATATTGAAATTCTAGTCTTTTAAGGCAATTTTAAGATGCTTGAGTTTGAAAAAAAGATTATGAAGACCACTAAGATGACAAGTTAAGTTCCAATTATAGGAAATAAAGTCAAGAAAAAGAAGGGTGTTTGATCCACATCCTTTGAAACTTAAAGGATGATGGACCAAATTTGGAAACGTTTTATTCTCCAACAAAAGCGGGGAATGGTCCGAATGGTTTTTCTCATTATGAGAAAGGGCGACCTGAGGGAGGTGTTGGGACCAAGGTTGATTGACAAGAGCACGATCAAGTCTCTCCCAAGTATATATATCATCTTTTCTACATGACCAAGTGAACTTGGTACCAGGAAAAGGCATGTCATAAAGGGAATTGTTCTCAATAAAATCAACGAAGTCAGCCTTGACAGATTGAGGAGTTGGAACACCATCGAAATTCTCATCATCACACTGAATAAAATTAAAATCGCCTACTAGAATCCAATGGGTGGTTGAGGGTCACATATTTGTAAGAAAATTCCAAAGGGATCTCCTAAGCAAATAATTACATTTAGCATGCATACACAATAGAAAATATAGTGGTAAAACCACACCAATGCATAAAGAAAGTGAAATTTCGTTCAAAAGAATGAAGTACAGTAATAAAAATATCAGATTTAGCACAAACCTAGATTTTCCCCCTTTATCTTCATTAGAAAAAACTTGAGGAAGACCAAATTTTTTACCAATAGCAGCAGCTTTAACAAAGGGGATCATAGGCTTAAGCAAAACAATTAAAGACAACTTATGAGTGTAGATCAAATGTTTCAAATGAAGCATGGTACCATGATTGGCTATGCTTGTACGTTCCAGATAAGAATAGAGTTCATTAAGATATAATTTGAGTTTTGTATTAGGGACAATACGTGTTACGCATTTTACATGTTTACCTTTCTTTTTGGGAGCATTCACCATAGCTTTTGAATCCAACAAATGAGCTTTTGAAGGCTGTGGATCTTCTTCAATAATAGCTATACTAGAGTCCAGATTAAGATCATTAGCAAGCATAGCAGAGGAGTTAAAGATGGGTATCTCCTTAGTAGGCTCATTTCCATTAGAGATTTGGTTAGTAACATCTGTAGAGTCCTAATTTTCAAGAGGCTTTTCAGACCTTGCATTCAACAGAGGTAAAGAGGGATTTGACACCATATTAGCCTCGACGGTGTGTTCAAGATGGTGATCAATTTCGGGGTCAAAAACAGGTTGGTTCTCAGGAATATTATCGTTATTAGAACTAGGTTGGGCCTCTTGGGGGATTCAAATAGAGCTAGGCTAAGGTTGTTTAGTCTCAAGAATGACCTCTGGTTTATGCTTGGGGATTCTTTTTTTTTTTTTTTTTTTCAGTGATAGGTGCTTGAGCATCAACCGCTAAATTCTGTTTGGGTTCCTCGCCCGACCGCTTCCTATACTCATGAACATGTTGTTGAAGCCGACGATATATACAAAAGCTTGGGAACCTTTTGTACTCATTTTTTGCCAAAAGCCATCGTCACTAGTACCAATCCAAATCACATCCTCCCTTTGGACAGAGAGGTCGATTTCAATGCACACTCAAGCAAATGAGGGAGGGGTATGTGTAAGCGTAGGTAAATCTCGTGCCAAAAAATTTCCTAAGGGTTGGACCATAACTTTCATATAAACACAGAAATTCAAGAGGAGTAAGGGGAATCTTATCCACACCAGTGCAATCAGAGACTCCTCTTTGGGAGAGAAATCTCTAGTCCACTTAAAGAGCCTAGACATGGCACCTTACATGATGTGAGAGTCCCTGGTCCAGGCTTTCACCAAGTCTTCTGCAGATTCAAGTTTAATCAATACATGGCATGAATCGATCAGTCCCATGATAGGGGGATATTGAAGATTCCATTTTAAAGTGACATGATTTTGTATGGCATCCATTTGCGAGTGTCCCTTTGAAAACTTTGCAACTAGTGCAAATTGGAGAGGGGCCTCTGATTGCTGAACCTCCAGAGCAGTGAAATGGACCATCAACTTCCCATTTTTACTTTGTGGTTGTTTGATTGGAAGAGATATCTTCCAATAGGGGTCGAGGAGAGCTAATCTAGCCGGTTAGTATCTTTGACAATGGCGGCATAGGACTTTGGTGGAGCATCCGGCTTATCTTTCAATTTTGGGGTGATGGGGTTATGGTTTGATGGAGATGGATTCTCCATGGCGGAAGCTTAAGGAAAATTGAGTATAGAAAAATAGAACTAGAAAAAACAAAGAAATCGGACTATTGCAGGTGTTTAGTAGTAGAGAGACAGAGGAGAGAGGAAGAAGGTGAGGCGGGGGCACATGAGAGCCCTAGCCTCTAGAGAGAAAAATATTATTTTACTTGAATTTAGAAAATAATATAGAATCCTGCAAGGGAAACCAAGTTCTTCTGGGGAAATGACTCGTAAAGCAGTACTACTTCAAGTAGCTCTTTACATGGTCATGAGTAATCAAATACATGTCATTGACGGCACCATTTTTCATTGCTTAACAATTAATAGATATATACAGGATGAGCATTTGCTAATAGAAGGCTCACATACTGAATTGGCTTCCACACTCTCCACCAGCATTTGTTAAAAGGCAAGGCAAGTTATTGATCAATTACTTAAGTGGCAATCTCACGTTCAAAAGACCTAGCCTATAGCTAAGATCCAAAGACTAGTTTCATGTCATGTAGGAACAAAAACAAACAAACCTTGTTTTTTAACGTAAGTAAACTGAATAGAAAATAAGAAACATAAATTATACAAAACTCAAATTGAACAAAAGTATTGGCTAGCTACCAAGTCTGTTTTACTCACAGACGATCTCGGGTTGTACATTATTGTGAGGGGAGTTGTTCCCAGTAATGGGCTCGACCACGCGAGCCTAGCCCATGCGGTACTGGTGGTCCTAAGGACAACCCGATAAGACTAAATCCATATGAGAGAATAGGATGGTCCGAGCCGGGCCATGAAGGGCGGGTTCGGCCCAAAAAGCCTACAAGGAAGCAATAAAGTAACATGCACGGGGCATGGGGTTAAGCCAGGAGGCTTGACACGTCTACTGGCCGATAGTTTGCACGCATAGGGTCAGGGATAACCAAGGTCCTTGAGCACCGACAGTTGGACAGGCCTGGAAGGTGGGCACACCTAATCGAGGCCACGCGACATTTAATGGAGGATGGATGCAGGCACACAACAACAAGGACCCAGGGTTGTTAGCGGTCGCCACGATCAGGCATGGATGGCCTATCACATGGCAGGGAGTTGGCAGAGGACACGACCTGGGTAAGGAGTGGCACCACCATGATCAACCTGACAAAGAATCGCCTCTACCAGGTATAAATATCTCCCCCTCAGGGGCAAAAAGCTTTACTTACACATACATAGATTGGAAGCTCACGTAGATCACGAATTCAGAACTCAAACTACCTTAGGCATCAGAGGTATCCCCCACCAGCCTGAGCCTTCATTTCTTCTTTACACAGGAATGGATCAACCCAGTGCACGGAGTTGCTCGGGCTGTGAAACACGACATCAACAATTATGTTATCAACTTCCACCAATATTTGTAATGCATTATGTGAACGATTAAGTTGTGTAAGCATGGGTGCCTGTGACCAAGAGATAGCATACAGACATATCCATTGTCAATTAATTATGTGCATATGACTTTAACCTTGACTACCCATGACTAGTTTCCTTATATCTTCGACTAACAATGTAATGTATAGGAATGAAGACCTTCCCTTTTCAGTTGCTTGTTTTGCCATCTCTGCAAGCTTTCTTGTTCTTCCTCTTCTGTCTTCCCTTTCTTTTTCTTTGGTCATTATCTTTTCTATAGTCGCCCTAACTTCCTCCCTTTTCACCAAGACTCCAAACTTCCCTTCCTCCCTTGTAGGAACTGTTATCTCATTCTCCACTCTCTCACCAATCTTCAAAACTTGCACAACCAACTTCTCATTAAAAAACTGATCTGAAGAAAGAGGCCATGTTACCATTGGAACACCAACACAAACTGCTTCTAGTGTTGAATTCTAGGCCCGATGAATCAAAAACCCTTCAATTGCAGGGTGGGACAATATTAGTACTTGAGGAGCCCAACCATGGGTCAAGAGACCTCTCCCTTTCATCCTCTCTTCGAAACCATCCTCTGATATTCACTTCTCCAACTCATCTTTTTCATGATCTTCTCTAATGACCAAGAGAAATGGCCTTTTGCAAGCTTCCAAGCCTAGACCAAGCTCTATTAATTGTAAAGATGTGAGGCGGCTACTGGATCCAAGACAAGCGTAAACAACAAAGTTTTGAGGCCACGAGTCAAGCCACTCCAGGCACTTGTTTTTATCGATGGAGGATGTGCTACCTCTTAGAGCCTTCTCCAAGCCCGTCTTGTTGTATAGTGAAACCGGGCCAATAGACCAAACTTTATGATCTCCTTTTGGCTTGCGATACTCCTTAACATATGCTGATTCCAACTCCTCAAAACTGTTGATCACTATGCCATATGCTCCTTCTTCAGAAGCCCTTATCTCTTCATGATAGTCTTGTATGAAGGGATTCAAGCCCAATGGTAGTTGTGCTTTAGTTAACTCAATTCTTTCAGGTAAACTTGGCACTACAAAGGGTTTAGAATTGGAGGCACTCATGTGGACCTGAGATGCGTGCAAACTATGACAGCACAAGAGATTAAAACAACTTGTACCATCAAATAAAAGTCTTGGTATGTTAAACTTTCCTGCAACATCAGCTATCCAAGGAAGATTCTTGTCGGCCAATATGTAACTCGGACTCGGTTCCATGTCGTCAAGTAATTATTCTAGTGGATGTTGAAGCTTACTAACAACATCAAAGAAGTTTCTAATTATGTCGCGTGAAGGGATTACATTGATACTTTCACATCCCTTTGGCAAGCCCATCTCATGGAGTGGCAACTGAAGCTGGAAAAGTCGGATAGGGAGGCCGGATTCAACGACACAGCCGATGATTGGCTGGAGTCGGGTAGCATTAAGGGTTGTGGTGACAATAGTGATGATGACACCACTTTGTGTGAATAGCCTGGCCATGTCAGTCATGACAATAATGTGTCTCGGAGACATCAATGGGATCATCATAAAGTGAATTAGTTGGTGGCCGGTGCCGGAAAAACGTGATGCCATTGCAATATTGGGATTGTTGGATCAATTGAAAAAGAATTAACCAGATTACTTATAAGGTTCAAATCTTATACGAATACAATTTGGTGTGTGGCTCTTCCTGCGAAAGCAGTACTAGTCAGTGCTTCGTGGAGTTGTGGTGACCTGAGAGCAAATGTACTACGTACGCGTCGCCATTAAAGATATATTAAGGAATCAAGTTGGCTGTCCGTGTGGCCTTCACTTGTCTACCTCAAAATTTTATGGGACATGGTGTTTTTGTTGTATTTAGAAGCTTGACCTGCTCTTCAGAAGATGGTGTCTTGCCAAAACGAATTTATCTTTTTGGGATAACCAAATAGCACATACAAGTGGAAATACTAATAATTTTAAGGAAAAATTACGATTTAGAGTTTTCTATGGTCTGCATCTTTCCAAAAATTGTATGTTTGATTGGTTTAAAAAGTTAGAACTGTAGATATGATCAAATTTCAAAATTATCATTCTATCAAGATTATCATGATCCTCAGTACCTCATCAACAATATAAAGATGAAACATATCATATTATGTATAGTCAGCATTTTAAAAGTTTTAGAAATGCGCAATTATCATCATATTAGGTCATGCCAGATCAACGTTAACAATATCACTGGTTTGGATAGTGATTTGATATGAGATGAGAGTTGAAAAAAATATTGTTAAAATATTATTTTTGTTTTGATTTTAAAAAAGTTAAATTGTTTATTATATTTTATTTGAAAATTTGAAAAAATTGTAATGATTAGATGAGATGAGTTGAGATAATTTGATTATCCAAACTAGGCCGGCTTTGGGAAGTTGAAAAAGTAATAGATCCCATCAATTATTGGTTTGAGATAGGTTAACACCCAAACATAGCCTAAAATTCCTAAGACTTTGATGTGCTACGGTGGTCAATAGCCACGCAATCAACATTTTCTATCAAGAGTCATCTCACTTGGATAGTGAGGTGAGATAAGATGATCTATGAATAGTAATGAAATTATTTGTGAATAACAGTAAAATTTTTTACTAATATATTTTATAGAATTTTGGGAAGGGAAAGAGAAAAAATTTGATAAAAATATTATAATATTAAAATATTATTATAATATAATTTTTATTTTGGGATTTATAAAGGTTAGAATTGTTTTTTGTGTTTTGTTAAAAAAATTAAGAAAGTTGTAATGATTAAGTAATGATTAGATGAAAAAGTTGAATATTTGAAATTAAAAATATGTTTGTGTTCGTAATGTTTAGATACTGAGATGAGATGTTAGGACCCCTCCTAGTTGATGAGCAACCTATGTGTTGTAATAAGGAATGGTATAAAAATGATATTTTGAATGTTGCGATGAGAACAGATGCAGGTTGTATTGAGGAATGGATGTACGAACGGAATGCCAAGAACACGATGTAAGAAAGGAATGCATGCAAGGTGTATGATGAAATTCCTCAAAGAGTCGTAGTGTATTGCCACACTGGGAGCATTCGAGGTCTCCCTTCCTCCAAGAATTCCACTACCAAATATTCTTGACACTAACCACTATCCTCACTGTCTGACTATATTCCCACTCTAACAAACTCTCCCCTTTGATAAACTTACATCCCATAAAAGAAATGGAAATGACAGTAATAAAGTGCACCGTTTAGGACACTCCCCCAAACGATGCGTTACATATTCAAAATCAAAACGACATTGCTAAATAGACCATAAAAAATGACATTAAATTCCTTCCCCATGAAACGGTGAGCTTTGGAGCTTCATTTATTCCACTTCTTCACTCCAACGACGCCGTCCAGAGTTGACTCCATCTCAAACACTTCAACTCAACACTTATCACTTCTAAACCCATATCTTTGACTTCATCTCATCAGTTCTCTAGGGTTCCTGACAACTGCCCTCTTCTTCATAGCACATTGCCCACAAGGTAAGGGTAAAGGTGCTGCAACTCCCACAGCTTCTCCCAAGTATTATTCTCCTCCGATGCACCGACCCATTTCACTAAAACTTTCGTAATCGTGCGATCCCCATGGCGCTTCATGCTTCGTTCAACAACGACTTTGAGCTCGGGTTGGATTTCGCCTTGTATATCAACTAGAGGCAGAGTGGCTAAGGGCTGCGTTTGGGCTCCAATCTTCTTCTTGAGACATGACACGTGAAAGGTGGGGTGGAGCTTGGAACCCTTCTACAAGTCCAGACAATAAGCAACCTCTCCCATTTTCTGTCGTACCTTGAATGGGCCGTAAAATCGAGGGGAAAGTTTCATGTTTCTATGATTAGCCACTGATTTCTGTCTGTAAGGTTGAAGACTTAGGTAAACCCAATCTCCAATCTCAAAGTGTCTTTCCGATCTATGTTTATCTGCTTGAATCTTCATACGGTTTCTTGCATGGTCTAAGTTCTCCTTAAGCACTTGTAACACCTTATCTCAGTTATGTAGTGTTTGGTCGACTTTGTTGTTTGCTTTTGTTCCCGGTATGTAAGCTAACAGAGGCCGGGGTGCATAACCATATAGGGCCTGTGTCATTTTTGTGGTGGTGTGGTATGAGGTATTGTACCACCACTCCGCAATTGCCAACCACTGCACCCAACTCTGGGGTTTCACCCCAGCGTAGCACCTTAAATAATTTTCTAAGCATTTCTTTAAGGCCTTAGTCTGTCCATTATACTGTGGATGATACACTGAGCTGTAATTGAGGGTCGATCCTTGTAGTGAAAAGAAGGCTCTTCAAAATGAACTCACAAAGACTGGGTCCCTGTCTGAGACAATAGTTCTTGGTAAACCATGCAACTTAAAGACATGATTTAGGAATAAGTTGGCCACTGTTGCAGTAGTATATGGAAGAGACAGTGGAATAAAGTGACCAAACTTGATGAAACGATCAACCACCACCAAGATGACATCAAACCCCTGGGACTTAGGCAATCCCTCGATAAAATCCATTGACATGTCCGCCACTGCCTATTTAGGGATAGGTAAGGGTTGCAAGAGACTAGCGGGGGAAGAAGTCTCATACTTATTGGCCTAACAAACCCAACACTCTCTGACTGTCCTCTTGATGTCCTTCTTCATAGCACTCCAAAAGAAATCTCTCTTAGCCCTTTGATATGTTTTCAAATACCCGGAGTGCCCTACCATTGGATTGTCATGTATGTACTGCATTACTTTGTTTTTGAAAGATGATTCAACCACAATCACAATCCTGCATTTTTTAAGTAAGATCCCTTGCTGCAATTGGTAACCCTTTGGAGGGTTGCTATTTTGCTGTAATTTCTGAGAAGTTGTATAGCTGGCCTTTAATTCCTCTACCCAATCAGCCGTAGGAAATGAAATCATAGCTAGAACTGCCCCCACAATCCACATTATGATCCTCCACCCGTGACAGGGCATCTGCTACCACATTCTCATTTCTCTTCTTATACACAATAGATAAATCATAACCAATCAATTTACTGATCCACTTTTGTTGGGCTGCAGTACCAACTCGTTGTTCCAATATAAACTTTAAAACTTGTTGGTCGGTTTTAACTACAAATGATTGACCCAACAAATAGGGTCTCCATTTCCTCACTGCTGTTACTAAGGCCAACAGCTCCTTCTCATAAGTAGAGAGCAGTAATGCCTTTCCTTTTAAGGCCTTACTCATGTAAGCTAGTGGTTGTCCAACTTGCATTAATACTGCACCCATTCCACGCCAACTAGTGTCACACTCAATATTAAAAGTTTGTGAAAAAATCGGGAAGTCTTAGACTGGTTACTGTGTAACCGCTGCCTTCAGGTTATTAAAGGCTTCCATTGCCTCGGTTGACCACAAGAAAGCATTTGTTTTGAGTAAATCAGCAAGGGGAGCTGCTACTTTGTTGACATTGGCTGCCACCCCTTTTTCACTTATCACATGGCCCAAATAATCAAAATTTCCGACACACCAAACTGACATTTTGATAACTTAGCATATAACTCGTGATGTTGTAATTCCTCCAAAACCTTCTCTAAGTGACCCAAATGCTCAGCCTAACCCTTGCTATAAACTAGTATATCATCGAAAAATACTAGGACAAACCTTCTCAAATAAGGCCAAAACACATCGTTCATTAATCCTTGGAAGGTTGATGGTGCATTTGTTAACCCAAAGGGCATCAAAAAAAAATTCATAGTGTCCATCGTGAGTCCTAAATGTCGTTTTCTCCACATTGTCCGATATTACCTGTATTTGATGATAACCGGATCTTAAATCCAACTTGGAAAATACAACCGACCTATGCAACTCCTCTAGTAGTTCATCAATAACGGGAATAAAAAATTTATCCTTTATCGTTTCCTTGTTAAGCGCCTTATAATTGACGCACATCCTCCAACTTCCATCCGACTTCCATACTAACAACACCGGAGATGAAAAAGGGATGGCACTAGGTCGTACCACCCCAGTTTCCAGTATCCAGTAGTTCAGCTACTATTTTCTCGATTTGCTCCTTTTGATAATGAGGATATCGATGGGGTCCTGCTGTAATTGGCTTGGTACCCTCCTTGAGGGTGATTTTGTGATCATGTGCACGTGAGGGCAGTAGCCCTTTTGGTGCCTCAAATACCCCTTGGAACATTTTGAGCAAATTCTGCATCTCTTCCCCAAACAACCAACATTTCCCTCTTCCTTTCCTACTAATAATTGTAACAACAACCAATTTCCCTTATTAATGGAATTAAACAAGGATTTGTTTCTCTCCTCCAAGGTGAAAAGTCAGCCCCACCGAGTTAACTCCCCTTCCACCATACATAAATCTCATTGTAAGATTATTGAAGTCCAACATAATTAGCCCAAGCGTTTCCAGCCACTCCACTCCTAACACCACATCACAACCACCAAGAGACAAAATGTAACAAGGAGAGTTGAAATAAGTACCTTGTATTTTTGTGTGATACCCTTCACTGTATATAAGCTGTCTATTTGCAACTCTCACAACAATTTTCTGTTTTTCATCCACTGCCAACTTGGTCTTCCTAACAATCGAAGGGTCGAGGAAATTGTGTGTGCTCCCCTAGTCCACAAGAATCACCACTTGCTCCCCCCCAATGGTTCCTCGCAACCTCATTGTCTTGGCACTAGGAGTTCCCGTGAGAGCATTTAGTGAGATCTCGGGTTATAGGTTCACTCGTCGGACCATAGCTGCAGCTTAGCCAACTCCATAGCTACTTCTTCCTCTTTCCCACCATCTTCCAGCCCATCATACCCTTGTAATAAATAAATTTGGGGCTTTGTGCATATGTGATTTGGGTTCCATTTTCTTAAACATAGACAGTGATGACACTGCTCTCTGAAAAGTTCTCGACCCTCTACTACTACCTTCACCTCCAAAAGTCGTGTTGCTAGGTCCATGACCAAATAGTACCATTCCTCTTTCATTGTTCAGCTTAATGGGTTTCCGAGTACTACTTACGTATTCCTCTTGCACCCGAGCTAACCCAAATGTAGCATTTAAATTAAGAGGATTAAACATAAGTAGAGACAACTTGATTTCATCTTTCAGTCTGCTGAGAAAACAACTCAGCTTATGATGAACTGAGAGTCTGCGTAATCTTTTGGGCTTGGGCTGTTTGGCCATTTCAAAAACAGCTAGGATCAAGTCTGGTAGTGAAAAGAAAAAAAAAGAAATAAGTGGGCTTTTTCATATGTCTAACCTGAAAAAAAATATATATATAAAAATACAGAATTGGTGCTACGCCCGGGTATTACAAAATTGATATGAGATGAGTAAAAATAAAAGTTGAAAATTAAATAAAATATTATTAAAATATTATTATTATTTTGAAATTTTAAAAAAATAAAATTTTTATTATATTTTATGTAAAAATTTTAAAAAAAATTCTAATAATTAAATGAGATAAATTGAGAGACCTCTGTATCCAAACTGAGCCTTAAAAATCCTGAAATTTCCCGTCAACTCTAATTATTGGTATTGTGACGGGCGTAATATGTTGCTCGACTTCCCAGACTACTACAAGGTTTGTTGAGCAAGAAAAACTTTAGTAAACTTCATTATGCAAATGGTAGGTTGTCATAGTTTATCTTATTTTGTTTGCTTCGAGTTGCTATTCGTTATGCATCCCTCCGGTGTGGTGAAGAACATCTTAGAAATTTTTTTTGGGCTATTTATCTACATGACCCTCGGTTGTGTATAGTTTCTCTTCTTGGTACTTTAGCATAATCTACAATGATGTTTAATAATCTAACCATTTTTCTGCCATTTAAGAATTAGTTTTTTAAATAGTTCATGTTATCATACCTTGGTTGTGTTGGGTACATAGTTGAATTATAACTGCATTATTTTTCTGACCAACCCTCATTTCAATTTATAACATGTTTTTGAAGATTGTTTGTAGCTTAATATTTTTGCTTTGGATGCATAAAAAACTAGATTACATGGAATACCTGACTAACGTCCAATTCCTCCAAGCCATTGATCCTAGAACTCGCATGGTTTTATCCAAGATGCTAAATCGAGGTGTATTTCATGATATAAACGGCTGCATTTCAACTGGAAAAGAAATATGTAGACGCTGCTACCTTTAGTTTCTGTACCGATACCTCATGTATGTTCTTGTTTCATTCTTACAAGGTCGGTATCGTTGGGTTAGATGTCCTTATCATGCAATCCTTCTTTTTTTTCTTATCCTTTTTGCGACAGGCAAATGTTTATCATGCTACCAGATCTATTGGTCAGGAACTGGCAATCAAAGTATATAAGACTTTTGTTCTTGTATTTAAGTATGTCTAGGCAGCACTTTTAGTTTGCTCGTGAATTTTGCTTGCAATATAGTCCATGGATCAGAGGTCTTGTACTTGTTTGTGGGTTAGTAATGAATTTAACTTGTTGCACCTAAAAAAAACAGGGACAAAGATCGTTATGTACAAGGTGACTACCATTTCAAATATGGATACTGCAAGCATAACCCCAGGAAAATGGTAAAAACATGGGCTGAGAAAGAGATGAGGAACCTTATGAGGTAAGGCCAACACATTGTTCCTGATGATTTCACATATCATTAGGATATTGAACTTTAATGGAAAGTAATTGAGACACATTCAAGTTCTACTGAAGTAGAAATGCGATCTTGTGGCATATTCTGAAGTTGTTCCAGTTTTTGAGAATTGGTCCTGTTATCTAGTATTTAATACGGTCGTTGTGAAGTGCAGGCTAAAGGCAGCGGGAATTCACTGCCCTACTCCAATTCTTTTGAGACTTCATGTTCTGGTCATGGAGTTCGTAGGTATTGTGTTGATGATCACTTATAAAAAAACAGTTAATCTCCTATAAAAAAAAGTATCGTGTTGATGAATAGATGTGCTAGTAGTCTGTAGTTCTGGTAGTTATCATTGATACAGACTGAATACATTCATAGTCATTTAAACCAAGTGTTTATTGTAGATATTTCTTCTTTTTCTTCTAATTGGTCTCTTGTGGATGGAATTGGGTTTTAGCTTCAAACGTATAGCTACATCTCTAGTTAAATTTTGGTCTTTATGCTTGCACAGGAAAAGTAGGTTGGGCTGCACCTCATCTTAAGGATGCTGCTTTATCTCTTGACAGGTTTTGTGAAGGTTATGTGGAGGTGTGTCCATATTCTTTTAGTCATTCTTCAGGAATTCTGGGTTGTGTAAAAGTGGAACCTGATTTCTACGAGGTTCCCCCCCCCCCCTCCTTTCTTTTGGCAATTGAAAAAGATCATGATCATGTATTATTTTGCTATTGTGTTTAAATGATAAGTGTTTTCTGCATTCTTTTTCAGATGATTATTGCAATGCGAGCACTATACTTTATTTTGAGGTGGGTGTGTGTGTGTGCGCGCATACACATATATTCATCATTTTCTTTCCTAATATTGAATTGATTCCGTTTACACTTGGTGAACATCTAGATTTATCTTGTGACTTGCAGGGTTACTTGTATATTATAGATGTCTCTCAATCAGTTGATCTTGACCATCCCCATGCCCTCGATTTCCTTCATGAAGATTGTCTTCATGTTTCGGTATGTTCTTTATGAAAGTATCCAACAAAAACGTTTATAATCAGTAATATGAGTTTTTCTTATCAGTAAAGAAGAAATTTTATTAATGAGAAGATGCATAGCTCAAGTAAATCGGACTTTATTGTTTTGGCACAGTATCAGCAATATGAGTTAATTGCTTATTGGTGACATGCATGATTTCTTTAAAAAACATGGTGTATTATGACAATTCCAAGAACTGTTTGATTTCATAGTTGATTCTTCTATTGCTGATGAAGCTGTGGATAGTTATCTGGAAAAGGTTTGTTGCTTTGTACTGTCAAATTTACACAAGACCACCAGGAGATCTTTATCGTGACTGCTTCCAACTTATTTAAGGTGCAATAAAAAATTTTGGCTAGAGGAGACATATCTGTGGTGGATGAAATTGCAGACTGTCTTTGTGCAGGTAACTTTCTTGGCAGTGGTATATCATGTTACTGGAGTTTCTATTCATCACCTATCACCATTACATAGCAGTTTTAAGCAGATCCCATAAACATTAAACATGCCATCTTTTTGCCAAGTAGGCAGCCTGGGCCAGTTCTGACCGAAGCTGGTTTGATGTGGTACACCAATATTTGCTAATCAAGGTTTTCAATACATTAAATTAATATCGCAATATATTTTTGACTCCTATAACTATCAATTCCCTCAGCTACTGGATCAATTGACTGGTTCAAGTATGGGAATGCAAGTTTCATGTGTACACAGGCAAAGCATTCCTGAATAGAACCACTGCCTATATCTTTGAAAAACATCCTTACACTATGTTAATGTTTAAGATATTGACATTTCCCTCAATTTGATTTGCATAATACTCATAAATCCATGAAATGGAAATTACTTTTCGTCTTGGTTTTCATGGGGACTGAAGGTTTTTATGGGGACTGAAGTTGGGGTTCGATTTGATACTTGAAGCTGGTGAGTGTGTGCACATCTTTGCATGTATGGGTATGTGCATTTCTGAAAAATTGAAAGATACTCAGTGATAGAATGGACCCCATTAAATTGTGATTATGTAAAAATGGTTGAATGTTCTGTTTGTTTTGTATGATTTTATAGTCATTCGTTCCAAAGACCCTAGAACATGTAAAGAATGCTGAGGAGGATGTGCAACGGATAACCAGTGGCCAAGACACGGGAGATATGTACTATCAGACTCTCACGGGACTCAAGCATGCTCTTTCAATTGCTCAGCGTACTCCCATTGAAAAGGAAGCAGACCCTGGTAAAGACTCCTCTGTTAATCCAGCTGCTCGGTCTAGTCCTCCCACGAGTGTAATCGAGTCTCAAGAAGTTAGTGATGAAGAGAACTCAAGCGATACATAAGAGAGTTCCTCCTCAGAAACTGAGTTAGAGGTTCCTGTGTATAAGAAAGTTGCTAGAAAAGAGAATAAAAAGAAAGTCAAAGAGGAGAAGAGGGAGGCTCGGAAGAGTAAAGTGCCTAAAGCTGTGAAGAAAACAAAGAAGTTGGCCAACGCTCACAATACTAGATAGCTGCTAGCAGTAACTTATAATACAAAGTTGTATCACTAGAATATCACTCCAAGGCGTTACTCTTGTATATGACCCGTATACTTGGGTTTTTCCTATTCTTATGATCAATAAAATTTTATTTACCGATAAAAAAAAAAAAAAAAACAAAGTTCTATTTATTTGGACTTTTAATTTTCATTACATGAGAAATGGAACAATTTTGGAACCGGAGTATTTGCATACTTTCTTCTTGGATCTTGCCCTTTTAATTTGATTAGTATGTTCTGTAATTTTTATACATATCTAATGTGGGCAATGAAGATATGAATGGATATGTTAAACCTTAATTTACAACATTGTTGGTTTGCAGTTTAGGTTATTTGGAGCCGCATGTACTTTATTAATGCAGCCAGCCTTTCCACAATCTTCTGGTTAAGGAGTGGGAGGGGAGGTTGAATGTGGGCACGCGGCTGCCTTTCGAGAAAGTGTTTTGAGTCTTGAGAGATGGTCATTGGTAAAACTAAAACAACTGAGAAAGCTAACCGTGCAACCTCTGAGCAGGTGAACCCTTAGTAAACTTTAATTACATTTTATAACTATGAAAAAAAAAAAAAAAAAAACAAGTAGTAGGCTGTTTTAAGTTTATCTCATATTTTGGATCCTATTGTTTTCATTACTTTTGAGTTGCTATTTATTATAGGGATGTATTACACATGTTGCCTCCCCTTGTCTCTTCATAGTCTCTTTATCTAACAATATTCATTGAATTTGCAACAATTCTACAGGGGTGGCTGATGTTGGTCACCCCTTAAGGGCTTAAGATTGAGCAGCTCATGGGCGGCCAAACCTTATTCTACATTAAAATATTAGTAACAGGGTATTATGACATTGATTCAGCACAAAATCATTTCTATTCTTCACTTTTTCTCCCACACAGCGTAATCTTTGCCAGAGGTAGAAACCTGAAAGTTTGAGGGAATGAGGTTTCCAAGATCCATCTTTGGTCCAATCTTCATGATGATCTTGTCATCAATCCCAGCTACATATAAATCACCATCAGATGCTAGTATGTTCACAATGCTTCTGGTATTGATCCCATTCCTCGACCTAATTGCAGTCAATTTGCTTATTTCCTCCTTTAATCCCCAATCAAAGAAATGATCATAGAACTGCAAAGCATAAAACAATCTCTTTCAGTCAACAAAGTTGGTATGATACCATGATGAATTATTAGCCATCTTCAGAACAAAAAATTATACGAATAAATAAGATGGAAATTACAATGGTTGGGGTGCCTGGATGAGTTAGAATGTAAGCATATCCTTGCATGACTTTATCAGAGGGGAATGGCGAAATATTTTGAGTAGACCCTGTGTCATGGTTGTCAATAAATGTCACAGCACTTTCTGGCTTTATTCCAATCAATCCTGGTGGCTTTCCGTTGGAGTCCTTTAACTTCCATAACTCCCCTTTCACAGCTGCTTGCAGAATCTCTTTGGTTGTGAAATCAAATGCAGTGACAGCCCCACCTGCAGACCCAACCCATTCAGCTAGAACACCACGATTAAAATTCCAGTTTTCCCCTACTGCAAAATCTGGCTTGGTTTGTTCCACATAATATTTTATAATACTAGGGGCATAGCCCTTCACAAAATCAAATCGCCACCCATCATATCCAATCTCAGTCTTGAGCCAATTCATTCATTCTGACAACTCTTTTTGTACCTGTGGATTAAGATGATCAATGTCAGGTGCAGGGTCATAGCCCTCTCCACTGTCAAGATTCCCAGTACCATCCACACAGATTGTGTCACCCTTGCAAATGAAGGATGGGCCCCAATCAAGACGTGCATCTGGAGTCCCACCTTCAAAGATGCACCAATATCCTCTGCCATCTTTCTTCTCAGCAGTTCTATGATTTATCACTATGTCAGCAATGGCTTTAATTCCCTTCTCATGTAGAGCCGCAATCAGTACTTTCAGTTCATCCTTAGATCCATATTTTGAGGCATCAAGATCATATAGCCTTCCCGGCAAGTATCCTAGAATATAACAAGTTTAGATTGAGCATCTCTTAGCTACTCTATTGTCAAAAAACCAAGCACAGGATCATATAGATGATAAAAATAAACATTTAATTTTTGGCTGTCTGTAGCTCTACATCTTATTTATATGCAATTTGTTCTTCTTTGCATTTTACTTTAACAATCATACTTTCATGAGAATCAGATATAAGTCACATAGCAGATTGGAAAACCTTCAAGTAGGCCAATCCAAAAGCAATTAACGCAACCGGCAACCCAAATTCAGACCACATACTCTCTATTTTCTAGCTAGAAAAACAGATTGAGTCAACTAAACATGGCATCATTTGTAACAATATGTGATCAAATAAACCTGGGCCAAAAAAGTGAGGCCAAACTCTGACCAGTTATGAAATGAACTTGGCAAGAACAAGAAATTGGAGATACCTTGCCCTTGGGGATCAGCAGATTGAGAGGGAGGAGGAAGCCAGACATGAGTGATTTCAGCATTAGCTAAATCAGGAACAGAGTTCTTCAGTGAATTGTACCATCCTCCTTTACTACTGGATTCCCAATTGAACCCCTATCATACCATACGATTATAAACAATTATTACGAAGCGTGAATGCAGTTACATAGAAAATACAGAAAGAGAAAGAAAGTGGGTTGCATGCCATGCCTGAAATAGCAAGGTCGGGGCTGCGAAGGAGTGACATAGAGAGATAAAGAGGCAGAGGAGGCAGAGGAAAGTTTTAAGATTCATATTGTTTCGTTGGAGTTGGAGTTGGAGGCTTCCGTCTGGTTTGGAATTCCACCGGGTGCTGGAATTACACGCGTGATGCTCTGGACGTCAAGGGAAGACATTAAAGAAATAAAGACGAAGAAAAATCAAGTAAATAAGATCATGGAAGAATGAGCAAATATTGGCAAAGAAATTCAAAGGAAGAGAATGCGAGACAATAAATTTTTTGACTTTGAATAGAGAGCAAGCAATTTTGTTCAAAAGTCTCACTTTTTATAAAGATATGTTGCAAATCGTTAATGGTAAAATTTCCCCCCTATCACCGTCACTTACATTATGACCCGCAGAGGCCGTGAGGAGTACTCTTAACTAAGAGGAAGAACCAGACAAGAAAAACCTAGCTAGCAAAAGAACAAGAAGCATATGCTCATGAATCCAAATGGGAGAACAGAAAGGGGTAAGCCTATCGCAAATCTTTACAAAACGGAGGAGATAAAAAGGCGTACATACTATCAATCTTTAATTCGAGCAGACAAATGATTTCGTGCCCGAGCACGTCTGATTCTCACGACCTCGGCTTAGATTAGAAATCACCGCTAGCATTGAAAACAATTAATCGAGAGGCAATTTTTTGCAACAGAGGTATACCGATTGAGCAAAATGGAGAGCAAAGACCAAACCGACACAGAATGTTTGAATAGAGTGCAAGCAATTTTGTTCAGAAGTCTCACTTTTCTGGGCTTTCATACCTTACTCCTGTCTTTTCTCCTGAACGACATATCCACCGCGTCTTCGTCTTCGTCTTCCGTAACAGGACAGCCAGAATGTTTGACGTTTGCAAAGGAGTCTTCGAATAGAAAGTGAGGCCAGGTGAAGAGGGTCAAAGTTTCACACGTGATGTCTTCAGTAGTAAGAATTAGCAGCAATCGTTTTATGAAGGGATAAGAATTTAATCAAATGGTTAATTAGACAAAAATATAAACCATACAGTAACTTATTTTTGGGTGCATGGATTGAAACATACAAATCAGATTGAGCGGTGCTACAGTCGTGGAAATAATATCTCGAATGATGTCTTGAATAGTATATTTCAATTTTTTATTTTTTATTTTTTTTATGTTTTGTTTTAATCGTGATAAATATTTTTTAAGAAATTAAAAAATTTTCAGGACCCATTTTCAAAATTCTAAACATTTTTCTTTCAGCAAAAACCACAAGGATTCAATGATGAAAGCACTTTCAAATTTGGCGGCAACTGGCGAAGAAGATCACGCAACTTTAGGTGTCAAGGTCAAGGTCAAGGTCTTCACATCGTTTATTATACGATCCTTATGCGTCCAGCCACGGTGAGAAACCGCGGCGTAATTGTCAATTTATTTTTATGTCATGTCAGACGATTTATAAAAGGAAAATGTTATATGTCTAGCTGGGCTCTCGCTGGAAGTTTTTGCTGGACTGTAATATTTTTTTATTTAATTTTTTTAATTTTTTTATATAAATATTTTTAATAATTTTAAATATTTTAAAAAATAAAATAAAAATTTTAATATTATTAAAAAATACTTTCTTAATCACGAAGTAGAATAAAAAATAATATTTATTCTATTTCGTGATTAAGAAAGTATTTTTAATAATTTTTTTTTACTTTCTGATTAAGGAAGTGTTTTTAATGATATTTTAAATTTATTTTTTTTTTAAATATTTAAAAGTGTAAAAAAATCTATCTAAAAAATAAATTAAAAAAATACACAGAAAAGTACATACTAAGCCCAACGGGAGCCCTCAGCGGGGCTGTAGCATGTCCATTTTAAATATTTAAAAAAATCATAATATTATTAAAAAATACTTTCTTAATCATGAAGTAAAAAAAAATTATAAAAAATATTTTTTATAATTTTTTATTTTACTTCATAATTAATAAAGTATTTTTTTTAATATATATATTTTTACTTTCTGATTAAGAAAATATTTTTTTAATAATATTTTAAATTTATTTTATTTTTTTAAAATATTAAAATATTTATATAAAAATTTATTTAAACAAAACACATATAAAATATACTATAGCCCCCGCTAGGGGCTCCTGCTGGGGCTTGTAGCATCACCCTTTATAAAAAAATAAAAAAATAAAAACACGAACAGACTTTCTTTTTCCTCTACTTCATCTACCTTGTTTCTCCTCCTCTTCTAAACTTCTCTTATTTTCTTCCACGAAGAAAACTTCCTCCCCAATCACTATGACCATCATCTTTGCAGCTTCAAAAACCCAAATAACTCCGACTAGACGACATGAAAACTTTATCATCCCTTGAGTTTTTAGTCTCAGTAGAAATTGTGAAGAAGACTATTTCAGGTCGGAAATGATGATCTGCCAAAGATTGCACGTCTAAGTGTTACAAATACCTATATATTTCCATTATAATGGATGTCATTTCACCAATGTTTATGTTTTCTCAAATTTGAAATGAGAAAGGTAGTTTTGATATCCAATTTTGGACAAAATCACAAAGAAAAAAAAATATGAACTTGCAAAGAAGTGCATGTTTCAGAGTGTTTTGCTAATAAAAGGAAAATTTGTGTACAAATCTTGAGAGAAGTCAGTCGTGGGTCTTCATGGGTCTTGTGATATGTGAATATGAATATGAGCAATTGAAAGGGAGAAAGCAAAAAGAGAGGGAAAGGGGATTTTGGGAGAGAAAAATGAACAAAATGCAATGCTCGGATGGGGGAAAGAGGAGTTCGGGAGAAGCTGCATGAAACACCATCGGTTTTGTTATTGTCACATGGGCGGCATTACCCTATGTTTTTCCAAGCCGATTACCTTTAGCATTTTTCTTTATTATATAGGAAAGATCATGCAGTACATTAAAGATATAATATTATTAAAAACTTTTGTGATTTCTCTTTTTTCTATTGGTGATGATATGTAACAGTTTGAGTGTAGTTGTACATATTTATTTTTAGTTGTAGGTATTTATTTTGATAAAAAAGTAAGTAAATTTAAATTTCATGAAAAAACTTTTTTTCAAGGTAAGTTTTATGGTGTTTCAAATAGAGTGTACGAGGATTAAATGCTCTAAAATGGTATATAATATTACTCTTTGTAATATAGAAAAATCTTATTGCAAGTAAGTTAGTGTACCAAATTGTATACTGATGTTAATATATAAGGTGTATGTTTAACGAAACGATGTAAATTGAAGATGAAAACGATTTTTATAAGATTGAGAAGTTTCTTCTTTTTTCAAAATTGTTTTTCTTTTACTTTTCTTTTCAATAAAAAAAGTCATGTAAATATTGGTACTCGGTTTGGTGCGTGAACTCGCTTGTACCTACCAAGACTCTTCCAATATATGCAAGATGAAATATCAGTTAAAATCTCTACCAGTTCATGTTAGATACAATAATGAGTTGTGCGCACTCATTTTGAAAAAGATGGAATCACTATTAAAAACATAATTTTTTTATGTAGATCTCATGCGACACTTGTGCACTCTATGATTACAAATTTAATTTATATTCCTCCTTAAATCATCTCTTTCAATTTATTATTACGAGTCTATAACTCATGCAATGCACAAACCGTTATTTATGCTGAATTTTATAGCTCTAAATAGTTTATTATACATAATCACTACCACAATTATTAAAAAATGTATATCAAATATATATAAAATGGAGCATGCATATATAAAAGAGTTTACTTTATCAATAAATATTTCATGGTCAATTTACAATATTAAAAATGTAACCCTTAAGTTTTATGAATCTTTTAAGTTTTATATCCTTAAGTTTTATGATTCATTTATGGTATCAGTTATTTTATTTCTTAGGATTATGAACAAGCATATATAATATATATATATATAGACTATATATACCATAAACACATATACGACAGATAAATTCACCCTGTTTAATTTTCCTTTAAACTTCAGCACCTCCACACCTGAAAAATAGTTGAATGCAGAAAGTATACTGACGTGGGCTCATTTTATATGAGAGAGAGAGTGAAGAAAAAAAATGAAAGAAAGAAAAACAATTTTCTAAAAAACAGAGTGAAAGAAAAACCCTTATTCGATTTAAACGGAGAAAATCGCTTGCCTCTTCGGGTTTAAAGTTCAAACGGTACCGCCCTTCCTTTTGTATTGAGTTTCACGGTAGTAATTGGTGTTAGTCCCGTCATTCCTCTCTGGCTTTCTCTCAAAATTAGAATAATTAGATTATTCTCGATAGATTAGTTAAAGTTAAAGTATATTTTTTATAAATGTAAAATAAATTTAACTTTAAACTATTCTATTCATATAAGTTTCTATATTATAATAACTATTTTTTTATTATATAACAATATAATAATATAAAATGATTTTGATTTTGACTATTCACATTAAATCTCTATATTAAATTATCTATTTATTCATTATATAGTAATGAGTAATTAATAATTCAAAAATATTTAATTTTTTATTTTATCATATTTTACTTATTTCTACCAAATTTCTATAACCCCATCCAACTATATTTTTTTCTTACCAAATTTGAACTGAGTACTCATGAACTCATGCACTTGAATAAAGTATCTATTCAACAAATATTTTTACAAACTGGACATGTTGGTTTGTTGGAGGGAGATATAAAAGCATTCTCAATGGATTAATTAAAAGTTAAATTCATTGAATATTTAGTTATTATAGAACAAAATATACTCACAATAGATTAACTAAATTCCAAATAATTAAAATTTAGTCACTGTAACTTTAAATTTTTTTTCTAAATTTGAAAGTTACTATACATACATTAAATACATATTTTATCAATTATTTCTCTCTTAATTTCTTTCTATCACATATTTTATCACAATTGATATATTAATTTGAGTTAGTGATATATTAATTTAATTAGAATATGATTATTAATTCATATATAATAGATAGAATAGTAAAATATAATAAAATTAAATAAATCAATAATTAAAAAAATTAAATATTTTTAAAATTATTAGTTACTCATTACTATATAATGAATAAATAGATAATTCAACGTGGAGATTTGATGTGAATAACTAAAACCAAATTCATGTTATATTATTTTATTGTTATATAATGAAAAAAATAGCTATTTCAATGTAGAGATTTATGTAAATGGAATAACTAAAAGTTAAATTTCTCTTATATTCATAAAAAATATCCTTTAATTTTGGCTAATCCATTGAAAATGCCTAATTTATAAAATAAGAATTTGGTCTATGTACAAGAACATTCAAATTTAGAAATTATTTTGAACGTAACTGTAATTGTAGCTATTTGGAATTTGGCTAATTTATTGTGATTTTTTTTGTTTTTTAATGACTAAATACTCAATAAATTTAATATAGAAAAATCTTTTTACAATTGTTTTTGCGTACCAAATTACGCATCAATGTTAAGTGTAAGATATTTTTTTTAAAATAAAAAAAATTAAATAAATATTAATACGCGATATGATACGTCAAAGTGATTATAACTAGCAAGTGACATTTAACATTTAGCTAATACATTCAGATGCTCTTATCAAAAGGAATTTAGGGATGAGAAATGCTAGAGCTCCCAAAGAAGAGTCCCGAACTTTGCATCCCGAATGACGTGGAGTCACCCACGTGGCTCTTTAATTACAAAAAGACCAACTTGAATTTAAAAACAAAAAACAACAAAAATACGTCCTCTTTCGTGGGTCTCCCGTCTTCTTTCGTTTTTCTCCATCCCTCCCAAATCAAATTTCCTCTGTAGAAGACTATCTCATCCCGTTCAGATCTCTCCCAGAAATATCATCCTCTTGTAGATCTCCTCTGCTCCTTCAATAAAATGTCATCCTCTCATATTTCCTCTGTACATCCCATTCCATCCATCCCTCCCTCACTGAAGGCCACAATTCCACCATCCCTCCCAAATCATAAACCGCTTGACTTCCGAACACATGGAGCATTACCATTGAGTTGAATCATTGCCACGGTCGCCTCCATATCTCAGATTCGTGATTGTAACCTCACCGTTGACCCACTGTCGCTCCATCCCAAAGCCTAAAACCCTAAGACCTTTGCCGCCTCCCCTCTGTTGGACTCCCCGAAGCCTGAGGCCAACCCCCTCACCACAAAGCCTATCGTCGCCGCTGGTTGTTACTTTGGTGCAGATCTCCATTAACACCGTGGTCTGGTTCCCTCACTTAAAAACCGAGATTGTTACTCTATATCTATCTATAATGGAATTTCTTCTTTGTTTTAATTTTTCTTGCATGAATTGTCCCTTGAATATTAGAGCATTTCTTTTAATCCAAATCATTCTCATTATATATACCACCAAATCTCCTCCTCAGACTTCCACTTCCATTTTAATTTCTTCCATAGTTCTGAGAAGTCTATTTCTAGGTTGTATTTTCAACCCATTTCGACATATTTAATATAGATTGATTGAAATAATCTAAAGGATTGTTTTCCGATTAACACAATTTTATATCTTAAGTATAAAAATAAATTATATCAATTAAGCACATTCACGTCTAAATTTCTAACAAAATCAACATCTATAACTATGATTAGAATTAGAATTTTAAACTAATTTCTCTTTGTATATAATTAAGTTTATAGTAAAATCCAATTAAACATGTCTAGGCAAACAAATGTTTGGATTAAGATTTGATCAAAATTGGATTAAAATTTAGGAAAGTATTCAACTTGTGCCATTTTGGCATTTAGGAAATTATAGAATGTATTTGAAGTGGAGAAAAACAGTTTAGTTTTATAAAATTGGAT
Source organism: Juglans regia (assembly GCF_001411555.2). NCBI lineage: Eukaryota > Viridiplantae > Streptophyta > Magnoliopsida > Fagales > Juglandaceae > Juglans > Juglans regia. Next base: position 8,821,066 of record NC_049906.1, on the reverse strand, counting down.
TAAAATTTAGGAAAGTATATAACTTGAAATACATTGGCAATTTGGCATTTAGGAAGTTTTAGGATGTATTTCAAATGGAGAAAAACAGTTTAATTTAGGAAAGCATGAATCATAGAACTGAATTGGTTTGGGTCTCTGGAATCCTAGCATTGAATCAAGTGGAGAAAAACTTGAGCTAGCTTTTGGTCTCTGGAATTTGGTTTGGGGCTAACTTGATTTCAATCTATACAAAGTTAGCCAGTTTGCAACCATGGATTCAATGCCATTGGGCGAGATTAGACATGTTGTATGTGCTATGAGTTTTATAATGCATAAAATGCCACAATTCCTGCTATAAATGTCTTGGTTTGCTAATATGTGTTCTTTGATTTTGCAGGTTGGGCATTCTTGTGGGTGTTGGTATGACCCGAAAATACCACCGTATGGTGAAAAGAGAATCAATCGACTAAAAACTGAATTTCAAGAGATACAACTTGCAATGGATATTGAAACAACTCGACATCTACTATAAATAGAGACTGAGAGGCGCAAGAGAAAACTTGTTTATAGTAATTTCAATATTGTGGGTACTTTGTTTATGATTTTATTTTGGGAAATTTTGTGTAAACAATGTGACCAAGATGTAATTTGTTTATGATTTTGTATGAAGTTTTTTTTTTTTTTTTGGCTTAATTTTCAGCCTTTTAATTTTACTCGCATGTCACTCTTTGTAAAGTTGGCTGGTCTTCTGGATGATATTATGCAGATCTGACCTTTCATGTAGTTGTTTGATGAATTCTTTTTTTCTTGGATGTGAAACGCATTGTCAATTAGGGGTGTTCATCCGGGTTCCAACCCGGGAACCCGGGTATATCCGGACCGGAACCCGGGTTTCAAACCCTGGCCGAAACCCAGACCGGGTTGATCCGGGTCAGACCCGGGTCGAAACCCGGATGAATCCGGGTTTTTAAAACCCGGAAATCCGGGTTCTGGGTTGTACCCATTTTTTTTTTTTTTTTTAAGGGCTTAGAAGCATAATTTTTTTTTTTTTTTTTTTTTTTTTTTTTTTTTTTTTTTTTTTTTTTATAAAAGCCTATAATTAAAATGTTGAAAAGCATAATTCTTCTATATTTATTAAAACATTTTTTAAAAAGTGTTGAAAATCATAATTTTTTATAAAAGCATATATTTATGAAAAAAATTTCTGAGTAATTAAAAAACATAATACTACCATTTTCCAGAATAATAAAAATATATAAAAATGAAAAACTAAAATGCATGCAATCCACTATATATTACACTATTTTGTTATTTACACATTACATTACATTGGAAAATACAAAATTACAATATATGGAAGTACAAAATCAGTAAGAATGATTTAATCTCAAACCAAACAGCAACTTCAAGTTATTGGACTGAGAGATCCTGCAAAAAAAGAAAACAAATTCAAGTCAAAAAGTGTTCTTCCATGTATGTGTTTAAAGCTAATTCTTCAACATAGTCAATGATACTTATGTAAAAAAGGCAAGTCCAAAGGAACTATTTTATAAAGCAAGCATGAGTTCTTCCGTGTATACCTTCTGTTGCCTGTATTTCATGCGTATAGCACTCAGAGGACAACAGTCAGTGTTCAACTGTAAATCTTGCATAGCAAGAACTGTGTACTTCAAATCTGATGCTTTGTAAGAGGTATAGTGTTCTAGAGTTGGATTCTGCAAGATGCATGAATGAATTCATATTCAGGAGCTAATCTACTACACAAAAAGTAGACAAACAAATAAAGGAGAAAATGCAAACCCATGAGCTAATCAACCCTAGCTATCGACATGTAAATACATATAGGGTATATATCAACATCATTTATATACAATCTCTCTCTCTGCTCAAACCATTTTCCTGAAATTATTTTATCATGTGAAACTAATTTCAAAACCTAATTAAGGACCTCAACACAATGCACAGGAAATGTAAACAGTTGTACAGCTAGTCAATAAGTCCGATAGTTTCTCTAGTCTAGACTCAGTCAAAATAGTTGTTCATTTAAATTAGAAATTCAAACAAGTTTGTTATCCTGTATGTGTATTTAAACACTGCAAATGTAAATGAAAGATATACTCATTTTCCATATTCTGATACTCAGCTAGCCTTCTCCAATGTCCAATCCACATGTTGCACCATCCAATCAAAGCAAAGAGAAGCCATTATAGATAAATAATATAATCAGCAGTAGAACAAATGTTTGAGAAGGCTACCTTTTTACTAGGACACGAGTTTAGTATCAACTCTGTTATAAGAAAACTTATGCCCACGATCTAGATCTCACAAACCCAGATATAACCCATAAAAATACTACACAAATATTACTCCATTCAAACATCCACATCAAAATAAACCCAAAAACAACAGCGAGAACAAAAACCCAATCGCAGAAATCAAGCCAAGACAAAAAAAAATAGCAGATCTAGCAAAATAATAGCATATAACAGACCCAAATAAATAAATAAAAACCCCACGTTTAAAAACAAACCCAAAAAAAAACCCTAATCATATCCCACATGCTTACAGATCTAAACACTGTAAAAAAAAAAAAAAAAATCAGCTTTGAAAGTGTAAATACGAACCTTCGGTTTGTCAAGAACTAACACAGAGAACATAATTTGGTTTTTGTCAAGTAGAAGACGACGGCCACGAGGAACAAATATTCGATCGGCAGGGGAAGAGTGACAGGAGGTAGGGTTTTAGCACGAGAGAGAGAGAGAGAGAGAGAGAGAGAGAGAGAGAGAGAGAGAGAGATAGAAGAAGACGACGGAGCCACGACCGATAAGTGAGAAACTCAAAGCAAAGAGAGAAGAGAAGACAACGGAGCCACAAGTGAGAAACAGAAACTCGAAGAGAAGAGAGAGCGAGAGAGAAGGGACGGCGATGAGTCGATGACCTAAGGAAATTGAGAGAGAGAGTGAAAACAGAGCGAAATCGAATAAATGCAGAGAGAGAGTGAAAACAGAGCGATTAGTGTATAGAATCGTATAAATGCGGGTTCCGGATTGGAAATCCGGAACCCGCTTTAAACACCCGCATCCGGACCGTATAGGTCCGGATTTTATAATCCGGATTTGATCCAATCCGGAACCCGCTTTAAACACCCGCATCCGGACCGTATAGGTCCGGATTTTATAATCCGGATTTGATCCGGGCCGAAATCCGGAACCGGTATCCGGGTATCCGGGTTCCGGACCGGGCTGGAAAAAAATCCGGCCCGGATGAACAGTCTTATTGTCAATGCATTGATTCTAGGGTTCAAGTAAGACAAGCAGAAGCATGTTTTCTTCCTCCCAAAGATATACAATAAGACGAGTGCATTTGCTGACCATTATGACATTAATAATTAATCAATAAAGGTAAGAGTACTACTACTACTGAATAAGGCTGGCAAAGCAAAGAGGAGAGCAACTTTAAGCGGTGCATCAAATATATACATCCTGTAATTAACAAAATATGAACCTGCTCAAGTAAAAAAATCTCATACACCCATATAATCACCTAAATTAGAATCACTAGAGAAAGATAAAGTTAAGCGGTGCATCAAATATATACATCCTGTAATTCACAATAGCCACATGTCATCTCCACCAAAAAATGTCATCTAATAAATATGTATTACAGAAAAAGTCATGGCCACAATGTCTGGAATTTACAATAGCCACAGGTCATCTCTACCAAAAAATGTATTACAAAAAAAGTCATGGCCACAATGTCTGGAATTTACAATAGCCACATGTCATCTCCACCAAAAAATATGTAATCTCCACAAATAAGAATTTATTGAAGGAGCAGTTAGTCTAATATGAAGAGCCTTCCTTGTGTATACTTGATCAGGTATGTACTTTGATTGACATAAAAAATATATGTTATAAAAGCCAACACACTAAAAATATGCCAATATGCCCCTAAACCATAATGTCGTTTAAAATACCTGTGAGGAAGGAGCAGCCCGTCCAATACCAAAATAATTTGTAGCATATACTTGATTAGGTGTGTACTGTTAGTGGCATAAAAAAAATATGTTAAAAGAACCAACACACTAAAAATATGTTATACCACAATGTAGTTTAAAATACCTGTGAGGATGGAGCAGTCGGTCCAATACCATAATAATCTGTAGTATATACTTGATCAGGTGTGTCTTATGAGTGGCATTAAAAAAATATGTAAAAAAAACCAACACACTAAAAAATCTATTAAACTACTAATGTAGTTTGAAGTATCACTGAGGAAGGGGCAGTTCGTCCATCACCAAAATAATCCGTATCAGTTGAAGGAGTCGTAAAAAAAGTTGGTGCATGTGTCCAAACTTGACTCTGTTGATCCTATATCCATTTAACCCGAACAATGATCAATACAAAATAAGATAATCATAGACAACAAAAGGAGTACCTGAGTTTGAGGAGCTTCAGTCTGTGTGCCAGCTCACATTGCATTCATTTGGTAAGAGACTACTTCGCCGTGCATGGGAAGAAATATAATAATTTATATTTAAAAAAAAATTATAAGAATTTGTTAAATATTTGTTGTATACAACATTAATAAAAGGAAACCTCAACTTCGCCATGGCACAATCTCCTTCTCGTGCTTGGTTTCTTAAGACTTTTTTTAATGGGGTGCATTTTTCTTCTAGATGGCAGTCTTTCCTTACTCCAAACTACCAATGGATTCAGAACTCTACTTGTCGTGCCCTCCATGGAAGCCACTTGATTAATTGTGTTGCTAGTATCATGATTAAAATTCATGGGACCATCTTTTTCAAGGCCTAACAATAGTATGCATAGACAAAACCAAGCAATCATTACAACTCATTTAAATTTTTACATGGAAGAATTTTCGATAATGTTAAATAAAAATTCATTGCGAAGAATGCACTATATATTTGCTATGATTAAAATGATTTAAGTCCACCAGCAGCATTTCACCCATAAATGATCAACTAGATGATTGACGCAGGTGTGATGCTACCTTATCAAATGCTCATATTCTCGTACGTGCAGTTTCAAAGATTTCTTATCAAATGCTTATGAACTTTCATGATTGTAAATGAGGTTGTATTGGCAATAAAGATCAGAAAAATTAATGAACATCCCAACTCAGATGGATGCAAAGTTCCATCTAATGATTTTATTACACCGCATGAGTTGAACCATGAAGAGCTTAAATCTCTGCTGGAGTTACCTTTATACCATGTTACCCGAGAGATATCAAATAAATATATTTATCAAAGAGTACTTCTAACAACAATTTCCAAAGAAAGAAATCTATATTTTTTTTATGTAGTTAATAAATATGGGGGATCCCCTCTAGTGATGGAACCCAGAATAAGCTTACTAAAAGAGCTAGTTCAAATGCAAAAAGCAACATCTTCAAAAGTTCATTTGAAAAGAAAAGCCCTTAACCCCACGCCGTGGATTGGTTCCGTAAATCTTTATCTTTAATATTCTACCAGTATGTTTGATAATAACTTTTTAGAGCGACCACAAGAGGGAAGGAATGTTATTTACCGTTTGGATTTCTGGGGAAGCGAGGCCGGATGGAGGGGCGCTGCAAGATGACGTCGGAAATTGAGGGCTGCTATCGCGTAGAGTGGAGGTCAGTGCCGAACGAAGGGAGAGAGAGAGGGAGAGGGAGTCCGTTGGTTGGGTTTGGGGTCATCTGCAAAATGGGTTTTGGGGTCATCTCAGCTCAAATCATATTTTGTCTTTTTTTTTTTTAATTTTTAATATTAAATAAATTACGTAACATGACACATCATTCGAAACAAGTATTCGGGTGAAAATTTTGGTAACTGTAGAAGAACTCGGATTATTTATGGATGGCAAAGTCTAGGACTGCGACTCTATCCATCTATACTTAGGGTATGTTTGGGTAGTGAGAAGTGTTGAAAAATATTGATAATGTTTGTGAATAGTAGTAAAAAAGTAATAAAAAAATAATAATAAAATATTAAATAGTAATAAAAAATAGATAAAAAATAATGAATAATAGAAAAATAAATAAAAAATAATAATGAGAATACCTCATTTGCCAAACATAGCCTTACTGTTTTCTTTTGTTTTTTGTCTTTTTCTTTACATAAGCTATGCCTGGAAAAGTCTATTATTGCTTTTCTTTGATTTTTTTTTCTTTACATAAGTTATGCCTGGAAAAATCTATTACTGCGACTCTATCCATCTATACTTACTGTTTTCTTTTGTCTTTTTCTTTTTCTTTACATAAGTTATGCCACATTCTCCGGTTAGGTCTTGTTTGTGCAGGGGCGGTTGTCATAGAAAAACTCATCACCCTTTCTTTTGTATTGAGTTTGACGTTGGATGTCCGATTTATCTGGAATAGATGTCCGATTTATCTGGAATAAAGTTATACGGTTATTTTAAATAGAAATTCGATTTATCTTGAATTGTTATTTTAAATAGAAATCCGATTTATCTAGAATTAATGACAGTAAAGGTGAGTTTGGATCTAAATTCATATTAACTTATTATTATAATTTTTTTAAATTTCAATATAAAAGATAATAAATAATTTAATTTTTTTAAATTTTAAAATAATAATAATAATAATAAATACTTACTTCAACATCCAAACACATTTTAAGATAGTTAAAACTCGATTTTTATATAATTAATTAGATTTGAGCTTAACAATCAATTTTTTTTAATTATTATTTACTATCCCATATCTTATATTTTATAAAAAATATTTTCAAATTTTATAAAAAATATCAATAGATTTTGTGAAAACAATTATAAATTTAAAATATAAAAGTAAATATTAACTTATGCATAAAATTTCTTAATTTTAAATTATGGCACTTAATATAATTTTGAGATACAAATATAATTTTGACTTATTAATTTTATAATAAACCCATAATTTTACTTTCCTTAAGTTTCGTTAAACATAAAATAAAAAAATTAAATCAAAAAATTTATATTTATATTTATATTTTTCCAAATTAAATGTGGCTTTTTTAATCATTTTAGAAGACAAGAAAGGAGAGATTTTATTTTATTCTTTTTTTGTGTAAAGAGAGAAATTTGGCCATTCTTTCCGTTGTTCAATTTCTATTTTAAAAATTTTTAAAAACAAAACGCAAACCATTCCAGCAGGCCGCAACGGTAAAAAAGAAGAAAAAACCCACAAAGCCCTCAGCTTTTATTCATCCACGAGACGGTGGGAAGACAATGGATTTAGCCGTTGGTTTCTTTCCATTGTCCAATTTGAATATAGAGAGACTTCCGGTGAAAATCCTCGTTAATCCTCACCTGTGTCGGTTTGGTCTTTGCCCTCGATTTTGTTCAATCGGTGTACCTCTGTTGCAAAAAATTGCCTCTCGATTAATTGTTTTCAATGCTAGCGGTGATTTCTAATCTAAGCCAAGGTCGTGAGAATCAGACGTGCTCAGGCACGAAATCAATTGTCTGCTCGAATTAAAGATTGATGGTATGTACGCCTTTTTATCTCCTCCGTTTTCTCTGCTCGGGGTTAAAGATTTGCGATATGCTTACCCCTTTCTGTTCTCCCTTTTGGATTGATGAACATATGCTTCTTGTTCATTTGCTAGCTAGGTTTTTCTCGTCTGGTTCTTCCTCTTAGTTAAGAATACTCCTCACATTATTCCCTTGAGTATTCCTCACATTATTCCTTTAAGGTTTTTCTTGTCTGGTTCTTCCTCTTATTACCTTGAAAACTTACTAGCTTGAGTATTCCTCACATCATTCCGTTGGGTCTACACGATTTTTAATGTTTCTTTGCCTCAAAGGTCCTCAGCTATCCTGCAGTGAGAAGCACCTCAAAGATTTCTCACGGCAAGGCAGACCTACTACGATCGTGGTTCTGCAAGGCCTCTGCGGGTCATATGTAAGTGAAGGTGATAGGGGGGAAATTTTACCATTAACGATTTGCAACATATCTTTAGTTTTGTTTTTTGTTTTTTTCTCTATATCTTCAAATAAACCCACGGGGGTATTTTGATTTTGTAGTTTTAATGCAAATCCACTTCTAATACTTTTCTGGTAATTTGGCTCATCCTCTTGGCTAGGAATATTCAGCCCACCCGCAACCTTCAATGAGAACGTATTCTGTATGGACTATTTTGAATGTTTCTTTGTGATCCTACGAGGTACTCATCATCTCCATCCTTATCTCTTTCTTTTTCTATCTTTGTTCTAAGACTACGTATTTCCCTAACACCCACAATCGGTTGACACCTTGAGCCCCAAAACAGATCCCATCATCTTCACTTCCTTCAGCCAAAAGTCCATGGCTCTTCCTCTCTTGCTTTCCTCTTCTTTTTCCCATCACGTAGCAGCTGAAATGGACGATAGCAGTTGAAGCAAGGGGTGGCAGTGAAAATTTAAGTAATAAGCAAGAGCAGCAGCCTGCACAATACACACAAACAGCAACCATGTTTAGCTTTTCTTTGAATATATGCTGCTGTCCAGAATTTATGTTGTGAGTTTCACCTTCCTTTTCTCATGTCTTTCTTCTATATCTTGTGTATTTGAGTGGATAATCATAAGGAAGGAAAATAGGATCTGTAAATAGGATTAAACCTACCTGTTAGAGCTCAAAATACATCAGGAAATTTGTGATGTTTTCTATTTGTGCTGCAGCAGTTTCCCCTTCATTTTTAGCTTATATCTTCACTCTACAAGGCAGGAACTTTTGCTTAAATTTCATTTGTAAGAAGACTAAGTTCAGTTTAGTTTAAAACTCCATCATTTCCCCCTCTCTCAGTTCACGTTTAGCACCTAAAAAGATAGCAGCAACACACTTCCAAGTTCTGAAATTTTCTGCAACAGATTCTGTCATGGTGTCTTCCAACCTCATCTGTCCTTGCATTTTTCCCCTAATACTTGTTTAGTTGGGTGTGTAACCAATGGAGGGAAGGTAGAAACATGCATAATTCGTGCAATCTACTGCTTGAAGAGGTGAGATGATTTTCTGCCTTGTTTTGTTCCAAGCTGTATAGTTTCTACAAAAAAGTTCTGCTATAGTTTTAACTATACTTCTTCCCCTATTTGAATCACTTTTCAATTATGTTTAGGCCTTCAATTTTTTGTGTTAAACTAGTAGAGATCATTACGTATTTTTTTACCTTCTACTCAAGCTAATAACTAGGAAAACACTGTCAGACCACCCCGTTCAACACCACATTTTTTACAAAAAAAGTCCAATAAAAATTCAAACAAAAACCAACAAACTTAGAGATAAAAACAAACAAAATTATATATCAGAAAATATCACAAATCCAACAAAAAACCAAATCTTTTCACAAAAATGAAACAAATAAACGAAACCAAGGTCGTCAGGTCACATATCTTTCTAGCCCATGGTCGTCATAGTGGATTGTTTGCAAATTCGTCACTCATAGTCACAATCGGTCTCTAACATACAGAAACATGATGAAAACCAAGGTTTTGAGTGTAGAGACCCATGACCAAACTGTGGTCTTACCATTGTAGACTGCGGGACTTTGAGTGTACCCACGATAATGGAAAGGACTGAAAGCCTGGTTAAAAAGAGGAGGAGAAGATAGGAAATACGGAGGAGAAGAAAAAAGTGAGAGAAGATGGGAGGCCATTGAGTCGTAAAAGTCTGAAAGGAATGAGGAAAAGAGAAGGGTGACGGGGTGAAGAGAAAGGGGGAGGGGGATGTCTACTAGAAAGGAAAGAAATGACAGAAGAGACATTGAGAGAGAGAAAAAGTGGTATTATAGTTAGGGTCTTGTTTTTATTAATATTTATGATATTTTGATCTATATTTATATTTATAGGCCGGGTCGGCCAAAGGCCAACCGTCCACCCGTGGATTGCAGGCGGGTAGCAGACTTGCTCTCCATCTCATTCTAGGTCAAAATGTTGGGTTTTACCCTTACCGATTTGCTCGGCCTTAGTTCGTAATCTTTTCATATCATTTATCATTTCATCATCTTTTCATTTCATTTATCATTACGTCATCTTTTCATCTCATCATCATCTCATTACATCATCTTCATAACCATCACGATTCATCTCTTTACATAAGCAGACTCATAATCATCTTTTTGTACCATCATGATCTCATCGCATCTTCATCTTCATGACTGTCACGATCAATCTTGTTACGTTCTCATCTATCATTATGATCTCATCACATCATCATACATCCTCATCTTTTCTTATTATCATCATCATTAGTGTTGAGATCATCCTCGTTAGTTTCATTATTATTATCATTATTGATATTTGTTGTTATATACTATTATTTTCCTTAATTTATTTTTAATATTTACAAGAGACAGGTTGTTAAGACATGAATGAAGTTATTTCGAAGTTATAAAATTACAGGTTTGATATATCATTTATTGTATTTATCTAATAGATTTTTATTTTTATAACATCAAGATAAGTATTGTAAAAATATTTGTATTGTTTTTCGTATTTTCTATTACTACCATTATTGATGGTCTACCTAGAAATAGGCATGGGGGGCTTCTACTATCATTTTGCAAAGCATCCACTCTTCACTAGAATTGTTACATGCATGGCCCCGTGGGTGGGTTCCCCCGTCTGGATAGCGGGAGTCGCATTGGAGCCACCACCGTCAAACACCCCGTTCAACACCACATTTTTTACACAAAAAAGTCCAATAAAAATCCAAAGAAAAACCAATAAATTTAGAAATCAAAACAAACAAACTTACAAATCCTCAAAAAACCAAAACGTTGCACAAAAACAAAAAAATAAATGAAAGGAAGTAATAATCATGCACAGACCCACAGGCCGTGATCTCGGGTCACAGATCTTTATAGCCCATTCGTCACTCATAACCACAGTGAGTCTCTTTAACTGAAAACCACGGTTTGGTTTTGAGTGGAAGTGACCCACGAGCCAAAAGAGGTCTTACCATCGTAGACTGCAGATTGGCCATGAGTCGTAATGGAAAGAATTGAGAAGCTGGTAAAAAAGAGGAGAAGATAGAAATATAGAGGAGAAGAAAATAGAGAGAGAAGAAGGGATGGTGGCCATTGAGGCGTGAAAGTCTGAAAGGAATGAGGAAAAGAGAAGGGTGAAGGGGTGAAGAGAGTGGGGGAGGTTCTGTCTGCTGAAAGGACAGAAATGACAAAAGGGAGATTGAGAGAGAAAAAAGTGGTTTTATAGTTAGGGTCTTATTTTTTTAATATATATGATATTATGATTTATATTTGTATTTATAGTTATATAGTTATATATATTCTCGCTGGACTTTAAAACGGGTGTTGGGTTTACCCTTATTGATTTGCTCGGTTTAGCTCGTAATCTTTTCATATTATTTATCATTACATCATCTTTTCACGTCATTAAGACATCATTACATCATCTTCATTACCATCATGTTTCATCTCTTTACATATCAGCATACTCATAATCATCTCACCATTTATCATCTCATCATCCCATCCTATGATCTCATCGCATCTTCATCTTCATGACTGTCACGATCAATCTCGTTACATCCTCATCTACCATCATGATCTCATCACATCATCATACATCCTTTTTTTTTTTGAATCACATCATCATACATCCTCATCTATCATCATGATCTCATTAAATATTCATTGCATCATCTTTTCTTATTATCATCATCATTAAGTGTGATCATCCTCGTTAGTTTCATTAATATTATCATTATTGATATTTGCTGTTGTTTACTATTATTTTCCTTAATTTACTTTTAATATTTGCAAGAGATTTTGTGATGACAGGTTGTTAAGAGATGAAGTTATTAGAAGTTATAAAATTACAGGTTTGATATATCATTTATTGCATTTATCCAATAAATTTCTATTTTTATAACATCAAGATGTATTGTAAAAATATTTGTATTGTTTTTCGCGTTTTCTATTACTACCATTATTGATAGTTTGCCTTGCAAACATCATATATTCATAAATTATGTTGTCTCTTAGTTGTGATTTGAGAGATAGGCTAAATAATTAGGGAGAAATAGCCACGGGGGGCTTTTACTATTATTTTGCAAAATCCATTCTTTACTAGAATTGTTACATGCATTGGGGGAAGGGGGGTCTTTAGCCCTTGGGTGGATTCCCCCATCTGGATAGCGGGTGTCGAATTGGAGCCACAACCGTCAAATACCCCGTTCAACACCACAATTTTTACAGAAAAATGTCTAATAAAAATCCAAAGAAAAACCGACAAACTTAGAGATCAAGACAAACAAACTTACGTATCAGAAAAATATCACAAATCTAATAAAATACCAAAACATTTCACAAAAACGAAACAAATAAATGAAACCAAGTAATAATCGTGCACAGACCCAGAGGCCGTGATCTCGGGTCACATATCTTTATAGACCATTCGTCACTCACAGTCACAGCGGGTCTCTTTAATTGAAAACCATGGTTTGGTTTTGAGTGGAAGTGACCCATGAGCGCAAAACGGGGTCTTACCATCGTAGACTGCAGGTTGGCTATGAGTACAAACGATAATGGAAAGAATTGAGAAGCTGGTAAAAAAGAGGAGAAGATGAGAAATTTGGAGAAGAAAAAAGAGAGAGAAGAAGGGATGGTGGCCATTGAGGTGTGAAAGTCTGAAAGGAATGAGGAAAAGAGAGGGTGAAGGGGTGAAGACAGGGGGAGGGGATGTCTGTTGAAAGGATAGAAATGACAGAAGGGAGATTGAGAGAGAGAAAAAAGTGGTATTATATAGTCAGGGTCTTATTTTTTTAATATATATGATACTATGAAATTATGATTTATGTTTATAAGTCTGCTTGCGGGTAGCAGACTTACCCTTACCGATTTGCTCGGTTTAGCTCGTAATCTTTTCATATCATTTGGTTTAGCTCGTAATCTTTTCATATCATTTATCATTACATCATCTTTTCACGTCATCATTATCTCATTACATCATCTTCATTACCATCACGATTATTCTTTCTACAAATCAGCATACTCATAATCATCTCAGCATTTATTATCTCATCATCTTTTCATACCATCATGATCTCATCGCATCTTCATCTTCATGACTGTCACGATCCATCTTGTTACATCCACATCTATCATCATGATCTCATTACATCATTGTACATCCTCATCTATCATCATGATCTCATTAAATAATCCATGCATCATCTTTTCTTATTATCATCATCATTAGTGTTAAGATCATCCTCGTTAGTTTCGTTAGTGTTATCATTATTGATATTTTTGTTGTATTCTATTATTTTCCATAATTTATTTTTAGTATTTGCAAGAGATGTTTTGATGACAGGTTGTTAAGAGATGACGTTATTTCGAAGTTATAATGTTACAGGTTTGATATTTTCTATTACTAGCATTATTGATGGTTTACTTTGTAAAGATGATATATTCATAAATTATGTTGTCTCTTGCTTATGATTTGAGAGAAAGGCTAAATAATTAGGGTGAAATAGTCACGGCGGGCTATTACTATCATTTTGCAAAGCATCCACTCTTCCCTAGAATTATTACATGCATTGGGGGAGGGGGTGTCTTAAGCCCGTGGGTGGGTTCACTAGTCTGGATGGCGGGAGTCTGATTGGAGCCACCATCGTCAAACACTCCGTTTGACACCACATTTTTTACACAAAAAGTCCAATAAAAATCCAAAGAAAAACCAACAAACTTAGAGAACAAAACAAACAAACTTACGTATCAGAAACATTTTACAAATCCAACAAAAAACCGAAACATTTCGCAAAAACGAAACAAATAAATGAAACCGAGTAATAATCGTGCACAAACCCACAGGCCGTGATTTCAGGTCACATATCTTTATAGCCAATTTGTCACTCATAGTCACAGTGGGTCTCTTTAACGGAATGCCACAGTTTGGTTTTGAGTGGAAGTGACCCACGAGCAAAACGAGGCCTTACCATCGTAGACTGCAAGTTGGCCATGAGTACCCACGATAATGGAAAGAACTGAGAAGCAGTTAAAAAGGAGGATAAGATGAGAAATATGGAGGAGAAGAAAAAAGAGAGAGAAGAAGGGATGGTGGCCCTTGAGACGTGAAAGTCTGAAAGGAATGTGGAAAATATAGGGGTGAAGGGGTGACAAGAGAGGGGATGGTGGCCCGTTCTCCCTAGACTTTAAAACGGGCGAATTAAAACTCGTCAACCCGTGTAATGCAGGCCGGTAACAGACTTGCTCTCCATCGCATTGTAGGCCAAGGTGTTGGTTTTACCGTTATCAATTTGCTCGGTTTAGCTCGTAATCTGTTCATATCATTTATCATTACATCTTCTTTTCACGTCATCATTATCTCATTACATCATCTTCATTACCATCACGATTCTTCTCTCTACATATGAACATACTCATAATCATCTCAACATTTATCATCTCATCATCTTTTCATGCCATCATGATCTCATCGCATCTTCATCTTCATGACTGTCACGATCCATCTCGTTACATCCACATCTATCATCATGATCTCATTACATCATTGTACATCCTCATCTATCATCATGATCTCATTAAATAATCCATGCATCATCTTTTCTTATTATCATCATCATTAGTGTTAAGATCATCCTCGTTAGTTTCGTTATTGTTATCATTATTGATATTTTTGTTGTATTCTATTATTTTCCATAATTTATTTTTAGTATTTGCAAGAGATGTTTTGATGACAGGATGTTAAGAGATGACGTTATTTCGAAGTTATAATGTTACAGGTTTGATATTTTCTATTACTAGCATTATTGATGGTTTACTTTGTAAAGATGATATATTCATAAATTATGTTGTCTCTTGCTTATGATTTGAGAGATAGGCTAAATAATTAGGGTGAAATAGTCACGGCGGGCTATTACTATCATTTTGCAAAGCATCCACTCTTCCCTAGAATTATTACATGCATTGGGGGAGGGGGTGTCTTAAGCCCGTGGGTGGGTTCACTAGTCTGGATGGCGGGAGTCAGATTGGAGCCACCATCGTCAAACACTCCGTTCGACACCACATTTTTTACACAAAAAGTCCAATAAAAATCCAAAGAAAAACCAACAAACTTAGAGAACAAAACAAACAAACTTACGTATCAGAAACATTTTACAAATCCAACAAAAAACTGAAACATTTGGCAAAAACGTAACAAATAAATGAAACCAAGTAATAATTGTCCCCAGACCCACAGGCCGTGATTTCAGGTCACATATCTTTATAGCCAATTTGTCACTCATAGTCACAGTGGGTCTCTTTAACGGAATGCCATAGTTTGGTTTTGAGTGGAAATGACCCACGAGCAAAAGGAGGTCTTACCATCGTAGACTACAAGTTGGCCATGAGTACCCACGATAATGGAAAGAACTGAGAAGCAGTTAAAAAAGAGGATAAGATGAGAAATATGGAGGAGAAGAAAAAAGAGAGAGAAGAAGGGATGGCGGCCCTTGAGGCGTGAAAGTCTGAAAGGAATGTGGAAAATATAGGGGTGAAGGGGTGACAAGAGAGGGGGGGAGGTGATGTCTGCTGAAAGGATAGAAATGACAGAAGGGAGATTGAGAGAGAAAAAAGTGGTATTATAGTCAGACTCTTATTTTTTTAATGTATGTGATATTAAGATTTATGTTTATATTTATATTTCTTGTTATATATTTATATATATTTTAGGTCGGGTTGTCCAAAGGCCAACCAAGCACCCGTTCTCGCTAGACTTTGAAACGGGCGAATTAAAGCTCGTCAACCCGTGTAATGCAGGTCGGTAGCAGACTTGCTCTCCATCGCATTGTAGGCCAAGGTGTTGGTTTTACCATAATCGATTTGCTCGGTTTAGCTCATAATCTTTTCGTATCATTTATCATTACATCTTCTTTTCACGTCATCATTATCTCATTACATCATCTTCATTACCATCACGATTCTTCTCCCTACATATCAACATACTCATAATCATCTCAACATTTATCATCTCATCATCTTTTCATGCCATCATGATCTCATCGCATCTTCATCTTCATGACTGTCACGATCCATCTCGTTACATCCACATCTATCATCATGATCTCATTACATCATTGTACATCCTCATCTATCATCATGATCTCATTAAATAATCCATGCATCATCTTTTCTTATTATCATCATCATTAGTGTTAAGATCATCCTCGTTAGTTTCGTTATTGTTATCATTATTGATATTTTTGTTGTATTCTATTATTTTCCATAATTTATTTTTAGTATTTGCAAGAGATGTTTTGATGACAGGATGTTAAGAGATGACGTTATTTCGAAGTTATAATGTTACAGGTTTGATATTTTCTATTACTAGCATTATTGATGGTTTACTTTGTAAAGATGATATATTCATAAATTATGTTGTCTCTTGCTTATGATTTGAGAGATAGGCTAAATAATTAGGGTGAAATAGTCACGGCGGGCTATTACTATCATTTTGCAAAGCATCCACTCTTCCCTAGAATTATTACATGCATTGGGGGAGGGGGAGTCTTAAGCCCGTGGGTGGGTTCACTTGTCTGGATGGCGGGAGTCAGATTGGAGCCACCATCGTCAAACACTCCGTTCGACACCACATTTTTTACACAAAAAGTCCAATAAAAATCCAAATAAATGAAACCAAGTAATAATCGTGCACAGACCCACAGGCCGTGATTTCAGGCCACAAATCTTTATAGCCAATTTGTCACTCATAGTCACAGTGGGTCTCTTTAACAGAATGCCACGGTTTGGTTTTGAGTGGAAGTGACCCACGAGCAAAACGAGGTCTTACCATCGTAGACTGCAAGTTGGCCATGAGTACCCACGATAATGGAAAGAACTGAGAAGCTGTTAAAAAAGAGGAGAAGATGAGAAATATGGAGGAGAAGAAAAAGGAGAGAGAAGAAGGGATGGTGGCCCTTGAGGCGTGAAAGTCTGAAAGGAATGTGGAAAATAGAGGGGTGAAGGGGTGACTAGAGAGGGGGGGAGGTGATGTCTGCTGAAAGGATAGAAATGACAGAAGGGAGATTGAGAGAGAGAAAAAAGTGGTATTATAGTCAGACTGTTATTTTTTTAATATATGTGATATTAAGATTTATGTTTATATTTATATTTCTAGTTATATATTTATATATATGTATATATTTTAGGTCGGGTGGACCAAAGGCCAACCAAGCACCCGTTCTCGCTAGACTTTAAAATGGGTGAATTAAAGCTCGTCAACCCGTGTAATGCAGGCCGGTAGCAGACTTGCTCTCCATCGCATTGTAGGCCAAGGTGTTGGTTTTACTGTTTTCGATTTGCTCGGTTTAGCTCGTAACCTTTTCATATCATTTATCATTACATCTTCTTTTCACGTCATCATTATCTCATTACATCATCTTCATCACCATCACGATTCATCTCTCTACATATCAACATACTCATAATCATCTCAACATTTTTCATCTCATCATCTTTTCATGCCATCATGATCTCATCGCATCTTCATCTTCATGACTGTCACGATCCATCTCGTTACATCCACATCTATCATCATGATCTCATTACATCATTGTACATCCTCATCTATCATCATGATCTCATTAAATAATCCATGCATCATCTTTTCTTATTATCATCATCATTAGTGTTATCATAATCATTAGTGTTAAGATCATCCTCGTTAGTTTCCTTATTGATATCATTATTGATATTTTTGTTGTATTCTATTATTTTCCTTAATTTATTTTTAGTATTTGCAAGAGATGTTTTGATGACAGGTTGTTAAGAGATGACGTTATTTCGAAGTTATAATGTTACAGGTTTGGTATTTTCTATTACTAGCATTATTGATGGTTTACTTTGTAAAGATGATATATTCATAAATTATGCTGTCTCTTGCTTATGATTTGAGAGATAGGCTAAATAATTAGGGTGAAATAGTCACGGCGGGCTATTACTATCATTTTGCAAAGCATCCACTCTTCCCTAGAATTATTACATGCATTGGGGGAGGGGGTGCCTTAAGCCCGTGGGTGGGTTCACTTGTCTGGATGGCGGGAGTCAGATTGGAGCCACCATCGTCAAACATCTCCGTTCGACACCACATTTTTTACACAAAAAGTCCAATAAAAATCCAAAGAAAAACCAACAAACTTAGAGAACAATACAAACAAACTTACGTATCAGAAACATATTACAAATCCAACAAAAATCGAAACATTTCACAAAAACGAAACAAATAAATGAAACCAAGTAATAATCGTGCACAGACCCACAGGCCGTGATTTCAGGTCACATATCTTTATAGCCAATTTGTCACTCATAGTCACAGTGGGTCTCTTTAACGGAATGCCACGGTTTGGTTTTGAGTGGAAGTGACCCACGAGCAAAACGAGGTCTTACCATCGTAGACTGCAAGTTGGCCATGAGTACCCACGATAATGGAAAGAACTGAGAAGCTGTTAAAAAAGATGAGAAGATGAGAAATATGGAGGAGAAGAAAAAAGAGAGAGAAGAAGGGATGGTGGCCCTTGAGGCGTGAAAGTCTGAAAGGAATGTGGAAAATAGAGGGGTGAAGGGGTGACTAGAGAGGGGGAGGTCATGTCTGCTGAAATGATAGAAATGACAGAAGGGAGATTGAGAGAGAGAAAAAAGTGGTATTATAGTCAGACTCTTATTTTTTTAATATATATGATATTAAGATTTATGTTTATATTTATATTTCTAGTTATATATTTATATATATATATATATATATTTTAGGTCGGGTGGACAAAAGGCCAACCAAGCACCCGTTCTCGCTAGACTTTAAAACGGGCGAATTAAAGCTCGTCAACCCGTGTAATGCAGGCCGGTAGCAGACTTGCTCTCCATCGCATTGTAGGCCAAGGTGTTGGTTTTACCGTTATCGATTTGCTCGGTTTAGCTCGTAATCTTTTCATATCATTTATCATTACATCTTCTTTTCACGTCATCATTATCTCATTACATCATCTTCATTACCATCACAATTCTTCTCTCTACATATCAACATACTCATAATTATCTCAGCATTTATCATCTCATCATCTTTTCATACCATCATGATCTCATCGCATCTTTATCTTCATGACTGTCACGATCCATCTCGTTACATCCACATCTATCATCATGATCTCATTACATCATTGTACATCCTCATCTATCATCATGATCTCATTAAATAATCCATGCATCATCTTTTCTTATTATCATCATCATTAGTGTTAAGATCATCCTCGTTAGTTTCCTTATTGTTATCATTATTGATATTTTTGTTGTATTCTATTATTTTCCTTAATTTATTTTTAGTATTTGCAAGAGATGTTTTGATGACAGGTTGTTAAGGGATGACGTTATTTCGAAGTTATAATGTTACAGGTTTGATATTTTCTATTACTACCATTATTGATGGTTTACATTGTAAAGATGATATATTCATAAATTATGTTGTCTCTTACTTATGATTTGAGAGATAGGCTAAATAATTAGGGAGAAATAGTCACGGCGGGCTATTACTAACATTTTGCAAAGCATCCACTCTTCCCTAGAATTATTACATGCATTGGGGGAGGGGGTGTCCTAAGCCCGTGGGTCGGTTCCCTTGTCCGGATAGCAGGAGTCAGAATGGAGCCACCACCGTCAAACACTCCGTTCGACACAACATTTTTTACACATAAAGTCCAATAAAAATCCAAAGAAAAACCAACAAACTTAGAGAACAATACAAACAAATTTACGTATCAGAGACATATTACAAATCCAACAAAAAACCAAAAAATTTCACAAAAACGAAACAAATAAATGAAACCAAATAATAATCGTGCACAGACCCACAGGCCGTGATTTCAGGTCACATATCTTTATAGCCAATTTGTCACTCATAGTCACAGTGGGTCACTTTAACAGAATGCCACAGTTTGGTTTTGAGTGGAAGTGACCCACGAGCAAAACGAGGTCTTACCATCGTAGACTGCAAGTTGGCCATGAGTACCCACGATTATGGAAAGAACTGAGAAGCAGTTAAAAAGGAGGATAAGATGAGAAATATGGAGGAGAAGAAAAAAGAGAGAGAAGAAGGGATGGCGGCCCTTGAGGCGTGAAAGTCTGAAAGGAATGTGGAAAATATAGGGGTGAAGTGGTGACTAGAGAGGGGGAGGTGATGTCTGCTGAAAGGATAGAAATGACAGAAGGGAGATTGAGAGAGAGAAAAAAGTGGTATTATAGTCAGACTCTTATTTTTTTAATATATGTGATATTAAGATTTATGTTTATATTTATATTTCTAGTTATATATTTATATATATATATATATATATATATATGTTTTAGGTCGGGTGGACCAAAGGCCAACCAAGCACCCGTTCTCGCTAGACTTTAAAACGGGCGAATTACAGCTCGTCAACCTGTGTAATGCAGGCCGGTAGCAGACTTGCTCTCCATCGCATTGTAGGCCAAGGTGTTGGTTTTACCATTATCGATTTGCTCAGTTTAGCTCGTAATCTTTTCATATCATTTATCATTACATCTTCTTTTCACTTCATCATTATCTCATTACATCATCTTCATTACCATCACGATTCTTCTCTCTACATATCAACATACTCATAATCATCTCAGCATTTATCATCTCATCATCTTTTCATGCCATCATGATCTCATCGCATCTTCATCTTCATGGCTGTCACGATCCATCTCGTTACATCCACATCTATCATCATGATCTCATTACATCATTGCACATCCTCATCTATCATCATGATCTCATTAAATAATCCATGCATCATCTTTTCTTATTATCATCATCATTAGTGTTAAGATCATCCTCGTTAGTTTCCTTATTGTTATTATTGATATTTTTGTTGTATTCTATTATTTTCCTTAATTTATTTTTAGTATTTGCATGAGATGTTTTGATGACAGGTTGTTAAGAGATGACGTTATTTCGAAGTTATAATGTTACAGGTTTGATATTTTCTATTACTAGCATTATTGATGGTTTACTTTGTAAAGATGATATATTCATAAATTATGCTGTCTCTTGCTTATGATTTGAGAGATAGGCTAAATAATTAGGGTGAAATAGTCACGGCGGGCTATTACTATCATTTTGCAAAGCATCCACTCTTCCCTAGAATTATTACATGCATTGGGGGAGGGGGTGCCTTAAGCCCGTGGGTGGGTTCACTTGTCTGGATGGCGGGAGTCAGATTGGAGCCACCATCGTCAAACATCTCCGTTCGACACCACATTTTTTACACAAAAAGTCCAATAAAAATCCAAAGAAAAACCAACAAACTTAGAGAACAATACAAACAAACTTACGTATCAGAAACATATTACAAATCCAACAAAAATCGAAACATTTCACAAAAACGAAACAAATAAATGAAACCAAGTAATAATCGTGCACAGACCCACAGGCCGTGATTTCAGGTCACATATCTTTATAGCCAATTTGTCACTCATAGTCACAGTGGGTCTCTTTAACGGAATGCCACGGTTTGGTTTTGAGTGGAAGTGACCCACGAGCAAAACGAGGTCTTACCATCGTAGACTGCAAGTTGGCCATGAGTACCCACGATAATGGAAAGAACTGAGAAGCTGTTAAAAAAGATGAGAAGATGAGAAATATGGAGGAGAAGAAAAAAGAGAGAGAAGAAGGGATGGTGGCCCTTGAGGCGTGAAAGTCTGAAAGGAATGTGGAAAATAGAGGGGTGAAGGGGTGACTAGAGAGGGGGAGGTCATGTCTGCTGAAATGATAGAAATGACAGAAGGGAGATTGAGAGAGAGAAAAAAGTGGTATTATAGTCAGACTCTTATTTTTTTAATATATATGATATTAAGATTTATGTTTATATTTATATTTCTAGTTATATATTTATATATATATATATATATATTTTAGGTCGGGTGGACAAAAGGCCAACCAAGCACCCGTTCTCGCTAGACTTTAAAACGGGCGAATTAAAGCTCGTCAACCCGTGTAATGCAGGCCGGTAGCAGACTTGCTCTCCATCGCATTGTAGGCCAAGGTGTTGGTTTTACCGTTATCGATTTGCTCGGTTTAGCTCGTAATCTTTTCATATCATTTATCATTACATCTTCTTTTCACGTCATCATTATCTCATTACATCATCTTCATTACCATCACAATTCTTCTCTCTACATATCAACATACTCATAATTATCTCAGCATTTATCATCTCATCATCTTTTCATACCATCATGATCTCATCGCATCTTTATCTTCATGACTGTCACGATCCATCTCGTTACATCCACATCTATCATCATGATCTCATTACATCATTGTACATCCTCATCTATCATCATGATCTCATTAAATAATCCATGCATCATCTTTTCTTATTATCATCATCATTAGTGTTAAGATCATCCTCGTTAGTTTCCTTATTGTTATCATTATTGATATTTTTGTTGTATTCTATTATTTTCCTTAATTTATTTTTAGTATTTGCAAGAGATGTTTTGATGACAGGTTGTTAAGGGATGACGTTATTTCGAAGTTATAATGTTACAGGTTTGATATTTTCTATTACTACCATTATTGATGGTTTACATTGTAAAGATGATATATTCATAAATTATGTTGTCTCTTACTTATGATTTGAGAGATAGGCTAAATAATTAGGGAGAAATAGTCACGGCGGGCTATTACTAACATTTTGCAAAGCATCCACTCTTCCCTAGAATTATTACATGCATTGGGGGAGGGGGTGTCCTAAGCCCGTGGGTCGGTTCCCTTGTCCGGATAGCAGGAGTCAGAATGGAGCCACCACCGTCAAACACTCCGTTCGACACAACATTTTTTACACATAAAGTCCAATAAAAATCCAAAGAAAAACCAACAAACTTAGAGAACAATACAAACAAATTTACGTATCAGAGACATATTACAAATCCAACAAAAAACCAAAAAATTTCACAAAAACGAAACAAATAAATGAAACCAAATAATAATCGTGCACAGACCCACAGGCCGTGATTTCAGGTCACATATCTTTATAGCCAATTTGTCACTCATAGTCACAGTGGGTCACTTTAACAGAATGCCACAGTTTGGTTTTGAGTGGAAGTGACCCACGAGCAAAACGAGGTCTTACCATCGTAGACTGCAAGTTGGCCATGAGTACCCACGATTATGGAAAGAACTGAGAAGCAGTTAAAAAGGAGGATAAGATGAGAAATATGGAGGAGAAGAAAAAAGAGAGAGAAGAAGGGATGGCGGCCCTTGAGGCGTGAAAGTCTGAAAGGAATGTGGAAAATATAGGGGTGAAGTGGTGACTAGAGAGGGGGAGGTGATGTCTGCTGAAAGGATAGAAATGACAGAAGGGAGATTGAGAGAGAGAAAAAAGTGGTATTATAGTCAGACTCTTATTTTTTTAATATATGTGATATTAAGATTTATGTTTATATTTATATTTCTAGTTATATATTTATATATATATATATATATATATATATGTTTTAGGTCGGGTGGACCAAAGGCCAACCAAGCACCCGTTCTCGCTAGACTTTAAAACGGGCGAATTACAGCTCGTCAACCTGTGTAATGCAGGCCGGTAGCAGACTTGCTCTCCATCGCATTGTAGGCCAAGGTGTTGGTTTTACCATTATCGATTTGCTCAGTTTAGCTCGTAATCTTTTCATATCATTTATCATTACATCTTCTTTTCACTTCATCATTATCTCATTACATCATCTTCATTACCATCACGATTCTTCTCTCTACATATCAACATACTCATAATCATCTCAGCATTTATCATCTCATCATCTTTTCATGCCATCATGATCTCATCGCATCTTCATCTTCATGGCTGTCACGATCCATCTCGTTACATCCACATCTATCATCATGATCTCATTACATCATTGCACATCCTCATCTATCATCATGATCTCATTAAATAATCCATGCATCATCTTTTCTTATTATCATCATCATTAGTGTTAAGATCATCCTCGTTAGTTTCCTTATTGTTATTATTGATATTTTTGTTGTATTCTATTATTTTCCTTAATTTATTTTTAGTATTTGCATGAGATGTTTTGATGACAGGTTGTTAAGAGATGACGTTATTTCGAAGTTATAATGTTACAGGTTTGATATTTTCTATTACTAGCATTATTGATGGTTTACTTTGTAAAGATGATATATTCATAAATTATGCTGTCTCTTGCTTATGATTTGAGAGATAGGCTAAATAATTAGGGTGAAATAGTCACGGCGGGCTATTACTATCATTTTGCAAAGCATCCACTCTTCCCTAGAATTATTACATGCATTGGGGGAGGGGGTGTCTTAAGCCCGTGGGTGGGTTCACTTGTCTGGATGGCGGGAGTCAGATTGGAGCCACCATCGTCAAACACTCCGTTCGACACCACATTTTTTACACAAAAAGTCCAATAAAAATCCAAAGAAAAACCAACAAACTTAGAGAACAATACAAACAAATTTACGTATCAGAAACATATTACAAATCCAACAAAAAACCGAAACATTTCACAAAAACGAAACAAATAAATGAAACCAAGTAATAATCGTGCACAGACCCACAGGCCGTGATTTCAGGTCACATATCTTTATAGCCAATTTGTCACTCATAGTCACAGTGGGTCTCTTTAACAGAATGCCACGGTTTGGTTTTGAGTGGAAGTGACCCACGAGCAAAACGAGGTCTTACCATCGTAGACTGCAAGTTGGCCATGAGTACCCACGATAATGGAAAGAATTGAGAAGCTGTTAAAAAAGAGGAGAAGATGAGAAATACGGAGGAGAAGAAAAAAGAGAGAGAAGAAGGGATGGCGGCCCTTGAGGCGTGAAAGTCTGAAAGGAATGTGGAAAATAGAGGGGTGAAGGGGTGACTAGAGAGGGGGAGGTGATGTCTGTTGAAATGATAGAAATGACAGAAGGGAGATTGAGAGAGAGAAAAAAGTGGTATTATAGTCAGACTCTTATTTTTTTAATATATGTGATATTAAGATTTATGTTTATATTTATATTTCTAGTTATATATTTATATATATTTTAGGTCGGGTTGTCCAAAGGCCAATCAAGTACCCGTTCTCGCTAGACTTTAAAACGGGCGAATTAAAGCTCGTCAACCCGTGTAATGCAGGCCGGTAGCAGACTTGCTCTCCATCGCATTGTAGGCCAAGGTGTTGGTTTTACCGTTATCGATTTGCTCGGTTTAGCTCGTAATCTTTTCATATCATTTATCATTACATCTTCTTTTCACGTCATCATTATCTCATTACATCATCTTCATTACCATCACGATTCTTCCCTCTACATATCAACATACTCATAATCATCTCAACATTTATCATCTCATCATCTTTTCATGCCATCATGATCTCATCGCATCTTCATCTTCGTGACTGTCACGATCCATCTCGTTACATCCACATCTATCATCATGATCTCATTACATCATTGTACATCCTCATCTATCATCATGATCTCATTAAATAATCCATGCATCATCTTTTCTTATTATCATCATCATTAGTGTTAAGATCATCCTCGTTAGTTTCCTTATTGTTATTATTGATATTTTTGTTGTATTCTATTATTTTCCTTAATTTATTTTTAGTATTTGCATGAGATGTTTTGATGACAGGTTGTTAAGAGATGACGTTATTTCGAAGTTATAATGTTAAAGGTTTGATATTTTCTATTACTAGCATTATTGATGGTTTACTTTGTAAAGATGATATATTCATAAATTATGCTGTCTCTTGCTTATGATTTGAGAGATAGGCTAAATAATTAGGGTGAAATAGTCACGGCGGGCTATTACTATCATTTTGCAAAGCATCCACTCTTCCCTAGAATTATTACATGCATTGGGGGAGGGGGTGTCTTAAGCCCGTGGGTGGGTTCACTTGTCTGGATGGCGGGAGTCAGATTGGAGCCACCATCGTCAAACACTCCGTTCGACACCACATTTTTTACACAAAAAGTCCAATAAAAATCCAAAGAAAAACCAACAAACTTAGAGAACAAAACTAACAAACTTACGTATCAGAAACATATTACAAATCCAACAAAAAACCGAAACATTTCACAAAAACGAAACAAATAAATGAAACCAAGTAATAATCGTGCACAGAACCACAGGCCGTGATTTCAGGTCACATATCTTTATAGCCAATTTGTCACTCATAGTCACAGTGGGTCTCTTTAACAGAATGCCACGGTTTGGTTTTGAGTGGAAGTGACCCACGAGCAAAACGAGGTCTTACCATCGTAGACTGCAAGTTGGCCATGAGTACCCACGATAATGGAAAGAATTGAGAAGCTGTTAAAAAAGAGGAGAAGATGAGAAATACGGAGGAGAAGAAAAAAGAGAGAGAAGAAGGGATGGCGGCCCTTGAGGCGTGAAAGTCTGAAAGGAATGTGGAAAATAGAGGGGTGAAGGGGTGACTAGAGAGGGGGAGGTGATGTCTGTTGAAATGATAGAAATGACAGAAGGGAGATTGAGAGAGAGAAAAAAGTGGTATTATAGTCAGACTCTTATTTTTTTAATATATATGATATTAAGATTCATGTTTATATTTATATTTCTAGTTATATATTTATATATATATATATATATATATATGTTTTAGGTCGGGTGGACCAAAGGCCAACCAAGCACCCGTTCTCGCTAGACTTTAAAACGGGCGAATTACAGCTCGTCAACCTGTGTAATGCAGGCCGGTAGCAGACTTGCTCTCCATCGCATTGTAGGCCAAGGTGTTGGTTTTACCGTTATCGATTTGCTCAGTTTAGCTCGTAATCTTTTCATATCATTTATCATTACATCTTCTTTTCACTTCATCATTATCTCATTACATCATCTTCATTACCATCACGATTCTTCTCTCTACATATCAACATACTCATAATCATCTCAACATTTATCATCTCATCATCTTTTCATGCCATCATGATCTCATCGCATCTTCATCTTCATGACTGTCACGATCCATCTCGTTACATCCACATCTATCATCATGATCTCATTACATCATTGCACATCCTCATCTATCATCATGATCTCATTAAATAATCCATGCATCATCTTTTCTTATTATCATCATCATTAGTGTTAAGATCATCCTCGTTAGTTTCCTTATTGTTATCATTATTGATATTTTTGTTGTATTCTATTATTTTCCTTAATTTATTTTTAGTATTTGCAAGAGATGTTTTGATGACAGGTTGTTAAGGGATGACGTTATTTCGAAGTTATAATGTTACAGGTTTGATATTTTCTATTACTACCATTATTGATGGTTTACATTGTAAAGATGATATATTCATAAATTATGTTGTCTCTTACTTATGATTTGAGAGATAGGCTAAATAATTAGGGAGAAATAGTCACGGCGGGCTATTACTAACATTTTGCAAAGCATCCACTCTTCCCTAGAATTATTACATGCATTGGGGGAGGGGGTGTCTTAAGCCCGTGGGTGGGTTCACTTGTCTGGATGGCGGGAGTCAGATTGGAGCAACCATCGCCAAACACTCCGTTCAACACCACATTTTTTACACAAAAAGTCCAATAAAAATCCAAAGAAAAACCAACAAACTTAGAGAACAAAACTAACAAACTTACGTATCAGAAACATATTACAAATCCAACAAAAAACCAAAACATTTCACAAAAACGAAACAAATAAATGAAACCAAGTAATAATCGTGCACAGACCCACAGGCCGTGATTTCAGGTCACATATCTTTATAGCCAATCACTTAGAAGACGAGAAATATGGAGGAGAAGAAAAAAGAGAGAGAAGAAGGGATGGTGGCCATTGAGGCGTGAAAGTCTGAAAGGAATGAGGAAAAGAGAAGGGTGAAGGGGTGAAGAGACGGGGGGAGGGGATGTCTGTTGAAAGGATAGAAATGACAAAAGGGAGATTGAGAGAGAGAAAAAAGTGGTATTATAGTTAGTGTCTTATTTTTTTAATATATATGATATGATATGATGATTTATATTTATAGTTATTTATTTATAGTTATATGTTTATATTTATATATATTAAAGGTTGGGTGGACCAAAGGCCAACCAAGCTCCCGTTCTCGTTGGACTTTAAAACAGGCGTATTAAAGCTCGTCCACCCATGGAATGCTGGCGGGTAGTAGACTTGCTCTCCATCGCATTGTAGGCCAAGGTGTTGGGTTTATACCCTTTCCGATTTTGCTCAATTTAGCTCGTAATCTTTTCATAGCATTTATCATTACATCATCTTTTCACATCATCATTATCTCATTACATCATCTTCATTACCATCACGATTAATCTATTTACATATCAGCATACTCATAATCATCTCACCATTTATCATCTCATCATCTTATCATACCATCATGATCTCGTCGCATCTTCATCTTCATGACTGTCACGATCCGTGTCGTTATATCCTCATCTGTCATCATGATCTCATCACATCATCATACATCCTCATCTATCATCATGATCTCATTAAATAATCATTGCATCATCTTTTCTTATTATCATTATCATTAGTGTTGAGATCATCCTCGTTAGTTTCATTATTGTTTTCATTATTGTTTTCATTATTGATATTTGTTGTTGTATACTATTATTTTCCTTAATTTATTTTTAATATTTGCAAGAGATTTTGTGATGACATGTTGTTAAGGGATGAAGTTATTATTGTTACATGCATTGGGGGAGGGGGGGTTTTAAGCCCGTGGGTGGGTTCCCCTGTCTGGATAGCGGGAGTCGGATTGGAGCCACCACCGTCAAACACCACATTTTTTACACAAAAAAGTCCTATGAAAATCCAACGAAAAACCAACAATCTTAGAGATCAAAACAAACAAACTTACGTATCAGAAAAATATCGCAAATCCAACAATAATTAAAAACGTTTCACAAAAACAATTGAAATAAATGAAACGAAGTAATAATCGTGCACAGACCCACAGGTTGTGATCTCGGGTCATAGATCTTTATAGCCCATTTGTCACTCATAGTCACAGTGGGTCTCTTTAACTAAAAACCACGGTTTGGTTTTGAGTGGAAGTGATCGACGAGCAAAATGGGGTCTTTCCATCGTGGACTGGTGGTTGGGCATGAGTACACACGATAATGGAAAGAATGAGAAGCTGGTGAAAAAGAGGAGAAGATGAGAAATATGGAGGAGAAGAAAAAAGAGAGAGAAGAAGGGATGGTGGCCATTGAGGCGTGAAAGTCTGAAAGGAGTGAGGAAAAGAGAGGGTGAAGGGGTGAAGAGAGAGGGGGAGGGGATGTCTGCTGAAAGGATATAAATGACAGAAGGGAGATTGAGAGAGAGAAAAAAGTGGTATTATAGTTTGGGCTTATTTTTATAATATATATGATATGATGATTTATATTTATATTTATATTTATAGTTATATATATTTATATTTGTATATATTATAGGTCAGGTTGACCAAAGGCCAACCAAGCACCCGTTCTCGCTGGACTTTAAAACAGGCGAATTAAAGCTCGTCCACCCATCGAATGCAGGCGTGTTGTAGACTTGCTCTGCCTCGCATTGTAGGCCAAGGTGTTGGGTTTACCCTTACCAACTTGCTCGGTTTAACTCGTAATCTTTTCATATCATTTATCATTACATTGTCTTTTCACGTCATCATTATCTCATGACATCATCTTCATTACGATCTCGATTCTTCTCTTTACATATTAGCATACTCATAATCATCTCACCATTTATCATCTCATCATCTTTTCATACCGTCATGATCTCATCGCATCTTCATCTTCATGACTGTCACGATTCATCGTTATATCCTCATCTATCATCATGATCTCATCACATCATCATACATCCTCATCTCTCATCATGATCTCATTAAATAATCATTGCATCATCTTTTCTTATTATCATCATCATTAGTGTTGAGATCATCCTTGTTAGTTTCATTAATATTATCATTATTGATATTTGTTGTTGTTTACTATTATTTTCATTAATTTATTTTTAATATTTGCAAGAGATTTGGTGATGACAGGTTGTTAAGAGATGAAGTTATTTCGAAGTTATAAACTTACACGTTTGATATATCATTTATAGCATTTTATCCAATAGATTTCTATTTTTATAACATCAAGATAAGTATTGTAAAAATATTTGTATTGTTTTTTGCTTTTTCTATTACTATCATTATTGATGGTTTATCTTGCAAACATCATATATTCATAAATTATGTTGTCTCTTACTTGTGATTTTAGAGATAGGCTAAATAATTAGGGAGAAATAGGCATCGGGGGCTTTTACTATCATTTTGCAAAGCATCAACTCTTCCCTAGAATTGTTATGGGAGAGGGGGGTCTTAAGCCCACAGGTGGGTTCCCCCGTCTGGATAGCGGGAGTCGGATTAGAGCCACCCCCGTCAAACACCCCGTTCTACATCACTTTTGTAACTCAAAAAGGTCCAATAAAAATCCAAAGAAAAACCAACAAACTTAGAGATCAAAACAAACAAACTTACGTATCAGAAAAATATCACAAATCCAACAATAAACCAAAACGTTTCAAAAAAATGATACAAATAAATGAAACGAAGTAATAATCGTGCACAGACTCACAGGCCGTGATCTCGGGTCACAGATCTTTATAGCCCATTCGTCACTTATAGTCACAGTGGGTCGCTTTAACTGAAAACCACGGTTTGGTTTTGAGTGGAAGTGACGCACGAGCAAAACGGGGTCTTACCATTGTGGATGGCAGGTTGGTGTGAAGAGAGAGTGGGAGGGGATGGTGGCCATTGAGGTGTGAAAGTCTGAAAGGAATGAGGAAAACAGAAGGGTAAAGGTGTGAAGAGAGAATGGGAGGAGATGTCTACTGACAGAATAGAAATGACTGAAGGGAGATTGATAGAGAGAAAAAAGTGGTATTGTAGTTAGGGTCTAGCTTTTTTAATATATATGATATTATGATTTATATTTATATTGAAAGTTATATATTTATATTTATATATGTTAAAGGTCTGGTGGACCAAAAGCTAACCAAGCACTCGTTCTTGCTGGACTTTAAAACGGGGGAATTAAAGCTCGTCCACCCGTGGAATGCAGGTAGGTAGCAGATTTGCTCTCCATCGCATTGTAGGCCAAGGTGTTGGGTTTATCCTTACCGATTTGCTCGGTTTAGCTCGTAATCTTTTCATATCATTTATCATTACATCATCTTTTCACGTCATCATGATCTCATTACATCATCTTCATTACCATCACGATTCATCTCTTTACATATCATCATACTCATAATCATCTCACTATTTATCATCTCATCATCTTTTCATACCATCATGATCTCATCGCATCTTCATCCTCATGACTGTGACGATCCATGTCGTTACATCCTCATCTATCATCATGATCTCATCTCATCATCATACATCTTCATCTATCATTATGATCTCATTAATAATCATTGCATCATCTTTTCTTATTATCATCATCATTAGTGTTGAGATCATCCTCGTTAGTTTCATTATTGTTATCATTATTGATTTTTGTTGTTGTATACTATTATTTTCCTTAATTTATTTTTAATATTTGCAAGAGATTTTGTGATGACAAATTGTTAAGAGATGAAGTTATTTCGAAGTTATAAGGTTACAGATTTGATATATCATTTATTGCTTTTATCTAATAGATTTGTATTTTTATTACATCAAGATATAAGTATTGTAAAAATATTTGTATTGTTTTTCGCGTTTTCTATTACTATTATTATTGATGGTTTACCTTGCAAACATCATATATTCATAAATTATGTTGTGTCTTACTTGTGATTTTAGAGATAAGCTAAATAATTAGGGAGAGATAGGCACCGGGGGCTTTTACCATCATTTTGCAAAGCATCAACTCTTCCCTAGAATTGTTACATGCAATGGGGGAGGAGGGTCTTAAGCCCGTTGGTGGGTTCCCCCGTCTGGATAGCCGGAGTCGGATTGGAGCCACCACCGTCCAACACCCCGTTCAACACCACATTTTTTACACAAAAAAGACCAATAAAAATCCAAATAAAAAACAACAAACTTACATATCAGAAAAATATCACAAGTCCGAAAAAATATTAAAACATTTCACAAAAACGAAACAAATAAATGAAACCAAGTAATAATCCTGCACAGAGCCACAGGCCGTGATCTTGGGTCACTTATGTTTATTGCCCATTCGTCACTCATAGTCACAGTGGGTCTCTTTAACTGAAAACCACAGTTTTGTTTTGAGTTGAAGTGACTCGTGGGCAAAACGAGGTCTTACCATCGTAGACTGCACGGTTGCCATGAGTACTTACGATAATGGAAAGAATTGAGAAGCTAGTAAAAAAGCGGAGAAGATGAGAAATATGGAGGAGAAGAAAAAAGAGAGAGAAGAAGGGATGGTGGCCATTGAGGCGTGAAAGTCTTAAAGGAATGAGGAAAAGAGAAGGGTGAAAGGGTGAAGATTGAGGGGGAGGGGATGTCTGCTGAAAGGATAGAAATGACAGAAGGGAGATTGAGAGAGAAAAAAATGGTATTACAGTTAGGGTCTTATTTTTTTAATATATATGATATGATGATTTATATTTATATTTATATATATTAAAGGTCGGGTGGACCAATGGCCAACCAAGCTCCCGTTCTTGTTGGACTTTAAAACGGGCGAATTAAAGCTCGTCCACCCATGGAATGCAAGCAGGTAGCAGACTTGCTCTCCATCGCATTGTAGGCCAAGGTGTTGGGTTTACCCTTCCCGATTTGCTCGGTTTAGCTCGTACTCTTTTCATATCATTTATCATTATATTATCTTTACACGTCATTATGATCTCATGACATCATCTTCATTACCATCACGATTCTTCTCTTTACATATCAGCATACTCGTAGTCATCTCACCATTTATCATCTCATCATATTTTAATACCATCATGATCTCATCACATTTTCATCTTCATGACTGTCACGATCCATCTCGTTATATCCTGATCTATCATCATGATCTCATCACATCATCGTACATCCTCATCTATCATCATGATCTCATTAAATAATCGTTGCATCATGTTTTATTATTATCATCATCACTAGTGTTGTGATCATCCTTGTTAGTTTCATTATTCTTATTATTGTTGATATTTGTTGTTGTATACTATTATTTTCCTTAATTTATTTTTAATATTTGCAAGTGATTTTGTGATGATAGGTTGTTAAGAGATGAAGTTATTTCAAAGTTATAAAATTACAGGTTTAATATATCATTTATTGCATTTATCCAACAGATTTCTATTTTTATAACATCAAGATAATTATTATAAAAATATTTGTATTGTTTTTCACATTTTCTATTACTACCATTATTGATGGTTTACCATGTAAACATCATATTTTCATAAATTATGTTGTCCCTTGTGATTTAAGAGATAGGCTAAATAATTAGGGAGAAATAGGCACGGGGGGCTTTTACTATCATTTTGCAAAGCATCCACTCCTCACTAGAATTTGCATTGGGGGAGGGTGGGTCTTAAGCCCGTTGGTGGGTTCCCCCGTCTAGATAGGGGGAGTCGGATTGGAGCCCCCACCGTCAAACACCCCATCCAACACCACATTTTCTACACAAAGAAGTCCAATAAAAATCCAAAGAAAAACCAACAAACTTAGAGATCAAAACAAATAAACTTTCGTATCAGAAAAATATGTCAAATCCAAACAAAATACCAAAACGTTTCACAAAAATGAAACAAATAAATGAAACCAAGTAATAATCGTGCACAGACCCATAGGCCGTGATCTCGGGTCACATATCTTTATAGCCCATTCGTCACTCATATTCACATATCTTTATAGTCCATTCGTCACTCATAGTCATAGTGGGTCTCTTTAATTGAGAAGTTGGTAAAAAAGAGGAGAATATGAGAAATATGCAAAAGAAGAAAAAAGAGAGAGAAGAAGGGATGATGGCCATTATGGCGTGAAAGTCTGAAAGGATAGAAATGACTGAAGGGAGATTGAGAGAGAGAACAAACTGGTATTATAGTTAGGGTCTTGTTTTTTTAATATATTTGATATTATGATTTATATATATATATATATATTAAAGGTCAGGTGGACAAAAGGCCAACCAAGCACCCGTTCTCGTTGGACTTTAAAACAGGCGAATTAAAGCTCGTCAAGGTGTTGGGTTTACCCTTGCCGATTTGCTCAGTTTAGCTCGTAATCTTTTCATATCATTTATCATTACATCATCTTTTCACGTCATCATAATCTCATTACATCATCTTCATTACCATCATGATTCATCTCTTTACATATCAGCATACTCATAATCATCTTTTCATACCATCATGATCTCATCGCATCTTCATCTTCATGATTGTCCTGATCCATCTCGTTACATCCTCATCTGTCATCATGATCTCATTAAATAATCATTGCATCATCTTTTCATATTATCATTATCATTAGTGTTGATATCATCCTCTTTTGTTTCATTATTGTTATCATTGTTGATATTTGTTGTTGTATACTATTATTTTTCTTAATTTATTTTTAATATTTGCAAGAGCTTTTGTGATGACAGGTTGTTAAGAGATGAAGTTATTTCGAAGTTATAAAATTACATGTTTGATATATCATTTATTGCATTTATCCATAACATCAAGATAATTAATGTAAAAATATTTGTATTGTTTTTCGCGTTTTCTATTACTACCATTATTGATGGTTTCCCTTGTAAATATCATATATTCATAAATTATGTTGTCGCATACTTGTGATTTGAGAGATAGGCTAAATAATTTGGGAGAAATAGGCACGGGAGGCTTTTACTATCATTTTGCAAAGCATCCACTCCTCACTAGAATTGTTACATGCATTGGGGGAGGGTGGGTCTTAAGCCCGTTGGTGGGTTCCCCCGTCTAGATAACGGGAGTCGGATTGGAGCCCCCGCCATCAAGCACCCCGTTCAACACCACATTTTTTACACAAAAAAGTCCAATAAAAATCCAATGAAAAACGAACAAACTTAGAGATCAAAACTAACAAACTTACGTATAAGAAAAATATCACAAATCCAACAAAATACCAAAACGTTTCACAAAAATGAAACAAATAAATGAAACCAAGTAATAATCGTGCACAGACCCACAGGCCGTGATCTTGGGTGACATATCTTTATAGCCCATTCGTCACTCATATTCACATATCTTTATAGTCCATTCGTCACTCATAATCACAATGGGTCTCTTTAACTGAGAAGCTGGTAAAAAAGAGGAGAATATGAGAAATATGGAGAAGAAGAAGGAGAGAGAAGAAGGGATGGTGGCCATTAAGGCTTGAAAGTCTGAAAGGACAGAAATGACTGAAGGGAGATTGAGAGAGAGAACAAAGTGGTATTATAGTTAGGGTCTTGTTTTTAAATATATATGATATTATGTTTTTTATTTTTATTTATAGTTACATATTTATTTTTATATATATTAATGGTCGTGTGGACCAAAGGCCAATCAAGCACCCGCTCGCTGCACTTTAAGATGGTCAAATTAAAGCTTGTCCAGCCGTGGAATGCAGGCGGGTAGCAAACTTTCTCTCCATCGTATTGTAGGCCATGGTGTTGGGTTTACCGTTATCGATTTGCTAGGTTTAGCTCGTAATCTTTTCATATTATTTATCATCTCATAATCTTTTCATATCATTTGTCATTACATCATATTTTCATGTCATCATGATCTCATTACATCATCTTCATAACCATCACGATTCATTTCTTTACATATTAGCATACTTATAATTATCTCACCATTTATCATCTCATCATTTTCCATACGATCATGATCTCATCGCATCTTCATCTTCATGACTGTCACGATCCATCTCGTTACATCCTCCTCTATCATCATGATCTCATCTCATCATCGTACATTCTCATCTATCATCATGATCTCATTAAATAGTCATTGCATCATCTTTTCTTATTATCATCATCATTAGTGTTGAGATCATCCTCATTAGTTTCATTATTGTTATCATTATTGATATTTGTTGTTGTATACCATTATTTTGCTTAATTTATTTTTAATAGTTGCAAGAGATTTTGTGATGACAGGTTGTTAAGAGATGAAGTTATTTCGAAGTTATAAAAGTACCGGTTTGATATACCATTTATTGCATTTATCCAATAGATTTCTATTTTTATAACATCAAGATAAGTATTGCAAAAATATTTGTATTGTTTTTCGCATTTTCTATTTCTACCATTACTGATGGTTTACCTTTCAAACATTATATATTCATAAATTATGTTGTCTCTTGTTATTTGGAAGATAGGCTAAATAATTAGGAAGAATTAGGCACAGGGGTTTTACTATCATTTTGCAAAGCATCTATACTCTTCACTAGAATTGTTACATGCATAGACGGGGGAGGGGGGAAGGGGGCTTAACCCTGTGGGTCGGTGCCCCCGTCTGGATAGCAGGAGGCAGATTGGAGCCACCACCGTCAGACACCCTGTTGAACACTATTTTTCTTACAAAAAAAAGTCCAATAAAAATCAAACAAAAACCAACAAACTTAGATATCAAAACAAACAAATTACCTATCAGAAAAATATCACAAATCCAACAAAAAACTAAAACTTTTCTAAAAAATGAAACAAATAAATGAATCCAGGTAAAAATCGTACACAGACTGATAGGCTGTAACAGCCCATCCCCAAGGGTCCGGAGAGTTAACTCATGTTACCTGATAATCAGCTCCAACACTGCTAATAAACTTCCAAAAACTCCAAATCAAGCATAAACACTTCCAACTTAAATAATCACACAAACTAATTTATCAAATCCTCGATATAATCAATTCTTCAAAATGCCCCATAATCAGAACACAATGAAATTTCGTAACAAACATTGCC
The DNA here is from genome assembly GCF_001411555.2 of Juglans regia. NCBI lineage: Eukaryota > Viridiplantae > Streptophyta > Magnoliopsida > Fagales > Juglandaceae > Juglans > Juglans regia. Next base: position 8,784,154 of record NC_049906.1, on the reverse strand, counting down.
AATACTCATCGAAACTCTCTGATATTAATCCACTATTTTTAAGACATCTCACCCAATGCTTTATAGTTTTTATCCTTAGCTGGACTATTCAAAATCATTTGAAAAATATATGGAGATAAGAGGTGAGTTATCAACAACTCAGTAAGCAGAGGACATATACTAGTGTGTAAACATGAGCATTTACAGAGATCAAAATGCAGAACAAAACATTTTCATTTTTAAAGTGTGGAAGTAGAACATGTTATCAAAATATCAGAGCGAAGATTCAAAAATAATTTCATTCAAAAATATCCTTTGGCATAACATAAATGATCATCATCATCATCAGAACATCATATCAAAACAGAGGCCATGTATAACCCCCGTGGTAGGGTTGTGCATCTGCAGATAGCCAAGTAGAACATAGATCACTCTGTCACCAAGGTGTACACTCAAAACAGAGACCACTACTATAACCCGTGGCAGGGCCGTATTCACTATTATTAACCGTGGTTGGGCCATATCCACTATTATTACTCGTGGTTGGGCCGTATCCACTATTATAACCCGTAGTTGGGCCGTATCCACTATTATTATCCGTGATTGGGCCATATGCCACTATTATCACCCTTGGCAGGGCTGTAACTGAACAGAGCGGAAACATAATCAAAAGGTTTTCAGAAATCACGTCTTATCCAAACAGAGTACTTAACAAAATCTTCAGAACAGAACAAAATCATATCAGAACAAATCATATCACAACATAATTTATGCACAAATTTCATATTCGCTCTCTTTTTCAAAGTTCAGGAACAGAATGTCAAAAATAAGGTCATGTCTACACCAGTCATGACAGAAAATACTTTCTTAAAATGAATCTCATGAGTAATGCAGAACAAATAACTGAGGTAGTTCAAATTTATTTTGCATAACCAAATATATTTATTTTCCAAAAATCAATTTTAGCTCATTTTATTTTAATCCAAAATTTAGTATAGGAACCCCGCTTACCTGAACTTCTTAACTTTTTCATAATTCCTCAAAAATGTCGAACAATAATTAATCGTCACCTATAAAATAACCACGTAATTCTCGTAAATTTACAATTAATCTCATATTTCGATATTTAATCCTTAGCTTTTAAAATAACCTATTTAATTCCTCAAAACCTAAAATTTCATAATCTTAAACATCCTCATTCCCTAAATTTCTTTGATAATACTCAACATTTAAGGTAAGTACTAGTAAAAATTTTGTTAAATAATAATAAAAAAATAGCTTTAATCATAATTTAAATGTTTAAAAATAAAATTACACAGTTACTAAAATAATTTGCTACCAATCGTACAGTTTGAAAATGCTATTTATTTTCTGTAAAATTTCTTATACATCTCGCATAAACCATGTAAAAATAGATTTAATATAAACAAAATTTCAAATTGAAACCATCTAATAATAAGGGCAAAACTGTAATTCCATATCTAAATAATATGTAGCAAAGGGTATTAATGTAATTTTATTTAATTAAACGACACATTACCAAGTTACGTAAACTCATATTAACAAAACTACCTGAACAAAAAAAAAACTCATGCTACGTAAAAGCAAAACAATGGTTTGTGAGGCAAAGGCTCATCAAGAGATTGAGAGCTTGACGGGCGGCGAGTTTGGCGGTTGTCTACGATGGTGAGGCGGTGGTTACGACAGAAAAAGGGTGGCTAAGCTCGTGGGGCAGAAAGATATATTAGTGGAAGGAATGTAGTTCGGCGTGAGGTAGGTAGATGTAGCTCACCGTGAATGGAGGAGTTGCTTGTGGTGCGGAGATGAAGGTGGTTGTCCCTGTGGCGGAGCAATGAGTGAGAAAAAAAAAATGACGAGTGAGAGAGATAGGTATGAGATCACCGAGAAGGAGATGGAGACGAATGGCTCCTAACTGAGAGACTTAAGTGCTGTGACGGCCTGGGTGGCTATCGACGGTGGTACGGCTAGGCGTGGCTGAGATGCTGGACTATGGGTTCCCTTTGCGTCGTGGAGGAGACACCAGAACAGGTTGGTAGTGTGAAACTACTGTGGTTGGAGGAGCAACCAAATGCTTTGTTTGTCAGACCTAAAACAGAGGAGTTTCGGTTCACTCCGCAGATGGTTGTTCTCGGCACTCTGGTGGTGGTGCAGTGGTGTACGGTGGAGGAGCTGGACTTCCAATGATGGTCAAGTGGAGGTGACGCACGACAAGGTGGAGTTGCGATTCATGGAGGTGTAATGCATGAACGGTTGCGTCGATTTTTGCATGGGACAGTGAGAGTTCTAGGTAGTGAAAACACACGATGGTTTCAGTCTTGCGGGATGTTGTTCGAGTTTTTCAGGCTGGGCTCGATCATGGCAGTGGCTGGGGTGCTGCGCGGTTGTCTTCGCGTTGCACTACGGTGCAGTGGGTGATCTGTACAACGGCGCCACGGGATATACCGTGTTGCGTTACGGGTTGGCTCGTTTGGGGCAGTGGTTTAGGTGCTGCACGGTTGCGCTATGGGGAAGGGCTCACGGTGAGGGGGAGAAGTGGGCTACGGAGGGAAGAGGTTGGGCAGGGGGCCGTTTCTGAAATATAGCAGAGAGATATGTGTATTTATATATATGTGAGGTGAAAACCCTAGAGATATGAGGGAGACGTGCGTGCAGAGAGAGCTGTAAATAGAGTCGTGTGTGTGCCTGGAGTGGATAAAAAAAAAAGAAAAACACTAGAGACGTGCAAGATCATGCATTGTTGTGCATGAGAGGGAAACTTAAGGGTGAAAAAAATATAAACGGAAAAAAAATTAGACGTGCAGGGAAGTTAACGTGTGGAAATAAAAGAAAAAATAAAATAAAACAAAATAAATAAAAAAAAATTGAGCATGATTGGATCCAGGTGTTACATAGGCTTTGATCTCCGGTCAGAAAACTTTATAGCCCATGGTTGTCGTAGTGGATTGTTAAGCTTGCAAATTCATCACTCATAGTCATAGTGAGTCTCAACCACTAAAAACAAAACCGTGCTTTTTAAGTGGTTCTGGCCCACGACCAAAATGAGGTCTTACTGTCGTAGACTACAGGTTGGCCATGAGAACCCACGATAATGGAGAGAACTGAGAACTGGTTAAAAAGAGGAGGAGAAGATGAGAAATATGGAGGTGAAAAAAGAAGAGAGAGAGAAGAAGGGATGGTGGCCATTAAGGCGTGAAAGTCTGAAAGGAATGAGGAAAAGAGAAGGGTGACAGGGTGAAGAGAGAGGGGAAGGAGGATGTCTACTAGAAAAGAAAGAAATGACAGAAGAGAGATTGAGAGAGAGAAAAAGTGGTATTATAGTTAGGGTCTTGTTTTTTTTAATATATATGATATTATGATTTATATTTAAAGTTATATATTTATATTTATATATATTAAATGCTAGGTGGACCAAAGACCAACCAAGCACCCGCTCGCTAGACCTTAAAATGGGTGAATTAAAGCTCGTCCACCCGTGGAATGTAGGCGGGTAGTAGACTTGCTCTCCATCACAATGTAGGCCAAGGTGTTGTTGATTTTTACCCTTACCGATTTGCTCGGCTTAGCTCGTAATCTTTTCATATCATTCATCATCTCATCATCTTTTCATATCATTTATCATTATATCATCTTTTCATGTCATCATGGTCCATTACATCATCTTCATAACCATCACGATTCATCTCTTTGCATCAGCATACTCATAATCATCAGATCATCTCTTCATACCATCTTGATCTCATCGTATCTTCTTCTTCATGACTGTCACGATCCATCTCGTTACATCCTCATCTATCTTCATGATCTCAGCAAATCATCATACATCCTCATCTATCATCATGATCTCGTTACATCATCATTGCATCATCTTTCCTTATTATCATCATCGTTAGTGTTGAGATCATCCTCATTAGTTTCATTATTGTTATCATTATTGATATATTTGTTGTTGTATACTATTATTTTCCTTAATTTATTTTTAATATTTGCAATAGATTTTGAGATGACAGGTATTTAAGAGATGAAGTTATCTTGAACTTATAAAATTACATGTTTGATATACCATTTATTGCATTTAATGCTATTGGATAAATGCAATAAATGGTATTGTAAAAATATTTGTATTGTTTTTCGCATTTTATATTACTACCATTATTGGTTTACTTGCAAACATCATATACTCATAAATTATGTTGTCTCTTACATGTGATTTGAGAGACGGGCTAAATAATTTTGGAGAAATAAGCATGGGGGACTTTTACTATCATTTTGCAAGGCATCCACTCTTCACTAGAATTGTTACATGCATGGACGGAGAAGGGGTGAGTGGGCTTAACCCCATGGGTTGGTGCCCCTATCTAGATAGCGGGAGGTGGATTGGAGCCCCCCCCCATCAAACACGCCGTTCAACATCAAATTTTTACAAAAAAAAAATCCATTAAAAATCAAACAAAAACCAACAAACTTAGAGATCAAAACAAACAAACTTACCTATCAGAAAAATATCACAAATCCAAGTAAAAACCAAAACATTTCACAAAAATATAAATGAATCCAAGTAATAATCGTGCACATACCCACAGGCTATGATCTCGGGTCACAGATCTTTATAGCCCAGGGTTATCGTAGTAGATTGTTAAACTTTCAAATTCGTCACTCATAGTCACAGTGGGTCTCTACCACTTAAAATCATGGTTGTCCACGAGTGGTAGAGACCCACAACCAAAATGAGGTCTTACCGTTGTAGACTGCAGGTTGGCCATAAGTACCTACGACAAAGGAAAGAACTATGAAGTAGGTTAAAAAGAGGAGGAGAAGATGTGAAATATGTAGGAGAAGAAAATAGAGAGAGAAGAAGGGATGGTGGCCATTGAGGCATGAAAGTCTAAAAGGAATGAGGAAAAGAGAAGGGTGAAGGTGTGAAGAGAGAAGGAGAGGATGATGTCAAAGGAAAGAACTGACAGAAGACAGATTGAGAGAGTGAAAAAGTGGTATTACAGTTAGGGTCTTTTTTTTTTTTTAATATATATGATATTATGATTTATATTTATATATATTAAAGGCCGAGTGGACCAAAGGCCAACCAGGCACTCTCTCGTTGGACTTTAAATTGGGCGAATTAAAGCTCGTCCACCCGTGGAATGAAGGCGGGGCAACAAACTTGCTCTCCATCGCATTGTAGGCCAAGGTGTTGGGTTTTACCCTTACCGATTTGCTTGGCTTAGCTCGTGATCTTTTCATATATCATCTCATCATCTTTTCATATCATTTACCCATCTCATAATATTTTCATATCATTTATCATTACATCATCTTTTCATATCATCATGATCTCATTACATCATCTTCATAACTATCACGATTTATCTCTTTACATCAGCATACTCATAATCATCTCATCATATTTTCATACCATCATGATCTCATCGTATCTTCACATTCATGACTGTCACGATCCATCTAGTCACATTCTCATCTATCAAGATCATCACATCATCATACATCATCATCTATCATCATGATCTCATTACATCATCATCGCATCATCTTTTCTTATTATCATCATCATTAGTGTTGAGATCATCTTTATTAGTTTCATTATTGTTATCATTATTGATATTTGTTGTTGTATACTATTACTTTTCTTAATTTATTTTTAATATTTGTAAAAAAATTTGTGATGACAGGTTGTTAAGAGATGAAGTTATCTCGAAGTTATAAAATTACATGTTTTATATACCGTTTATTGCATTTATCCAGAAGCATTTAAAAGCAATAAGTGGTATTGTAAAAATATTTGTATTGTTTTTCACATTTTCTATTACTACCATTATTGGTTTACCTTGCAAACATCATATATTAATAAATTATGTTGTCTCTTACTTGTGATTTGAGATTAATGCCAAATAATTAGGGACAAATAGGCACGGGGCACTTTTACTACCATTTTGCAAATCATTCACTCTTCACTAGAATTGTTACAAGCATGAACGGGAAGGGGGGGGGGGGGGGTTAACCCCGTTGGTGGGTGTCCCCTTCTAAACAGCGGGAGGCAGATTGGAGCCACCACCACCAGACACCCTGTTCAACACCACTTTTTTTACAGAGAAAAAGTCCAAACAAAAACCAACAAACTTAGTAATCAAAACAAACAAACTTACCTATTAGAAAAATATCACAAATCCAACAAAAAACCAAAACGTTTCACAAAAATGAAACAAATAAACGAAACCAAGTAATAATCATGCTCAGACCAGGCCGTGATCTCGGGTTATAGATATTTATAGCCAATGGTCGTCGTAATGGATTGTTAAACTTGTAAACTCGTCACTCATAGTCACAGCGAGTCTCTACCACTTAAAACCAGGAAACCCCACACCCAGTACCAAAATGAGGTCTTACCGTAGTAGACTGCAACTTGGCCATGAGTATCCACGATAATGAAAGAACTGAGAAGCTGGTTAAAAAGAGGAAGAGAAGAAACAAGAGAGAGAAGAAGGGATGGTGGCCATTGAGGTGTGAAAGTCTGGAAGGAATGAGGAAAATAGAAGGGTGAGGCAGAGGTGGAGGGGGATGTCTGCTGAAAGGCATGAAATGACAGAAGAGAAATTGAGAGAGAGAAAAAGTGGTATTATATTTAGGGTCTTGTTTTTTTAATATATATGATATTATGATTTATATTTATAGTTATATACTTATATTTATATTTATATACCGCTGGGTGGACCAAAGGCCAACCAAGCACCCCCTCGAAAGACTTTAAAACAGGCGAATTAAAGCTCGTCCACCTGTGAAATGCAAGTGGGTAGCAGACTTGCTCTCCATCGCATTGTAGGCCAAGGTGTTGTTGGTTTTTACCTTTACCGATTTGCTCGGCTTAATTTGTAATATTTTCATATCATTCATCATCTCATCATCTTTTCATATCTTCATGGTCTCATTACATCATGTTCATAACCATCACAATTCATCTCTTTACATCAGCATACTCATAATCATCTCTTCATACCATCTTGATCTCATCACATCTTCTTCTTCATGACTGCCATGATCCATCTCGTTACATCCTCATCTATCATCATGATCTCAGCACATCATCATACATCCTCATCTATCATCATGATCTCATTACATCATCATTGCATCATCTTTTCTTATTATTATCATCATTAGTGTTGAGATCATCCTCATTAGTTTCATTATTTTTATCATTATTGATATATTTGTTGTTGTATACTATTATTTTTCTTAATTTATTTTTAATATTTGCAAGAGGTTTTGAGATGACAGGTTTTTAAGAGATGAAGTTTTCTCGAAGTTATAAAATTACAGGTTTGATATACCATTTATTGCATTTATCCAAAAACATTAAATGCAATAAATGGCATTGTAAAAATATTTATATTTTTTTTCGCATTTTCTATTACTACCATTATTGGTTTACCTTGCAAACATTATATATTCATAAATTATATTGTCTCTTACATGTGATTTGATAGATAGGCTAAATAATTAGGGAGAAATAAGCATGGGAGGACTTTTACTATCATTTTGTAAGGCATCCACTCTTCACTAGAATTGTTACATGCATGGACGGGGAGGGATGGAAGGGGGCTTAACCCCATGTTTGTATAGCGGGAGGCGGATTGGAGCCCCCACAATTAGACACCCTGTTCAACACCACATTCTTTTAAAAAAAAAATCCAATAAAAATCAAACAAAAACCAACAAACTTAGAGATCAAAACAAACAAACTTAGCATAAAAAAAAAAAAAAAAAAAAAAAAAAAAAAAAAAATCACAAATCCAACTAAAAACCAAAACGTTTCACAAAAATGAAATAAATAAATGAATCCAAGTAATAATCGTGCACAGACCCACTAGTTGTGATCTTGGGTCACAAATCTTTATAGCCCATGGTTGTCGTAGTAGATTGTTAAACTTTCAAATTCGTCACTCATAGTCATAGTGGGTCTCTACCACTCAAAACCATGGTTGGCCACGAGTGGTAGATACCCATGACCAAAATGAGGTCCTACCGTCGTAGAGTGCAGGTTGGCCATGAGTACCCACGAAAATGGAAAGAATTAAGAAGCAGGCTAAAAAGAGGAGGATAAGATGTGAAATATGGAGGAGAAGAAAACAAAGAGAGAAGAAGGGATGGTGGCCATTGAGGCGTGAAAGTCTGGAAGGAATGAAGAAAAGAGAATGGTGAGTGGGTAAAGAGTGAAGTGGAGGGGGATATCAAAAGAAAGAAGTGACAAAAGAGCGATTGAGAGAGAGAAAAAGTGGTATTATAGTTAGGGTCTTTTTTTTTTTAATATATATGATATTATGATTTATATTTATATTTCTATTTATATATTTCTATTTATATATATTAAAGGCCGGGTGGACCAAAGGCCAACCAAGCACTCTCTCACAGGACTTTAAAATGGGCGAATTAAAGCTCGTCCACCCATGGAATGAAGGCGGGGCAACAGACTTGCTCTCCATCACATTGTTGGCCAATGTATTGGGTTTTACCTTTACCGATTTGCTTGGCTTAGCTCGTAATCTTTTCGTATCATTTATCATCTCATCATCTTTTCATATCATTTAGCATCTCATAATCTTTTCAGATCATTTATCATTACATAATCTTTTCATATCATCATGATCTCATTACATCCTCTTCATAACTATCATGATTCATCTCTTTACATCAGCATACTCATAATCATCTCATCATCTTTTCATACCATCATGATCTCATCGTTACATTCTCATCTATCAAGATCATCACATCAGCATACATCCTCATCTATTATCGTGATCTCATTACATCATCATTGCATCATCTTTTCCTATTATCATCATCATCAGTGTTGAGATCATCCTCATTAGTTTCATTATTGTTATCATTATTGTTACTTCTTGTTGTATACTATTATTTTCCTTAATTTATTTTTAATATTTGCAAAAAATTTTTGTGATGACAAGTTGTTAAGAGATGAAGTGATCTTGAAGTTATAAAATTACAGGTTTGATATACCATTTATTGCATTTATCCAATAGCATTTAAATGCAATAAATGGTATTGTACAAATATTTGTATTGTTTTTCGCATTTTCTATTACTGCCATTATTGGTTTACCTTGCAAACATCATATATTCATAAATTATGTTGTCTTTTACTCATGATTTGAGAGATATGCCAAATAATTAGGGAGAAATAGGCACTGGGCTTTTTTACTATCATTTTGCAAAGTATTCACTCTTCACTTGAATTATTACAAACATGAACGGGAAAGGGGGGGGGGTGCTTAACCCCGTGGGTGGGTGCCCCCCCATCTAGATAGTGGGAGGCGGATTGAAGCCACCACACCCCTTCAACACCATATTTTTTTTAAAAAAAATGTCCAATAAAAATCCGAACAAAAACCAACAAACTTAGTGATCCAAACAAGCAAACTTACCTATCATAAAAATATCAGAAATCAAACAAAAAGCCAAAACGTTTCAGAAAAATGAAACAAATAAACGAAACCATGTAATAGTCATGCACAGACCCACAAGCCGTGATCTCATGTTACATATATTTATAGCCCACTGTCGTCGTAGTAGATTGTTAAACTTGTGAATTCGTCACTCATAGTCACAATGAGTCTCTATCACTCAAAACCACAAAACCACACACCTTGGACCAAAATGAAGTCTTACCATCGTAGACTGCAACTTGGCCATGAGTATCCACAATAATGAAAGAATTGAGAAGCTGGTTAAAAAGAGGAGGAGAAGAAAAAAGAGAGAGAAGAAGGGATGGTGACCATTGAGGCGTGAAAGTCTGAAAGGAATGAGGAAAATAAAAGGGTGAGGGGGTGAAGAGGGAGGTGGAGGGGGATGTCTACTGAAAGGCATGAAATGACATAAGAGAGATTGAGAGAGAGAAAGTGGTATTATATTTAGGGTCTTGTTTTTTTAATATATATGATATTATGATTTATATTTATAGTTATATATTTATATTTATATATATTAAACGCCGGGTGGACCAAAGGCCAACCATACACCCGCTCGTTGGACTTTAAAACGATCGAATTAAAGCTCGGGCACCCGTGGAATGCAAGCGGGTAGCAGACTTGCTCTCCATCGCATTGTAGGCCAATTTGTCGGGTTTTACCCTTATCGATTTTCTCGGCTTAGCTCATAATCTTTTTATGTCATTTATCATCTCATCGTATTTTCATATTATTTATCATTACATCATCTTTTCATATCATGATGATCTCATTACGTCATCTTCATAACTATCAAGATTCATCTCTTTAAAACAGCATACTCATAATCATCTCACCATTTATTATCTCATCATCTTTCATACCATCATGATCTCATCGCATCTTCATCTTCAAGATTGTTACGATCCATCTCGTTACATCCTCCTATCATCATGATCTCATCACATCATCATTGCATCATCTTTTCATATTATCATCATCATTAGTTTTGAGATCATTCTCATTAGTTTCATTATTGTTATCATTATTGATATTTGTTGTTATATACTATTATTTTTCTTAATTTAATTTTAATATTTGCAAGAGATTTTGTGATGATAGGTTGTTAAGAGATGAAATTGTGTCGAAGTTATAAAATTACAAGTATGGTATATCATTTATTGCTTTTATCAAATAGATGTCTATTTTTATAACTTTAAGATAAGTATTGTAAAAATATTTGTGTTATTTTTCGCATTCTCTTTTACTACTATTATTGGTGGTTTACCTTGTAAACATCATATATACATAAACTATGTAGTCCTCATTTTGTCCCTGAGAGAGGGAGGGTGTAACGACCCACTTCTATATTATTAAGGTTAATTATGGATATTTTATTGGGATTGATAATTAGGTTATTTTTCGGTTGACATTTTTATAGATGAAGTAGGATTAAATGTTTATTTTATTAAATTGAGATATATTTTAAGATAGGTTTCTAGATCGTATTTATATTTTTTTGAATTTCTTTCCCAAGCGTGCATGTTTTCCTATATTGTTGGATTCTCAGTTTGAATAAAATTCTTTGATAAAAGCCAACTCCCAACTCCAACTTATCCAATCTCCTTATCACTCGCGACATCCCCCTCCGCCTCATCTATAAAACTCATCCTAGACCCCCACAAATAAACAGAAACATATCTGGAGAAGCTGTACCTCACTCACACACCCTTCGCTTTCACAACCCACACTCACCAAACGCTCAACCTGTCCACCAGACCACTTACCTCGACGGAATTACCACCACACCCCAAAAGCCACGAGCACATGGCCTCCCTCCACCGTGAGCCTCTTCCTCCAAGCTATCTCCTCCCCCTGTCCAAGCAACACCACGGACACAAGACCCACGACCCCTTCCTCTCTCACGACAAACAACATCCATGCACGATCAGTGCATCACCCTTCAAGCCGTCACGACACCCACATAGTGAATCGCCAACAGAAGCCAAATTAGCATTGCAGCCCACGACCGTCCGCCACTTTTCTTTTCTTCTCTATGCTGCTTTTGGCATGATAGTAAACTCTCTCTCACTCCCTGTGTCACACCACCTTATTTAGAGGATCCTCTAGCTACCCAACCGTGACTCCTAGCCAACGGCCCAGACTTCAAAGCCAAAGCCAACCTTGAACCCACGTCGGAAAAAAACACACTCAACCTCACCGAAGGACCTCTGTTCTTGTATTCGAAAACAGAGCACAACTCTTCCCTTCGCAAGCTGCCTAGCCGTGAACCACCCTCCACCACTATAGCAGTCAAAATCGCCAAGCTTGGTAGCACCTCCGCAGAACGCATGGTGAAAATACCACCGCCATCTCTCTCGGGAACCTGCTTCCTCTCCCTCACGTTGTGTCCTCTCCTTCTCATTCACCTCATCTCTCTCTCTCTCTCTCTCTCTCTCTCTCAGTTACATAGTCGCCCACTCGCCGGAGTTGCCACCGTGCCCAGCCATGAGCTGCTGCTAGTTGTTGATCACGGTAAGCCACTGCCACTACCTCTCGAGTAAGGCCATTCCGTAAGATTTTATATACCCATACCATGAAATATTAGGAAGTGTGTTATGGTAAATTACAAGAGTACCCCTACTCTATTAGTGTTGATAGAAGGGTCTATTTATTGGTGTGATGAGTTCCTATAGTAAAAACCAAGAGAAAATAGATGTTGGATGACAAGAAGTTTTTGAGTATTATTTTTAAGTGACATGTCGATGGTGGAAATCAGGATAAATAAGATACTTGGGTTTGATAGTATTTTAAGGTTAATCATCTGATAAATTGTGAAATTATGCGAAAGGAAAAATAATTGGAGAATGGCGATATTTTAGAGTTTTTGAGGATTTTAGGTTTAGGAAATATAGATTATTTTAGTAGTATAGGTTTTAAATAAAATCACATGTTTAATTGGAAATTTATGCAAATTCTGTGTATTTTATAGGTAATCAGTCGCGTCCCGAAAATATTGGATTCGTGCTACAAGGTAAGTAGTATGGTCATACCCTTACACATATGTACGGTAAATGACATGTCTTTTATAAAAATATTATGCATGTATGCCCTTCATTAGAAACCCCTTTTTACGTAACAAAGTCATGATATATTTATAAAAATCTATGATTTTATGTGAAGATTTATGAAATGTCATGATTTTATGTGAGAGTTATGCGTGAAAATAATTTTAAAAAAGCCATGCATGATTTTATGTAAGGAAATATGTATCACGACAATTATGAAAGAATTCGATTTCATTTGAAATCTATGATATGATATGACAAATATGTATGCGATTTTTTTTAAAATCTATGATATGACAATTATGCAAGTATGATTATGATGAAGTATGAATTATAAAATATGTAACGGCCTATGTTATGATATGAAGACGATACTTATGTTATGTGCATATTACATTGCCAGGTCGTGCATGCTGGTAGTGCACCCAGTATGTCTTCCTTATGTATGGATTTCACAACCCACGACCACATGCGGAATCATAATTTGCTTAGATTCGCTAACCCTAACTCACATGGGTCAACAGTAGGTATCGAGCTATGATAAGTGAAAGTTAAGTTTATGTTCATGTTCATGTTCATGTTATTTATGTATCTAGTATGAGTATGTACGTTTTCTAAAAAATCTTATGTTTATTGTATGATGTGTTATTTATTGAATATTCGACTCATTTTTGTATATTTTTATATTTTTAAATCACCACATGTGATAACATTTATGGGGATGAGACTGCAGGACAGGACTTGACTTCGGGAGGTGAGACAGATGCCTAGACAAATTATGCTATGATTAGTTTTGTGGTTTAAATAAATTATTTTGATAAGCACATGAGACTTCCGTACTTTTTTAAATAAGTGCTTTCCCAGACTCTATTTTGGATTTTAAGTATTTATTAATTTTTTTGATTTATGGAAATCTTTCGCATCTGGCGCATTGTTAAAAAGAAAAGTTTTTAAGTTCAAGTTTAGTAGTAACACACTGGCTCCCCGAAAAATTTTAAAATGTCTTTTTGGGAAGAGGTTTGTTACAGAGAGACATACATAAAAACTAAAGTGAGTCGAATACTCAGTAAGCATTACCTCATATAGTCAAAATATACTAACATAGGTTTTCATTTATGCATTCATCATTCATCATACATCATACATAAGGTGGGGTTTTTCTTTAAAAATATTTTCATTTCTTAAAACGTTTCTCACACCTTATACTTTATTTCATTCATGCATTCTTTCCACTTTCTTTTGGCCGGTACACACTATTACGCCTCGTGTATTAGGGGTAGCGGTATTCCTTTGGATCCGGATTTCGTCCGTGGCCACATGTTGGGAATCTCTTTCAGTCAGGAACTAACACTGGGTGCACCGCTAGTACTACTTACCTAGAATTGCAATATGCCCAGTCCTTTGGTACCATCATTCATTCAGTCATTGCCGTTAAGTATTTTCATACATTAAAACATTCATTCAGTCATTTCCTTTTTATATGCAATCAACAGTCCATTCATTTCATAAAACATTATTTAAAAGCATAAGCTTGAACCTCAACATTTAAAACATCCTTTAAAATCATAAGCATAAGCATCATTGTAAACATCAATTCATTGCATCATTTGAAATTGTTTCATTGCCTCGTTTAAAATCCTTTTCATAGCGTCAGTTAAAAATACACTTTCACCGCGTCACTTTAAATATCATTTAAAAGCATTGAGCATAAACCTTAACATTTCAGTTTATCATTCATTCCTTCAGTCCTTTGCTTTTCATTTATTTCAGTCATCAGTCTATTCATTTCTTAAACATCATTTAAAAGCATGAGCTTAAACATCATCATAAACATCATTTCATGGCATTATTTAAAACTTAGTTCATAGCGTCACTTAAAAACATTTTCATCACATCATTTAAAACATCATTCAAAGCATCAGGCATAAATCTCAACATTTCATTTCATGAAAAATACATACAATACATGCTACATATAACATTCATTCACATGCATACAATTATTACTTTGGGTGCATAAATAGAGGCTGCTAAGTAAGGCCTTTACATATCTTTAAACATTTATACATAGCATACTTTCATAAAACATCATTCATTTCATTTCATAAAGCATCATAAAGAAAACATCTCATTTTCATTTCATATCATTTAGAAAACTCTATAAAAGTATGAACATAATACTTACCTGGACTTCATGCCATACTCATTTTATGCAATCCATTCATGTGCGTGTCAGATGACAACCTACATGCATACATAACCTCACAGCATTCTGTCTTCAAGTGTATAAGTAACTAAACTTAGAAACACAAACTACACTTCACTTGGACTTTCCTCACTTAGACACACTCTTCCTTCTATCCCTATCTTCTATGTTTTCCTTTATCATGTTTGTCTTTCTGGGACCCTTTTGAGATCACCTTTTCCAAACTACTTTGAGTACTTACCCTTAAAGTGAACCTCTATGATTCACCTTAAAGTTAAGACACACTAACACTTCCAAACATGCTTCCTACCAAACCATTCCATCCTGATGCATACAACCCCATCCTAATCAATAGACACATCACTTCGTTCCTTCTCGTACCCTAACCCACACTTCATCCTCATTCCCAACCATGCATACCACACAACTTTAAGCCAACTTTGAGGCTTAAATATCGTATACTCATGCTTAAATATCTAGTACATATGGTAAATATGTTCGGCACATGTGTCCAACCAATTACACATGCACCCTACCCCTTTTATCACCTAAGAGCAACATATAATCCATTGAATGCCTACTTGTATAAACAAACTACATACTCTGATACTAACCTTCACTTAAACCCGACTAGCATGACCCTTCATGCTACTCGTCCAACTTTACAGTTCATCCCAACACTTAACACGACATAACCACATTCACAACTACACCTCTCATTACATCACGTAGCTCAAAACTACTTCCAAGTTATCGATCACTTCACCTAGCATCCCGCCACTTCCACTTCTACACCATCTCCTCACTCATCACGTGCACGACTCCACATGCATTCCTCGTCACTTCATGACATCTCGTCGTACTCCCTCTACATCACCATTACACCATTCCGCCACTTCACACATACTCCTAACCATGACACTACTACACAATGACGCTCATCACTTCTGACTACACAATCACATCACACCTACTCCGGGACATTGCTTCCCAATTCCCAACAAACTCCACACTACATCACAGCCCATCACTTCACACTACACTTGACATAGCACAGTCCACAACACGACACAGCACACGTCACAATACACAACCTCACGAACCATCACAACTACTCCGTCCACACAGTGATCTCCACAACACAATATCCAACTCCACAATAATTAAATTAACGAGGGAAAGGAAGAGGGTTTATACCATGAGTCGGGATGACCTGTTGCATTGCTCGCTGTTCGACGAGGCCCTGTGGTGTCGGAAGCCACTAGCTTGGGCAGTGACCATTCCGTCGTGGTCACTGACCTTGAAACAGGCTATTTCGGAGGGGATTGACCAAGTGTTTTTCGGCTAGATCGATTAGATCTAGGTTGTGGAGGGTGTCCAACACAGTGGGGAGTTCAAGGGTGGTGGTGGAAAGACCATAGGTGGTGGCTAAGGCTGCATACGGTGGCTATTTGGGCTGTTTTGGAGGCGGCCTGGCTCATGGCTGGAGGGATCTGAAAGGGGTGGTCATGGGTGGCCCATGGCGGCTTGGGCAGAGCACATCGGTGTTGGGAGAGTTGGTGGTTGTGGGTTGCAAAACAAATCAAGGGAGAGAGAGGGCTCAGCTAGGCATGGAGTAGTAGGGAGGCTCCAGTGGCGTGCTGGCGACGTCGCAGTGGTAGGTGGTGGCGCATGGCGCCTCTAACGGCGACTGATCTAAGGATCCCAAGAGAGAGAGAGCTCTGAGGAAGAGAGAGAGAAGGCCTTAGGCAGAGCTAGGCGAGCTAGAAGGCACCGGTGAAGGGGTTGGTGGCATCGTGGTATGGTGCAGTGGCACACGACGGGGATCTGGGTGGAGATAGTGGAAAACCCAAAATAGAGGGGAGAAGTAGAGGGAGGAAGGGAGAGGTGTTGACGTCGGTTGGGGGTTGGGCTCGACGTGAGGCAACGATGGTGGTTTAAACACTAAAAGTAAACTAACTAAATAATAGAAATTAAAATAGAAATACAATAAGGCCTCGTTTGTTTTCATAACCTATCTTAACTCATATCGTCTAATCATTACAACTTTCTCAAATTCTCATACAAAAATAAAATAAATAATTCAATTTTTCAAA
This sequence comes from Juglans regia, assembly GCF_001411555.2. Lineage (NCBI taxonomy): Eukaryota > Viridiplantae > Streptophyta > Magnoliopsida > Fagales > Juglandaceae > Juglans > Juglans regia. The sequence continues at coordinate 8,767,309 of NC_049906.1, read as the reverse complement.
TCCTAAAACAAAAATAATATTAAAAAATATATTCTAACAATATTTATTCAACTTTCAACTTTTATCTCAACTCATCTCATCTCATTTCATCCATGAAAACAAACGAGGCCTAAGACTAATTTAAAACCCAACTTAAATTCTAAAAATATAATCTTTCATCATAAAATAAAATGATGAAGTTTGCTAAACATTTTAAGAGAATAACCACCTAATTAAATAGAGTTTTTAACAAAGAATGAAATAATGAATACTAAATAATACTCTTAAAGAACTAAAATTATTTAAATAAAATGATTCACTAAAACTATATAGTTTTTGGGACTTCACAATATAAAAAGGTTTGCTTGAAAATTAGGCTCGGTTCAACAATACTTTGAAGGCTTTAAAATACGAGGCTTCATTTAAAAATCACCTGCAATATTTAAAAATAGTGATTCGGGATTTAAAATGCAAATGTAAGACTCACGATCAACTGAGAGAAATAGGAGTGATTCGTCACAAGATACACGCACAAAATCCCTAGAAGCTCATCCACCCATGCCCCTTTTCTCTCAATGGGTGAAACACCTTTTGCTTTAGCATACGTGATGGAAGTAATGATACCAGTTGAGGTGGGGTTGCCAAGTCGCAGAAGGGAAACCTTCGAGGTTGAACCGAGTAACAAGAAACTGGAAGAAAATTTGGACCTCTTGGAAGAAGTAAGGATGGACGCCAAAGTAAGAGTGGCAGCCAACAAAAGAAAGACAGAGCAATACTTCAACAAAAGAGTAAGACCGAGATTCTTCAAAGTGGGTGACTTGGTCCTAAAAGAAACCGGAGTAACTACTACAGAAGAAGGAAAGCTAGAACCTCAATGGGAAGGGCCATACGTCGTGATAGCCAGCTATCGACCAGGAGCATATCATCTCAAAGATGCTATCAGCTGTGAACTACCTCACCCCTGGAACATCGAGCACATAAGAAGATACTATGTTTAACCCAGGGTGTATTACATTCAGTACAATAAGTTGAAAGCATGTGAACATTGTGTTGTTGTCGTTATGTCGATTAATTTTGCATATTCATGTTAGTTAATTTTGCATATTCATGTCAGTTAATTTTGTATCCTTTGTTACATTTAACTCTTATCACCAAGGTTACATGGTGGAGGCATCCTCCTGCTACACCACTCGTCAATCGTCAGAGTTATGCTGTGGAGGCTACCTCCCACCACACTCTTATCTCCAAGGTTATGTGGTGGAGGTATCCTCCTGCTACACTACTCGCCCATCGCCAGAGTTGTGCGGTCGAAGCTACCTCTCGCCACACTCTTATCGCTAAGGTTATGTGGTGGAGGCATCCTCCCACCACACCACTCACCAATCACCAGAGTTGCGATGTAGGTAAACATACATACCTCAATGATTAGCCACCTCCTTCGAGAGGGCTTAATACCACTCCAAGGCCTATTGGGCCGCTTCATGGGCCTGGGCTGCAACTCAAGCCAATAACCCACTCCCTTGAGAGCCCAATCCATCCCAACCATTGAAGGGATAAGTGATTGAGAATATCTCGGACAAGAAGAGCTATCCGATCATTTTGATTTGATTATACTATCGTTCTCGAGACTTGAATTTCAAATAATAAATAAGCCCGCTATCGCATAGTAATAGAAATCTCATAGAGTCTAGAAAATGAGATTCTTATTGTGATCACTTACTTAGGAATCAAAGATGTTCCACAAAACTCCCAAGCCACACAACTCTTTGGTTGCAGATGATCGTGTGTGTAAAGTAATGAAACATGTCCATAACACTTGGTATAGCAGACCACAATTTATTACTTCCTTCTCTCTCTCAGAGGTTGCGTCGCCGGCCACTTCCTATCACCTTAGACTCATTGCACGTTGCTCTCCCTTGGTGCGTCTCATACCCCATCACATGGCCCTTCTTCTCTCCGGTGAATGTTGTTTCCTTTCAAATGCTTATGCCTTTTTTTTTTTTAACTTTACTGAAAAGTACATGTAAGTTTTGGTTAGTATAAAACTGCCCTTCAAGTTCAATCCATTGCCTTTAGATTTCCGTAAAAGGCTTTAAAAGAACTCTTTTAGGTAACTACGTATGCGTCCTTAAACCTTTTTGGTGTAACTCCTTCCGTAAAGCCTTGATGATTTCTGTTTAAATTACACTACTGTCCTCTAACATTCTAGTTGGGTTGACACTCTTTTAAGTGAAGATGGGCCTCCGGGCCCAGAGGGCAGAATACCACTTAACGCCCTCTAATATTTATTTATTTTTAGTGTTTATACATTCCCTCTAATATTTCAAGTGGGCATTTTCAGGTGAATTTGGTTATACTTGTTACTGAAAATTATTATAATATTTAAGGCTGTGTTTGGGTAGCCAACATACTTTAACACTTTTTAAATATTCTCGTACTATTAGAAATACTCCACTTACCAAATAATTTAAAATACTCTCAACGAGACCCACAAACTCACTTCAATCTCTACTCATAATTATTCATAAACATTCTATAATATTTATTACTATTATAGATAAATAAAAAATAAAATCACTATAATATTTATCATTATTATATATCAATAAAAATAAAAATCAATAATATTTATCACTATTATGTATAAATAAAAATTAAAATCAATAATATTTATCACTATTAAATATAAATAAAAAATAAAATCACAATAATATTTATCACTATTAAATATAAATAAAAAATAAAATTACTATAATATTTATATAAAAAATAAAATCATTATAATATTTATCACATTATATATAAATAAAAAATAAAATCACTATAATATTTACCACTATTATATATATATATTAAAATTAAAATCAATAATATTTATCACTATTATATATAAATAAAAAATAAAATCACTACAATATTTAGCACTATTAAATATAAATAAAAAATAAAATCACTATAATATTTATCATTATTATATATAAATTAAAATTAAAATCAATAATATTAATCACTATTAAATAAAAATAAAAAATAAAATCACTATAATATTTATCACTATTAAATATAAATAAAAAATAAAATCACTATAATATTTATCACTGTTAAATATAAATAAAAAATAAAATCACAATAATATTTATCACTATTATATATAAATAAAAAATAAAATCACTATAATATTTATCACTATTATGTATAAATAAAAATAAAAATCAATATTATTTATCACTATTAAATATAAATAAAAATTAAAATCACAATAATATCTATCACTATTATATATAAATTAAAATCAAAATCAAAACTATTTATCACTATGATATATAAATAAAAAATAAAATCACTACAATATTTATCACTATTAAATATAAATAAAACATAAAATCACTATAATATTTATCACTATTAAATATAATTAAAAAAATAAAACCACTACAATATTTATCACTATTATATATAATTAAAAGTTAAAATCAATAATATTTATCACTATTATATATAAATAACAAATAAAATCACCATAATATTTATCACTATTAAATATAAATAAAAAATAAAATCACTATAATATTTATCACTATTATGTATAAATTAAAATTAAAATCAATAATATTTATCAATATTAAATATAAATAAAAAATAAAATCACTATAATATTTATCGCTATTATATATAAATTAAAATTAAAATCAATAATATTTATCACTATTATATATAAATAAAAAATAAAATCACTACAATATTTATCACTATTAAATATAAATAAAAAATAAAATCACTATAATCTTTATCACTATTAAATATAAATAAAAAATAAAATCACTATAATATTTATCGCGGTTATATATAAATTAAAATTAAAATCAATCATATTTATCACTATTATATATAAATAAAAAATAAAATCACTACAATATTTATCACTATTAAATATAAATAAAAAATAAATCACTATAATATTTATCACTATTAAATATAAATAAAAAATAAAATCACTATAGTATTTATCCCTATTATATATAAATAAAAAATAAAATCATATAATATTTATCACTATTATATATAAATAAAAATAAAAATCAATAACATTTTTCACTATTAAATATAACTAAAAAATAAAATCAATACAATATTTATCACTATTAAATATAAATAAAAAATGAAATCACTATAATATTTATCACTATTAAATATAAATAAAAAATAAAATCACTATAATATTTATCACTATTATATATAAATAAAAATTAAAATCAATAATATTTATCACTATTACATATAAATAAAAAAATGAAATCACTATAATATTTATCACTGTTAAATATAAATAATAAATAAAATCACTATAATATTTTTTTCACTATTGAATATAAATATAAAATAAAATCACTATAATATTTATCACTATCATATTTAATTAAAACATAAAATTACTACAATATTTATCACTATTAAATATAAATAAAAAATTAAATCACTATTATATTTATCACTGTGAAATATAAATAAAAAATGAAATCACTATAATTTTTATCACTATTAAATATAAATAAAAAAATAGAACCACTACAATATTTATCACTATTATATATAATTAGAAATTAAAATCAATAATATTTATCACTATCATATATAAATAAAAAAGAAAATCACTACAATATTTATCACTATTAAATATAAATAAAAAATGAAGTCACTATAATATTTATCACTATTAAATATAAATATAAAATAAAATAACTATAATATTTATCACTATTATATTTAAATAAAAAATAAAATCACTACAATATTTATTACTATTATATTTAAATAAAAAATAAAATCACTATTATATTTATCAATTTTAAATATAAATAAAAAATGAAATCACTATAATATTTATCACTATTAAATATAAATAAAAATAAAATCACTATAATATTTATCACTATTATATATAATTCAAAATTAAAATCAATAATATTTATCACTATTATATATAAATAAAAAATAAAATCAGTGCAATATTTATCACTATTAAATATAAATAAAAAATGAAATCACTATTATATTTATCACTATTAAATATAAATAAAAAATAAATTCACTACAATATTTATCGCTATTATATATAAATAAAAATTAAATTCAATAATATTTATCACTACTATATATAAATAAAAAATGAAATCACTATAATATTTATCACTATTAAATATAAATAAAAAATAAAATCACTATAATATTTATCACTATTATGTATAAATTAAAATTAAAATCAATAATATTTATCAATATTAAATATAAATAAAAAATAAAATCACTATAATATTTATCGCTATTATATATAAATTAAAATTAAAATCAATAATATTTATCACTATTATATATAAATAAAAAATAAAATCACTACAATATTTATCACTATTAAATATAAATAAAAAATAAAATCACTATAATCTTTATCACTATTAAATATAAATAAAAAATAAAATCACTATAATATTTATCGCGGTTATATATAAATTAAAATTAAAATCAATCATATTTATCACTATTATATATAAATAAAAAATAAAATCACTACAATATTTATCACTATTAAATATAAATAAAAAATAAATCACTATAATATTTATCACTATTAAATATAAATAAAAAATAAAATCACTATAGTATTTATCCCTATTATATATAAATAAAAAATAAAATCATATAATATTTATCACTATTATATATAAATAAAAATAAAAATCAATAACATTTTTCACTATTAAATATAACTAAAAAATAAAATCAACACAATATTTATCACTATTAAATATAAATAAAAAATGAAATCACTATAATATTTATCACTATTAAATATAAATAAAAAATAAAATCACTATAATATTTATCACTATTAAATATAAATAAAAAATAAAATCACTATAATATTTATCACTGTTAAATATAAATAAAAAATAAAATCACAATAATATTTATCACTATTATATATAAATAAAAAATAAAATCACTATAATATTTATCACTATTATGTATAAATAAAAATAAAAATCAATATTAGTTATCACTATTAAATATAAATAAAAATTAAAATCACAATAATATCTATCACTATTATATATAAATTAAAATCAAAATCAAAACTATTTATCACTATGATATATAAATAAAAAATAAAATCACTACAATATTTATCACTATTAAATATAAATAAAACATAAAATCACTATAATATTTATCACTATTAAATATAATTAAAAAAATAAAACCACTACAATATTTATCACTATTATATATAATTAAAAGTTAAAATCAATAATATTTATCACTATTATATATAAATAACAAATAAAATCACCATAATATTTATCACTATTAAATATAAATAAAAAATAAAATCACTATAATATTTATCACTATTATGTATAAATTAAAATTAAAATCAATAATATTTATCAATATTAAATATAAATAAAAAATAAAATCACTATAATATTTATCGCTATTATATATAAATTAAAATTAAAATCAATAATATTTATCACTATTATATATAAATAAAAAATAAAATCACTACAATATTTATCACTATTAAATATAAATAAAAAATAAAATCACTATAATCTTTATCACTATTAAATATAAATAAAAAATAAAATCACTATAATATTTATCGCGGTTATATATAAATTAAAATTAAAATCAATCATATTTATCACTATTATATATAAATAAAAAATAAAATCACTACAATATTTATCACTATTAAATATAAATAAAAAATAAATCACTATAATATTTATCACTATTAAATATAAATAAAAAATAAAATCACTATAGTATTTATCCCTATTATATATAAATAAAAAATAAAATCATATAATATTTATCACTATTATATATAAATAAAAATAAAAATCAATAACATTTTTCACTATTAAATATAACTAAAAAATAAAATCAATACAATATTTATCACTATTAAATATAAATAAAAAATGAAATCACTATAATATTTATCACTATTAAATATAAATAAAAAATAAAATCACTATAATATTTATCACTATTATATATAAATAAAAATTAAAATCAATAATATTTATCACTATTACATATAAATAAAAAAATGAAATCACTATAATATTTATCACTGTTAAATATAAATAATAAATAAAATCACTATAATATTTTTTTCACTATTGAATATAAATATAAAATAAAATCACTATAATATTTATCACTATCATATTTAATTAAAACATAAAATTACTACAATATTTATCACTATTAAATATAAATAAAAAATTAAATCACTATTATATTTATCACTGTGAAATATAAATAAAAAATGAAATCACTATAACTTTTATCACTATTAAATATAAATAAAAAAATAGAACCACTACAATATTTATCACTATTATATATAATTAGAAATTAAAATCAATAATATTTATCACTATCATATATAAATAAAAAAGAAAATCACTATAATATTTATCACTATTAAATATAAATAAAAAATGAAGTCACTATAATATTTATCACTATTAAATATAAATATAAAATAAAATAACTATAATATTTATCACTATTATATTTAAATAAAAAATAAAATCACTACAATATTTATTACTATTATATTTAAATAAAAAATAAAATCACTATTATATTTATCAATTTTAAATATAAATAAAAAATGAAATCACTATAATATTTATCACTATTAAATATAAATAAAAATAAAATCACTATAATATTTATCACTATTATATATAATTCAAAATTAAAATCAATAATATTTATCACTATTATATATAAATAAAAAATAAAATCAGTGCAATATTTATCACTATTAAATATAAATAAAAAATGAAATCACTATTATATTTATCACTATTAAATATAAATAAAAAATAAATTCACTACAATATTTATCGCTATTATATATAAATAAAAATTAAATTCAATAATATTTATCACTACTATATATAAATAAAAAATGAAATCACTATAATATTTATCACTATTAAATATAAATAATGAATAAAATCACTATAATATTTATCACTATTATATATAAATAAAAAATAAAATCTGTATAATATATAAATAAAAAATAACATTACTATAATATTTATCACTATTATTTATAAATTAAAAATAAAATCATTATAATATTTTTCATTATTATATATAAAAATAAAATAAAATCACTACAATATTTATTAATATTAAAAAATCACTATAATAAAATCACTATAATATTTATGGGACCTACACTTTTTTCAACTATCTATCCAAAAGTCAACAACTCAACATACTTCACACATCCAAACAACTCAAAATAGTCTCAATGGGACCCACAAACTCACTCTAATCTCTACTCATAACTATTCACAAATATTCTTAACACTTCTCAAATATTCTCCCTACCCAAACGTACCCTAAGTGTTCTGGGCTTAATATTTTTTGTTGGACTCAGTTTTAATGTTGTTTACCCAAAAACTTTATTCTCGCTACTGAAAATATTTAAGAGATTTAAATCATATATTACTAGGTATTAAATTATGAGTAACCTATAGTATTAATAAGTCCATTTTGTGAATTTAAATATTTCCATTGGTTATCTTGTCAGATACAAATAACAAGTATAATATTCCTTGATTGTACTCTGAATGTGCACTTAGTATAACTGAATAGTTATTAAACTATTACCATGCTATGATTTTAATTAATTAGAATTCTATGACATGTTTTTCTAGAAATTTAATAACATTTAGTGCGTCGTATAGGTAACAAATTGCAGAGTAAAATTTTGGAAGCAACGTTAAAAGATAAGTAGCATGTCTATGCCATTTCTATGCTATGCTATGTTACATAAGGCTCATGTTAATATGCCATGTTTAATGTTATGCCATGCACAAGAGTATGTCACGCTATGTAAATTCATGAAGTCAACATGTTCATATGCATTATGAAAGTTAGTGAGAAGACATATGAATGATAAGCTAGCTTCAAGATCGGCCTTATCTTATGGGTGGATGTGCAAGCCACATACTTAAACGTGGTCCACCACATGTATGCTCTGATGTTTTGAGGTGACATGGACCCAAGCGTGTTTCACCACATGTTATGATATATTATGCAGTGCCACGGAATCAAGCATGGTTCATCATATGTTATGTGATAATATGGACCAAGTGTGGTTCACCATATGCTATATACGGTCAACAACAATTAGACCAATGCACATATGTTATGATGACTACTAAATAAGTGAAAAACAAGATGAATAAGTTTTGTATGAATAATAGGATACACATGGAGTCAGTTATTCATGCATCATGTTAGACGTATTGCCATGATTATGTTCATTTCGCCTAAGTTACTGCTGAACGGTTTATATGCAATGTGTATGCATGTCTATGCATGAATGATTTCTAAGCCAAGCCTAATGTTAAGCTAAGTTAAGTTTACAGTATGATGTGCTGTTACTGAGTCTTTGACTCATTTGTTTCTCTGTTTTTATATTTTTATATTTGTAACATCCTCTTCCCTTAGGTTTAGGGATGTCACGTGCTTTCCCAAATAAAACCAAGCAAGAGATTCATGATTTAGAAATCAAACTAAATAACTAATTAAACCTTGGAACTAAATCTACTGCTCCATCTAAGCCTGACCCGCCTGCTCTTACTAATCATCATCCTCACCTAGGTGGTTTAAAAATATGAAATAAAATTAAAATGAGTCGAAAACTCAATAAGAAACTCATTACAATGTAAACATAATAAAAGTAAGGTTTTCAAAAAAAAATTTCATACTCCGAGTTTAAAATCATGATTTCTCATAGTGATGTTTATGCAATACATGACTGAATTATTTGAATTAATTGACTAATCTGGCTAGTCAACACATTTAACCCTGTATGCGAGATTGTGCACCAGCTCCATGTCCCTCGGCCGCAAGGGGAGCCGCTAATAGCACTATGACATACTATAATGAATCACGCTTGAGTCTGTGACTTATAGGCCCATATCTCTAATATGTTACTCTAATTATGCTTGTCTAGCATCCAAGTCTAGTCCATTAACAAATACCTCAATTATATGCATAGCAACACCAATTAACCAAATAGAATTGTTTAGATACTATATATCTAATTTCAAATTAACCATATAATGTCTAAACTTTAGCTACCTATGTTTATTAACTAATCTAGTTCCAATATCCCAACCACTTTACGCACAATATTATATGTATTGAGCAGTAGTCCCATTTTATCAATTTTTTTCTTTCTTAGTTTGAGTTTGAGTTTTAATTTGAATTTGAATTGAGCAATAGCTAACTATAATGCTTGTCCTTGTGGTGTGACTTTGAAAAATAGCTTTCAAGAAAGACATGAAAATTACTGAACTTTTTAAGACTTTTTATTTCCTCCCCGGGATATAAAGACTTTATAGCTAAAATTAAAACCTGCTTTGGAAACTTAAAATGGAGTTTCTAACAAAATTCCTTAAATTAAATAGAAAGTCCCTTTTTACAAAATATGAGTTCATACATTACATAAAACATGTCCAAGCTTTTGTCACCTTTTCCCTAGGCCATGTCTGTCCTATTGCTTCGTCCTCATTTCATTCTTGGGAGGGGCATACAATAAAAATAAAATGAGTCAAATATTCAGTAAGCATTACTTCATATTGTAAAAATATACTAACATACGTTTTTATTCATGATTCATCATCTGTCTACATACGGTACAAAAAACATTTTCTTTTGTTTGAAACATTACAAAGTAGGGTTTTGCTTTAAGAAGGTTTACCTTTCTCATAAAACATTTTCCACACCTTTTACATTCATTCGTAAGGAGCTAAACAATTTCACAACATTCTAACTAACTGCTATCACTTTTCATTGGTCGGTACACACTATACGCCCTATATATTAGGTTAGTAGTCTTTTGGACCCAAAATTCACCCATGGTCATAAGCTGGGAATCCCTTTCAGTCAAGGAGCAGCACTGGGTGCACTATTAGTACTACTTATCCATCGTTGCCATCTATCTAGTCCATTGGTACAATCATTTATTTATTCAGTCATGGCTATTACGTAACTTCATTTATTAAAACATTCATTCATTTCACGTCCTTTCCTCTTCATTAACCAGTCTATTTCATTTCATAAAAATCATTTAAAATATCATCATTTAAATGTCATTTCATAGCCTCAATCATAAACATCATTATTTAAATATCATCAAGCATAAACATCATCATTTAAACATCATTTTATAGCGTTAAGCATAAAAATTATCATTTCATTTCATTAAACATAAAGACAACAGTACTACATATAACATTCATTTCACATGTATACAACTATTCATGAGGTATATAAAAAGAGGCTGCCAAAGAAGGTCATTACCTACATATACTTTAAAACATTAATACCTTACCATACTTTCATAAAATATAATTTCATTTCTAAGAAAACATTTTGTTTCCTTTCATTGCATAAAAAGAACATTTTTTCTTATAAAATCATTTAATTTTTTATATATAAAGAGAAAGGCTTCATTTTTATTTTCATATCATTTAGAAAACTCTAAAAGAGTATAAACATAATAATTACCTGAACTCCTTGTTATTTTTATTTTATGTAGTCCATTCATGTGTGTATTAGATAGAAACTTACATGCATCATAACTTTATGTCATTTCCTTTTCATTTACAAATGCAACTTAAATTTAGGACTTGCATAAAACTACCATCGACTTAAACTTCATTCACTTAGACCAATTCAGTTATCCAATCCATCCTCCATACATTCTTTTATCACCATTTCTTAATGCTAATCCCATAGCTTATGACCCATTGAAGTCACACTTCCAACACGTTATATTCAACTTCATATTCTTATACTTTAAAGTGAACCTCCACGTTCACTTTAAAACTTAAGACACATTATCACCTTCATCATTCACTCCCTACCATCATTTCCAATTTATGACTTTAACCAAGTTATATAACTCATTCTTAACCATTACATACATCTATTCCTCTATTCATGTGTCATATAACCCAATACTTTATCATGGCACAAACTAAAACATTAATCATTCTAACCATATAATAAAAAGGCAAGCATAATATGTGACTTTATGCTAACTTTAATGCTTAAACATTGTTTATTCATGCATAAGATGGATTACACATTATATATAGTAAATCTGTCTGATATATTTGATACATATAACCAACTAAACTACACATGTACTCTATCTATTTATTACCTAAGATCAACATACAGTCCATCAAATCATCCACTAATTTTTACAAGCTTCATACACACCAATATAATCTCAACCAACATATCACTTCACACAGCCACATTACAATTACATCATTTCAACTTCACAAACATAATAATTCTCTAACTAAATAGATACGAGTTTATACCAAAATGAAGGGGTTGAAAATTGATGCTTGATATCCTTTAATTTTAGTTGCAGCAATGGAGGAAGCAATGTGCTATAGTGGCTCTGCTACGGGTTCAGGGCTGGGTTGAGAAGTCTTGTGGTGGTTCATGGTTTGATTGAGAAATAAGGATTGCAAGAAGGAGTTGGGTTGCTCTCTATTTGGCTTAAAGAGGTGGATGCATTGTTGGTGGGGTGGTTCCCGGAAAAGTATGCCTGAGCAGTGGGCCTTGCGTCGACGAACCATGATGAAGACTTGCGATGTGTGGATCACGGTTTCTTGCAACGTTCCTTACAGTGGTTCTCGGTGAAGGCATGCTCTAGTGTGACACCCCTAAACCTTCGCTTGGGATGGAACAGAAACTTAGAGTGTTGGGACATGCAACACAAGGTTGTATACCTTTGTTCATGACAGTTAATATACAATGCATCCTAAAATGCAACTAGCAGTATGCAATAATCGCAACGAAATGAGGGTGACTAAATATAACTCGTGCTAAAATAAACTAAATCTTCCCAATAATATTAATAACCATCATAAGTTCAAACGATAAGGTAGCATTTCTAAATACAAAATACTTCAAATCATAAGTCTCCATGATTAGATCAACTCCTTCATATGCTCTAAGGTACTAAGGGTTAGAGCTATGAACATCAATATAAGATCTAATCTTCAGTCGAGGTCCAACTCCTCTTCAGTCAATCGGATCCACTAGTCCATCTTGTCCGTCCTCGTCTGGTCCTAATACAACTCATATCATCCCAAGTGAAATGATAATGGGCCTACAAGAAGTGAGATTTACTTGAAATCTCAGTAAGTTAAAAAACAATGTGCACAAAGATAAACTAGGCATGATAAATGATATATATGAAATACATATTATGCAGAAAATCAGTATTTGTCTCCCATCTAGATTCCATAACTTTTTCAGAAAAAACTTTGATGCACATTTTCTTACAGAGAATATTTTTCACTTCAACTTTCAAAAACATAAAATTTCATCATTGTTAAGCATCATTAACAATTACATTAACATTGTTATCATAACGTATGGTATCATCATAGTTCTCCATATGCACTGTGAGGACCTGTTGGTGACCTTAATACAACTCATAAGGAAACTACGTTGTCTACAGACTCGTTCTCAATTCATTAATAACAAAACATATCATCATCATCATAACATCATAACATATGCACCCACTAGCCTTAGGTGCCATAACATTTGACTTCGCTCCGGCGTTCTTTAAAAAGAACACATTCGAAACTTGTTGACTATTCTTTGTTATCCAGAGATTACCACTCCATTTGTAATCACTCCAGAGTAGACAGAGGAATTCCACTAGGATGATTTCTCATGATATGCTTCAAAATGTTTTTCATGACATGTCTTTGCACATCATGTGAACAATTTAATCAAATTCACAATGCCATGTCTCATGCTTAAAATGAAAATTATAACATGAATGTGGCATTTATCAATAAATCTTAAATAATTTATCAAAGTGTAAGTTAGAGGCCAACTTACAGACTATCTGAGTTTGGAAAATTGTAGCAGCTGTAAACAACATTACACTAGTTAGGATTGAGCTTCTAAGGAAGATGTTCATAATCGATAGGGTTCAAAAATAGATATTTACAAAATTGCTCCTAAACTTTCCAAAATTACCATTAAGGCTTTAAATTTTCACTATTTGCAAATGAGCTCCAAAATTTACCAGACTTCACAAACCTGATATTTTCAATGTTCTAAAACCATCTATGCCCTTATAATTTTAAGAATCAAAATTCAAATATGTTAATCACACCTAACCCGTGGATGCATGTGTACTCAATTTCAACTGTTTAACCCCCATGGATGTATGTGTACTCAATTTCATCAAGTGCTATCAATAATTACAACCTTAATGACAAATTAAAAATTTAGGTTCAGGTCATACAAGTTCATCCAACACTTAATCATGGCACAAGATCTTAATCACCACTAAATCATCCATTAAGCATGTAGATGTTTCTAGCTTTTCATCAAGAGATGTTTTAAAAACTAATTAAATCATCCTTTTTCATTTTTATCCTAATCACAAGGCTTTTATAAATGCACATTATTCAAGCCTAGGTAAATTAAATCAAAACTTCCATATGTTAATCATAACTAATCAAAACCGATGCATGCTTAGATGATCAACACAAGATAGAATTAAAGCCTATTATGGCATGCTTCCAAATTCAAAATTAAACCTTCAATATTCATTCTAATACATTCTTGAATCACATAAAATTATTCTAAGACATGTCACAATTATAAATTCAACTTAAAAACAATTTATGAAATCAATGATCCCAATTAACCCGGTTTTGAACTAAGCATGGTAATCTCAACTAAACTTAATTAAAAACTCACTCCCATGGCATAAATTTAAGCCTAACATGGTATGAAAATACTAAACAAAGACTAGGGAAAGGTTACTTACCAATATTCGTAGCCCTTAGAGCCCCCAACATAACCTGACTCAAGAACTCTCAAGAACTTCACTCGTTTTCGCTCTATTGCTCACTAAGGGGAATAAATGCTTTCAAGACTCAAGAGAAGGATTGGAGGAGAGGTGTGAGGAATAAATGAGGTGAAAGGGGGTATTTATAGGGTTAATTGGAGAGAAGAGGCACGGCAATGGTGAGGTTTGGGATTGGTGGAGGTGGGCGGTGGATGATGAGTGCCAAAAATAATAATTTGTCATCGTTTGGGCAAGTGAATAGTGCCATGTAACTTCATAATTTCAACAAGGTCAGGTGCTACAATGATCCTATGGGTGAAGGGGATGCTTTGGATCAGATTTTAAAACAAAACAAAAATGATTTCCAAGAGGAAATCATGCTAGAGGCTGACAAGTTTGATTCCACCAAGTTGACCAGTTTTTGCTCACTTGCCTGTCTCATCTTTGTGGTTTGTTTTGTAGGTATGATTGCCTTCATTTGGAGACTTTTCAGGTGAGGAAAGAAGGCTTGATTAGCTGCCATGTGATCATACATGAGCAGAAAATGAAAGGAAAGTAAAGTGATGGTGGTTCAGCCGAGTGACATGTGCAACCCTCTCCCTTTACCAATCGGTTTGGCTTTCTATGGGGGATAAAACGACAAACAAGCTTTTGAGTGGCTTGAAGTACTTATTTGGGATTGGAGGACAGGGGTGGTGGCATGTGGGAATGGCTCAAGGAAGAGCGGAAAAATCATGAAAAATTCTAAGGGCACTTAGTTTGATTCCAACTTGTTTTCCTAAGGAAATGTTTGGACTTTGGTTCGGTTTCTTGGAGGAATTTTGCCCAATGCTTGGTCTGGTTCATGAGTGATGAGATGATGTGTGATTGGTGAAATTATAAATAAAATTATGATGGAAATGGCATGGGCTAGGGGCTGATTTGGTGCAATGCACATGAAGGTGCACATGTGTGCCGATTGTGGTGATTTGGGCATTGACATGTCTTTGCCTCTATTGACATGTGTTAGGTTGACATTAAACTTCTAATTTGGCCTAAGAATGATGCAATTCAGTAA
The DNA here is from genome assembly GCF_001411555.2 of Juglans regia. Lineage (NCBI taxonomy): Eukaryota > Viridiplantae > Streptophyta > Magnoliopsida > Fagales > Juglandaceae > Juglans > Juglans regia. The sequence goes on along the minus strand of NC_049906.1, from coordinate 8,751,311 downwards.
TAAATCAATAAATTTCAAATAAAAAATGTGAGAAATAATTAAAAGGAAAGTTAAGCTTAAAACATGGTTTATGTAAATGTAATTTATGTTTGGTTAGGAGTAGATGAGTTTGAATTTCATTCAAGTTATGGATGAATGTAATTTTAATAGGAATTAGGATTGCATTTGATAAAGATGAGTATTTATCCGATAAGGATGAGTGTTTGAACTGTAACTCTTATCAAATCTTTTTAATATTATAGGATAAGAGTCTACAAGAGTCATAGGCATGTTTCGAGTTTTAGAGTTAGTTGAAGAGATAAAGATGCAAGTTTTATTTGACCTAGAGGCAATCAAGAAGAAGTGATCTAGTCTGAGATGTTTGCAAATAGTGAGCAACGTATCTGACTGAGATTCTGGATAAACCTGTCAGTAGAGTTCTTCTCCAAATCAATCACAACATTGCTTATTTGTAGAGGAGTTGGCTAAGGGTTTCGATGAGACTTGAACAACATATATTCACAAATATTGAGAGCTTGAAGATATGGGTAGAACTTCAAGAGATCGTGAAAGAGAAAATTCTTGAGAGAAGAATTTTTTCAAAAAGCTTAGCCGTGGGATTGAGTGAGAGCATACTCCAAAGGGAGTTGTCGTGTTCAAGTTCAACCAATGGAGGTTCCAGTAGGAAAGACAAAGATTGGAGAGTATTAGAGGTTTTGCCTACATACTGCAGTTGAAGACAAGCGGGTCGCATGTCTTGGGTAAACGTGTTTAGTTACAAAGGTTTTGTAAACGTTTTACTTATAATACTCTCAATCGATAAAATTGGTTTTCCTGGGTTTGGTTGCCCCGTGGGGTTTTATGTTTGTGGATTTCTTCACAGGGGTTTCTCTTCATAACCAAATTATTGTGTTAATGTTCTTAATATTTTATATTGGTTACTAATCTATGCTAATAGCTTTTGTTTAGAGTTAACATGCATAATTAGGGGTAATTGGGTAATTTCAATTGGCATCAGAGCGTGGTTGACTCAATCTGAGTGTGATCCATTCCCCTAGAAGATCATGGTGTCACTATCATCACCACCAAATTTCGATGGTAATAACCATACTTACTAGAAGGTAAGAATGAGAGCATTTCTAAAATCGCTTGATGAGAAAATCTGGCTAACCGTGGAGTCAAGATAGACAAGGCGCACAACACTGGTAGAAGAGTGGACTTAAGAACAATCAAGCAACTGTAATGGGAACAATAAAGGTCTAAATGCCATTTTCATGGCAGTCTCTTATGATGAAGTCAAGAGAATTTCCATATGTGAGACATCCAATGACACTTGGGATATTTTGGAAACCACACATGAAGGGACCAAAACGGTGAAAAAATCCAAATTACAAATATTGACCTCAAAGCTTGAGAAGATAAAAACGTTAGAAGATGAGACTTTTAATGAGTTTTATGCTAAACTAAATGACATTGTTAATTCTAGGTACAATCTAGGAAAGAAGGTGGAAGAGGCACGAGTTGTGAGAAAAATTTTGAGAACCCTGCCTGAAAGGTTTCGGCCAAAGGTGATAGCCATAGAAGAAAGTAAGGATTTAGACACAATTTAGGTAGAAGAACTGGTAGATTCTTTTCAAACCTATGAATCTACTTTTCCACAACAAAATAAAGGTAAGTCCATTGCACTCAAAACTACTAAGGAAGAAAATCAGTCTGATGGTAAAAATCTTTGTAATGATGACTTAGCCATTGTGACCAGAAAATTAAAAAAAAATCATGTTTAATAAAAAGAATCCTGATAAATGAAAAAAAAGGTAAGAATTTCACTAAAAAGAACGAATCTGAAAATTGGAATAAAGACAACACCGAGTTTAAAGATAAAGTTCAATGTCATGAATGCTCTAGTTTTGGTCACATAAAAATTGAGTGTCCAAATTTTAAAAGAAAGGCAAAAGCTTTGAATACTACTCTAAGTGATGATTCTGACTCTGAAAGTTCAGATACATCCTCTGATAATGAAACTGCCTTTATTGCTTTCTCTACTTCTTTTACAGATTGTGCTGACACGAGTAGACAATATGCTGACGATAGCGTGGTTGTTTGTGATACTGACTCTGATGTGACCACATAAGTTGTTGATCATGAATTAAGTGTGCATGAAGCATATGAACACGTATGTGAAGAATTTGTAAATATCCAAAAGGTAAATAAAAAGCTGTACAAAAACCTAACTAGCATAGAGAATGAGAAGAACAATTTGGTGGAGGCAGTGAAAGTGACAAAACTAAAAGTAACAAAGCTACGTGCATAGAAAGAGGTACTTGAAAAGAAGTTGGCAGCTTGTCAGGAAGTCAAAGAAAAGACTTCCACTCAAAAACTAATGAACTACTAAAAGTTCAAAGAGATAGTTCCGATCGCACAGGGTTGAGATACAATACATCCAAAGATTCAAATCGTAAAGTATCCGCTACCTCTACATCCAAAGGTGCACCTTTGTAAAAGGAGGTAATGTTGAAAATGTCTTAAAGAAACCTGTGAACAAAGGCAAGTCAATAATGACTTCTTGCAGTAAGTCCAAAGGTATGTTTGTCCCTACTTGTCATTATTGTGGAATAATTGGACACACTAGAACAAATTGTTTTAGACTTAAAAAAGAGAAAGAAAAAGGAAATAGAAATAAGTTTTCGAACATAGATATGAACCTAGAAATTAAAGTGGACAAATTGAGCAATCAAATAAACACCCTAGGTAAAAAACTTGGTGAACTATATGAATTTTGTTTTCCTAAAAACATGAATGAAACTAATATCAAGTCCAAGTGGGTAGTGAAATAAAAGGTTGTATGTTTAGTAGCACACACAGCACTCCAAACTATGGACATTAGCATGTGATAGCTTGACAGTTCTTGTTCTAAACATATGATAGGAGATAAATGGTTGTTTAAGAAAATTGAGTCCATCAGTGGAGGATCCGTAACTTTCAGAGATGGAAGTACAGTAATAGTGGAAGGAAAGGGAAGTGTAGATATTCATGGTTTACCTACTTTTCATAATGTTTTTTTTTTGTTAATGGCCTCAAGGCTAATCTGTTAAGTATTAGTCAATTTTGTGATGATCATCTTTCTATGTAGTTCTCAAAGAATGAATACAAAGTCTACAATATTGATTGAAAATGGATCTTGAAGGGTACCAGGACTGCTGACAACTGCTATGAAGTTTTTCCTATGAACATGATGCAATGTTGAAAACTACCTTCTAGGTCATATCAACTATAGGGACATGCAAAAAATCTCTAAGAAGGAAGTTGTATGTGGACTGCCCAAAATTTTGAAAAATAAGAAGATGGTGTGCGGAGCCTATCAGGAAGGGAAGCAGACCAAGGCACATCACAAGAAGATAGTTGATATTCTGACTTCAAGACCACTTGAACTGTTGCACAAGGATTTGATGGGTCCTACTTAGACTGAGAGTCTCGGCAGAAAGAAGTATATAATGGTCATTGTGGATGACTACTCATGATATACATGGATCATTCTGTTCAAAGACAAAACAGAAATCTTCGACCTTGCGAAGAAACTGTTCAGACGACTACAAATAGAGAAGAATTCATTTATCTCTCGTATTCGTAGTGATCATAGGAAAGAATTTGAAAATATTATTTTCTCTTCTTTTTGTGATAAACAGGGGATTCATTAAGAGTTCTCAGCCATGATCACTCCACAACAAAATGAAATTATTGAGAGGAAAAATAGGGCAATACAAGAGATGACCCGCACAATGCTGAGTAACAAAAAGTTGGTGTTATACTTCTGGTGAGAAGCTGTCAACACTGTTGGACACATCTTGAACCGTATAGTCTTTCGTCCAGGCACCAAACTCACTTCTTGTGAGTTATGGAATGGAAAGAAACCAACAGTAAAGTACTCTAAGGTATTCGAGAGTACTTGCTACATTCTGAGAGACAGAGAATGCCCACAAATTTGATAGCAAGAGTAATAGAGGAATATTTTTTGGATATTCATCAAATAGCAAAGTTTACAGAGTTTACAATCTAAGGACCAAAACAGTAATGGAGTCAGTCAATGTAGTTGTGGATGACAACACTAAGGAGATTACCAAGATGGAACTTGACAACCTATTGAGAAGGCCGAAGAAAACTCAACGGATCAAGAGGACACAGATCCAGTGGAACCTACTATACCAAGCTCAGTTTCACACCATGAAAAAGAGCACTCTACAAGAATTAGCCATAATCATACAAAGGAGAACATCCTTGGAGAATTGGGTGAAGGTATGAGATTAAGAAAATGTGTTTTAAATCAAGTCTCATACGTTTGCTATTTGTCTCAGGTTGAATCTAAGAAGGTGGAAGAAGCCTTACAAGATGAAAACTGGGTCAACACCATGCACGAGGAATTGCACCAATTCACCCGAAATCAAGTATGGGAGTTAGTTCCAAGACCTAACGATCACAACATCATTGGAACAAAGTGAATCTTCAAAAATAAGTCAGTCGAACATGGAACCATTGTTCAAAATAAGGCCAGACTAGTAGCACAAGGATACACTCAAGTTGAAGGAATTGACTTTGATGGACCTCTGCAACAGTAGCTCATTTGGAATATGTTCGCATATTGTTAGCAATTGCAAGCCATTTAAATTTTAAGCTTTATCAAATGGATGTCAAAAGTGTATTTTTAAATAGCATACTCAATAAAGAATGTATATGTAGAACAACCAAAGGGATTCTCTAATCACTTGTTTCCTGACCATGTTTTCAAGTTAAAAAAACTCTTTATGGATTGAAGTAAGCACCTAGAGCATGGTATGAGAGACTAACGAAATACTTGCTTGAAAATAACTTCGTAAGAGGTTAAGCTGACCGAACGCTAGTTTTAAGAAAATCTGGTAAGCATCTACTTAATTCTCAAATTTATGTAAATAACATTGTGTTCGGTTCCACTCTTGACAAACTCTCACATGACTTTTCCAAAGAAATGAAGAATGAGTATGATTGGGGAATTAAAATTCTTTCTTGAGGTTCAAATTAAACAAACTGAATGAGGGATTTTCATTTTGCAATCTAAATATGATAAAGATCTTGTTAAGAGATTTGGTATGGAACGGAAGACACATGCTCTCGCTCCGATGAGCACCTCAGTTAAAATATGTTCGGATTCAACAGGTAAGAGCGTTGATCCTACTCTATATAGAAGCATGATAAGAAGTCTTCTTTACAATACTGTTAGCAGACTAGACATTGCCTTTAGTGTATGTGTTTGTGCACGATTTTAGGCTAATCCTAAAGAATCACACCTCACAGTAGTAAAAAGAATCTTGAAATACCTGAGTGTTACTGTTGACTATGACATATGGTATTCAAAAAATTCAAATCTGAGTCTGGTTGGCTATTCTAATGTTGACTGGGCTAGTAATGTTGATGACAGTAAAAGCACCACAAGTGGTTGTTTCTATATCGATAGTAATCTGGTAGCATGGATGAGCAAGAAGCAAAACTCATCTCCTTGTCCACTGCTGAAGTCGAATATATTGCGGCTGGCAATTGTTGCACTTAGCTTCTTTGGATGGAAAAGATATTTGATGACTATGGGTTCTCAAGATACTATGACTATCTACTGTGACAATTCAAGTGCAATTAGTATCTCGAAGAACCCTGCGCAACACTCAAGAACTAAGCACCTAGATATAAGACATCACTTCATAAGAGACTTGGGTGAAATAAAGGTAGTGCCTCTGGAACACATCAACACCAAACACCAACTAGCCAATTTGTTCACTAAACCTTTAGATGGTCTAAGGTTTGAATTTCTAAAGAAGGTCATTGGTGTGTGTGACATGCCCTAATTTTTTATATATAATATTAATAAAAATAAATAAAAAAAGGGGTGTTTGTTTTGTTTGTTTCTTCAAACAACTCCATATTGCTTTCATTGAACAAGGTACAAGCTTTTTGAGTGTACTGGGTCTTTGAGCCTTATGACTCCATCAATTTATTTTGCTGGGATCAAGGTAGATCTTGTCTGGTATATGTTTTTTACTTTTGATGTACAACTCCTAAGGAAGACCACACAAGGATTCTATTATCTGCACTGTGAGGCATTTAAATCTAATATCCTAACAATTTGATGACAGCATGCATATACGCATGCAATGCCCAAAGAAAGGGAGAGTTTATGCCTTGAATTGACTAAAACTAGTTGAACCTAATACCAAATCGAAAAAGATCTCCTCTTGCCATGCATGAAGGTCGATCCTTAGAGAAAAAGTTGGGTGTTCAAAAGTCATTGTGAAAAAAGACGAACACTCATACATGGATCTAAACTCTAAAATTCCTTATAGAAAAAATCTTTGTCTCAATCATGTGGAAAAAGATGAGCAATACAAAATGGACATATAGAGTAAATATGGCTTTGTGCTTGGAGGGAGCTACTTTTTCAGGTGTCTAGGCCCTAGCATAAGTTTGACCTTCAAGGAAAATTCAACCTTAATGAACTTTGAAAATTAGGAAAAAAAAAATATATTTATATATAAATATATATATATATATATATATATATATATATATATATATATAAGAAAGGGGGAGTACATAAAAGAAAGAAAAATAATGAAAGTATTTTGGAAAGTCTTGTTTTCCTCACTCACACACACATGAATTCTTGGCAGGTCATCAATTAGGACTGACCAATAAGGAATACTTCTCCTATATAAATGGAAAGATGTTGAGTGTAACAAAACTTGGACAAAGAAATTACTCAAAAAGGCCCAAGCTTTGTGAATGAAAAATATATGATATTTTTGCTTTTCTGATTCTTTAAAATTATTCTCTTTCGGAAAATTTAAGGGGATGAGTAACTGGAATTGGAGTGGAGCGTTACCTCTAAGACATGCTCTACGTGTTGGGAAAGGGGGGCCCGCGTGCATGACACGTTCTAGGCCTTGGGCAGGAAATGAAAAAGCATTTACTGTACATCAATCACCCTTAATCACTATTCAGCCTTTGTTCTCTCTTCCATTCACTCTGATTATCTTTTCCAATACATTCTTAGAGAGAAACACATCTTTTTCAGTCTATACATCTCAAGAAATTTGGGTTTATCCTCTGCGGAAAATCAAGGTAAGTCCTCTCTTCAGAATGGATTTCTTAAGTTTTCATTGCTTTAGAACTCTTTTAGGGTTCTCTCAGTCTCTGATTCCTTAAAAATCTCTGAAATCCTTGAAGTTTCAGAAACCTAGTTGGCCTAGAACTTGAACACTTTGTTGAAGGGGTTAAATAAGGCTTTGAAAAACATTCGGGGTAGGTTATTAATGGAGAAGGCAACGAACAAAGGTTGCATGTGAGTCTATTTGGCTATCTTTCTCAATGTCATTGTCATCCACTTTGTGCTGCAATAGTCTTGTGCTTAGGTCTAGATATTTTTCGCATATGTTAAAAATCGCTAAACATTTATGTGCTTTCAGGATAATTTCCTAGAAACACGTGTGTGCTTAGATTATTTTTTTTAGAATTATCTTCACATTGTTGGCCCTGTTACATCGATATTTTGGGAGAATAGTGAATCTGGTTACTTTGTGTATTTATCATGCTTAAAACGTTTTATTTTTTTTAGATGAAATACAAGTCGATTGCAAAGAAAGCAAAAATTTAACATCAAAGCACCTCCAATACATTCCTCCAGTGAGGAAGAATCTGACTCTCACGTGAGAACTCCAAAGAACTCCCCTAAAAAATCCAAGGCGGCAGGAAAAGTATCTGTCCCTTCTAAAAGAGTGGGTAGTACATCATAGACCTCTATCAAAGGACCAAAACCACCAAAGTTAGTAAGTGAGAAAGCAGAGACAGCCTATAAGACTATGCTCTCCAAGAGGAATGTTCTTGGAGAACGAGAGGTAACTCTGAGTGATGTGAATGACCCTGCATTTGAATTTATTGCTCACATATTTGTTGACAGAGGATTGGAGAAAATTACTGAGGCAGCCCCTGCCCCTATATTGAAATTGTGAAGGAATTTTATGCTAACGCTTTACTGAGTGTGAACAATAATTTCATTATATCCACTATTAGGGGTGTTGTCATGATCATCACTCCCGAGATTATTATAGAGTTCTATGAACTCCCTAGTGTGGAAAACTTAGGTTTTCCATACAAAGGTATGGGGACCCCATCAAAATTCCAAATGAAAGATTTGTTTTCTGGGCCCAACGCACCAGCATAGCCCCCAAAGATTCGTAGACTCTCTATGAAGTCAATGCTCCCCGAATATAGATTCATTGCCAAAGTTGTATTTACAAATCTTTGGCCCATCACTAGGCATACCGAGCTGACAATTGAAAAAGTCCAGTTTATGTATGCTCTAGTTAAAGGTGTACATATAGATCTTTCCTCTCATATTATTGATGTGATTTCTAAGGTCAGAGCTGACATGACAAACAAGGAAAATCTGCCCTTTGGAGGACTCATCACTAAGTTGGCCAGAAATGTTAAGGTTCCATTAAGGAGCACATAGGCCACAGTAAAGATGTACGAGAAGATCTCCTCTAAAACGGTCACCAAGTCAGAAGCTGTGGTCAGTGGAAAGAAAAGAAGTCATGCTGAGGCATCCGCATCTTCCCATCTTGCCCCAAGACAATCCACCGAAATAATTGAACAACTTCAGATGTTGCAGTCAAAATTTGACTCTTTTGTGGATAAATGGGAAGAAAAAATAGGAAAAATGGAACAAATGCTAACAGACCTATAGGACGAGTCAGAGAAGGTGAATGATAGGCTGCATCAAGTTGTTCTGGATGTGGATAAGATTCTAAAGATAGTAAATCCAACTGAAGAAGAAGAAAAATCAAATTTTGATTGATGTTGACACCACATAGGGGGAGATGGGATGAATCTGTCAACAGAGGGAGCAGCAAGGGCAGTGCAGACAGAATGCGGACACCACCACCACCACCTTTTATTAATTTTTATTTTTGAAAATTTTCTATTGGTTTGCATATTGAACAATGATTTACTTTTATTATTTTGGTTTCATGTGCTACATTAAACTGACATGTGTGTGGTTATGTTAAGACTCATTATGATACTTCAAATTTTTTGTCTATGATGAATTTTTTTAAGTATGACTATTTATATGAGATCTTTGATGGTGGCTTGGTTAGCTGGTTTTGCAGGTTTAAATCACATTCATCCAATATGTGTTTTGTCATCAATCAGCCAAAGGGGGAGATTGTAAATGTAATTTATATTTGGCTAGAATTAGATGAGTTTGAATTTAATTCAAATTATGGATGAATATAATTTTAATAGGACTCTAGGATTGCATCCGATAAAGATAAGTATTTATCTGATAAGGATGAGTGTTTGAACTGTAAATCTTATTAAATCTTGTTAATATTATAAAATAAGAGTCTACAAGAGTCATAGGCATGTTTTGAGTTTTATAGTTAGTTGAAGAAATAAATATGCAAGTTTTATTTGAACTCGAGACAATGCAGAATAAGTGATCTAGTTCGAGATGTTTGCAAATAGTGAGCAACGTATCTGACTGAGATTCTGGATAGACCTGTTAGCAGATTTCTTCACCAAATCAATCACAACATTGCCTATTTGTAGACGAGTTGGCTGAGGGTTTCGATGAGACTTGAACAACACATATTTACAAGTATTGAGAGCTTGAAGATTTGGGTAGAACTTCAAGAGATCGTGAAAGAGAAAATTCTTGAGAGAAGAATTCTTTCAAAAAGCTCAGTCCATGGGATTGAGTGAGAGTACTCCAAGGGAGAGTTTTCATGTTCAAGTTCAACCACTGGAGGTTCCAGTAGGAAAGATAAAGATTGGAGAGTGTCAAAGATTCTGGCTACCTACTACGGTAGAAGACAAGCGGGTCGCATGTCTTAGGTAAACGTGTCTAGTTACAAAGGTTTTATAAACGATTTACATGTAATACTCTTAATTGATAAAATTGACTTTTTTGGATTTGGTTGCCCCATGAAGTTTTACCTTTGAGGAGTTCTACAAAGGGTTTCCCTTTGTAACTAAATTATTGTGTTAATGTTCTTAATATTTTATATTAGTTACTAATCCGTGCTAATAGCTTTTGTTTAGCGTTAACATCCATAATTAGGGGTAATTAGGTAATTTCAGTTTGGATGTCACTAATCATGTGTAACTTGATTAATGCCCTTAACTCTAGCTATAAGCTTAATTATCATCAAGTGGGGACCTTAGGGGAGTGGGGTATCTCTTGGGCTTGAGGGAAAACAATAGTATGGTTTATGTGGGCTTCAATTAGAAGTGTAAAAATAGAAGACAAGACTTTTGGACCTTGTTGGGCTTGTAGGGCTATTTTTGTAAGTCTCTTGGTTGTGTGCTCTTGGTATGGGTCAATGAGTGGACCTTATATCCATATTTGAGGGCTCATAAAAGGCCTCAAAGGTCTACCAAGATTGGGTCAAAATGGCATATCTTTCTAAGGTTTGGCCAAGGGCCTCTACTATCACCAAGTTAGGTCCAAAGGCTTCATGCCTTCCTCATGTTTGGACCTAATTTTTAAGGCTTGTCAAGAAAGGCCTAAGGTTCTTAAATCCATATGAGTCATGGCTTATGGCATCTATCCTTAGCCCATCACATCCTTAGTGTAACGCCCCAATGAAAGGCCCAAACCACATGGCCTATACTCTGAAAGGACTAGTCAATGATGCAATTGGAGTCCCATTGGAATCTTATAAAGAGCAAGAACTTCTCCCTCTCAAGCAATGTGGGATCGCATACACCGCCTACCCTTATCCATATCATATGGAGTATCACAATCTATCTCCCTTAAATTCCCGACGCCTTCGTCGGGCCTGTCCATTATAGGTAGCACGACTCAAGTCCCACATTTCTAGTTGGGATAGGCTCTGATACTATTTATAACGTCCCAATGGAAGACCTAAACCACATGGCCTATACTCTAAAAAGACTAGTCAATGATACAATTGAAGTCCCATTGGAGTCCCATTGGAATCTTATAAAGAGTAAGAACTTCTCTTTCCCAAGCAATGTGGGATCCCATATACCACCTACCCTTATCCATATCATATGGGGTATCGCACTTAGTGATTGAAGGCACCTAGATAAAATACTATTGGACTTATCTCTAAATCCATCCATACTTAATCCTTTTAGCTTAGCCCAGTAAGGAGGCCAAGTGTCATTCCCCTATTGGTTTCTTGAACCGAGCTACTCCTTTCATTGGCGATACCTTGAGGTAGACCCAGTTGCCAACTTTGAACTCAATGTTCCTTCTCCGATGTTTGGTGTAGCACTTCTGTCTATCTTGAGCAGCCTTCATCATTTATTTTATCAATTGAGTTTGTTCCTTCATCTCTTGCAAAATCTATGTACCATAGATTTTTCCTTCTCTTACTTCATCCCAATATAAGGGAGATGTGCATTTCTTTCTGTACAAAGCTTCCTAGGGCACCATCTAAATGGTGGCCTGGAAGCTATTATTGTAAGCAAACTTGATTAACGGTGGGTGCTTTTCCCAATCACCTTTCTCTTATAGGATATAGGCTCTCAACATGTCTTCTAGATTTTGGATTGTCCGTTCAGTTTGCCCATCAATTTGAGGATGATAGGCACTACTAATTTCCAACTTGGTGCCCATTATGTCCTGAAGGCCTTGCCAAAAGCGAGAGGTAAAATGCGTATCCCTATTTGATACGATCATTTTTGGAACTCCATGCAATCACACCATTTGCGATACAAACAACGAAGTTAATTTCTCCATAAGGTATGTATTTTTCACCAACAAGAAGTGAGCACTTTTTGTCAAACGATCAATCACGACCCAAATAGAGTTATTACCCATTGAGGTCCTTGGTAGTCCGACCACGAAGTCCATTGAGATGTTCTCCCATTTCCATTCTAGGATTAGAAGTGGCTACAACTCACCTACGGGTGTCTGATGCTCTGGCTTGACTACTCTATAGACAGAACATTTATTTACAAAATCCGCCACGTCCTTCTTCATGCCCTTCCACCAGAAATGTCACTTCATATCTTGATACATCCTTGTACTTCCTGGATGAGCTGTGTATGGAGTCGAATGTGCTTCCCTCAAAATTTTATCCTTGATTTCTAGATTAGTTGGGATCACCTTCCGGTTTTGATAGCATAACAACCCATCATTCTCGATGGTGAACCCTACTGATCCTTCTTTCCTTTCAACCTTTTGCCTAACTTTCGACCAATTGGGATCTTCCATATGTCGTTTCTTCACTTCCTCCCATTCTACAAGTACAATTTCTTGTATTGTGGCGAGAGATGCATTAGGATGGAGATCCTTAATTAATAAACTCCTCATACTGTGTAGGAGCGACTCCATTTCTGGGGCGGAATATGAAGCATCATCCTTTTGCATCTTACGACTTAGTGCATCTGCTACGACGTTAGCTTTTCCAAGGTGATACTTGATTTCACCCTAGTAGTTGCTAATCGTTTCCAACCATATTCTCTACCTCATATTTAAATTCTTCTGACTGAATAAGTACTTGAGGCTTTTGTGGTCAGTGTAGATTTTGCAAGTTACGTCATACAAGTAGTGCCTCCAAATCTTCAGAGCGGAAACTACAATGGCTAGTTCTAATTCGTGGGTGGGGGGTGGTTTTGCTCATGGTTCTTCAATTGACGTGAAGGGTAGGTGACAACCCGTTCTTCCTGCATGAGCACGCATTCAGGTCCTGATTTAGACGAATCACTATAAACCACGTAAGGTTTATTTGGTTTAGGCAGTGCTAACACCAATGCGATTGTGAGTCTTTTCTTGAGCTCTAAAAAACTCTGCACACACTTTCCCATCCATACATATTTGGCATTCTTTTTGGTTAGGGCAGTAATGGTCCTGATAGCTTGGAGAACCTTACTACGAATCTCCGATAGTAACCAACTAATCCCAAGAAACTCGGGATCTTGTGTACGTTAGTTGGACCCTTCCAATTCACCACAACTTTGACGTTGCTTGGATCAATAGCCACTCCTTGGCTTGAGACCACATGCTTTAAGAATTTTACCTCCTTAAGCCAAAACTCACACTTGCTGAATTCGTATAACTTCTGCTCTTTTAGCCTTTCCAATGCCAAACGGAGATGCTGCTTGTGCAACTCCTCACTTCTAGAGTAAATCAGTATGTCATCAATGAAGACGACAACAAAGCTATCTAGGTAGGGTTTGAATACTCTATTCATTATATCCATGAACATGGCAAGGGCATTGGTTAGACCAAAGGGCATTACTAGGAATTCGTAGTGCCTGTATCTTGTTCAAAACACTGTCTTAGGGGTATCATGTTCCCTAATCTTGAGTTCATGATATCTTGACCTTAAGTCTATCTTCGAGAACACTGATGAGCCTTGCAATTAATCTAATAGGTCATTGATACGCAGTAATGGATACTTGTTCTTTATCGTTACCTTGTTCAATTCCCTATAATCAATACATATTCTTAACGACCCATCATTCTTCTTTATAGAGAAAACTGGCGCACCCTAAGGTGACGAACTAGGTTGAATGAATCCCCTCTCCAAATTCTCCTTTATGTGTTCCTTCAACTCTTTTAGCTTTAACGGAGCCATACAGTAGGGTGCTCTATGGATAGAGATTGTAGCATATTCTAATTCTATGACAAATTTAGTTTCTCTATCGGGGGGTAATCCGGGCAACTCTTCAATGAAACTAAGCCATAGTACCACTAGTAATGCACTTCTTTGCTTGCAAAGCTAATATTAGAGGGGGGGTAGCCTTCACAGTCCCTCACATATAACAGATCTGTCCAACTTCTGATGGATCAAAGATAATCTCCTTGTTTCGGCAATCTATCCTAGCAAAGTGCTTGGATAACCAGTCCATCCCTAGTATAATATCGAACCCTAATAAATTGAAGATGATTAGATCGGCTTCCATTATTCTTCCATTTACGCTTAGCAAGCAGTTTCTAAGTACTCGGGTGCAGGTGATCGTACTCCTATCAAGAATCAACACTATTACATCTTGAGGTAATCTTTCGGTTGGCAGGTTACACGCGAGCACAAATGCCATGGACACAAAAGGCCTCATAGCACCGGAGTCAAACAAAGAACAAGCTGTATATTCGTATAGCGTGATTTTACCTAAAGCGCAATTAACTACCACATACTTAGCAACTAATTTATAAGAACTAATTTCTAAAAGAGGGTACTAAGGAAAAATACCAGTGATGACTCTCGTTTCTTCATCTTCTGGAATCTCCTTGTCTATCTCTTCAGGGGTGATACAGTACACACAATCTTGGGCAAGCGGCCTCTGATTTGACCAATTTTTAGGAGCATTCCTTCTGCCTTGTGCATTCTGGGGGCACTCCTGAATCATGTGCACTGGCTGGCCGCATTGAAAGCACACCCCTAAATCTACGAGACACTCTCCGCCCTGAATAGTTCTGCATTTCTTACGAGTAGTGGGTGGGGCTGGCATGATGCCTTTACCCTTGACTAGTACTTGTAATATTCTCCTTTTGGCATTACTCCGTCCTGTAGAGAAGGGAGAAGCCATCTTCCTTAACCCATCACATCCTTAATGATTGAGGGCCTATATAAAACACTATTGGGCTTATTTCTAAATCCATCCATACTTAGTCCTTTTATCTTAGCCCACTAAGGATGCCAAGTGTCATTCCCCTATTGGCTTCTTGGCAAATAAAAAAAATATACTGGAAATCTTCCAATGATTCAAAATGTGATTCTCATGATAAAGTAATCCCAATTTTTTTTTTCCAACGATAACAACTTACTCTAACTAAGATTAAGGGAGTTAACGGGCATTTTAGGCAGGGTATTATATCTGATCTTGGTTGGACTGTGGCTCATAAATCAATGGCTTCATGGTTGTACACGCATGGGCTAGCTTCATGGTGCTTGGATATCCTCTTGGTAGCTTCGCTGCAACTTGCGGCAAGGCAAGGCTAAGACTTAAGGGAAAAGACCTGCTCTTACTCTCTCACAGTGTGGCAATGTAGACAGAGCAGTTGAGGTGGGTTCCCATGCTAGGTGGCTCTATGTGGCGATTGAAGGTATTGCGCTTCGTTGTCTTGGATGGGCCTCATAGTGGAGCTTGTTGGCTTAGGTGTAGGGCTAGTGGTTCTCGCACAAGGGACGAAAATGCATAGAGGTGACTCACGGTTGAAGAACATAAGGCTATGGGTTTTGTGGTTTGGTGTCATGGTTGCTCTATTGGTTGTCGATGGCTGCTATGCTACTTGCCAGTGGCTGGTTCTTGGTCATGGATGAGGAAGGTAGTGGGCAAAGTGATCAATTTGCTCTATTTTCTACAATGCATGTGGCTCTCTGATCCTGTGGCTGGCCAGAAGGCCTGGGCAGTGCTGCCATGGCTAAGGAGATTGGAAGGGAGATGTAGAAGTCTAGAGAGAGGGTCTACTGAAAGGGAACACTAGCGTGGGATGGTTTATGACATGTGGTATAGTTGTGGGCTGCTTTTTGCCGTGGGTTGCTTTCTGCCACTACTTCTTCTTGTTGTTGTGCAAAGGAGCTGCAGAGGGAGAAAAGGGATCGGGAGGAAGGGAATATGAGAAAGATAGAGAGTTTCTACAATCTAGAATAAGAGAGAGAAAGGAGGAGATAAGATTGAGGACAATTAAATCCTAGCTCTACACGTACCCTATTTTTAATTTAAGGGTGTGAATAAATCATCAAGCACAATAAATAAAATAAGAGAAAGATGTAAAGAAATCATAATAGAAATGAAAATGAGACTAAATTTAAAATCTAACTTGTTTTGTTGATCCCAAAATGGGGAAGGAAAAATGATATGAAGGAAATGATCAAATGTGTGGAGTTTTTTTTAGATGGTTCTTGATTCTGACAAAGGTGATAGTAACATCAGTAAGCCACGTGACAAGTGCAAGATGAATGGAGTTAAGTATTTGGCAACAAGAAAATATAGAACTGAAAATTTGTAGCATCACATACTCATGCCCTAGAAGAAGTTTACAAGATATTGGTCAGTTGATGTTAGTACAAAATAGTGGATCTATGTTGGTAAGCGCTTCTAAATTTGATGTTACTATCAAATTTGTCGAATATTCTAGCGTAAGATCCTTATTACAATATTTGTGTCTAGATGTTCCATTCATATGTAGAAATACTGCCAATGTTGATTTGGTTAAGTTGTATAATCAGGAAAAATGGTTAAATCTTCGTTATATGATAGAATTAGTTTGACCTTTGACTATGACTTCTATAACTACTAATGGTTATATGTGCATTATAACACATTTTCTTGATGAGAATTGGATTTTATAGAAATTGTATTGAACTTTTCTTTTATGACACCACCACATAATGGCATATCATTGTCTAAAAAAATTTAAAATTTGCTATGTGAGTGAGGAATTGAAAACAAGGTTTTTACTTTGACTTTAGACAATACTTCTTCAAATGATGTTTCAATGGAGATGTTAAGAATTCAATCGAATATTAAGAAAGCCCTTGTTTGTGACGGTGAGTTCTTCCATCTTCATTATTGTGCTCATATCCTCAATTGGTAATACAAGATGAGTTAAAAGAGATTGATTGTTCTATCTAAAAAGTTTGTGAAAGTATCAAGTATGTCAAATGATCACAAACAAGAAAATAGAAATTTTTAGAATCAACCAATCAAATGTTTTTGGACAGTAAGAGAGGGCTAAGACAAGATTTCCCTACTAGATGGAATTCTACATTTCTTATGCTTTAGAGTGCTCTTTTTTATCGTCGGGCTTTTCTCCATTTGGTGTTAACTGATTCAAATTTTAAGCATTGCCTATCCACATATGAGTGAGATAAAGTGGAGAAGATCAACACTTTCTTGGCTATTTTTTATGATGTCACTTGTGACTTTTCTGGAACCAAATACGCTTAGGGCCTTAAGCCAATTTGTACTTTCCAGCAATTTTTATGATTTATTTGACATTAAAGGAACAATGTGAGAGTGAGTATGACTTCATGAGAAATATTTTTATACAAATGATTGCTAAGTTTGAGAAATATTGGTCAGAGTTCAATTTGATGTTAGCTATAGGAATTCTATTGAATCCTTGATACAAGCTTCAAATTATTGAGTTTTCTTATAAGAAGTTTTATGGAAATTTTTCCTTGGAATCTTTGAATGATCGTATGAAATTGGCATCTTTTTTCATGGAATATAGTTCTGGTGCTCCCACAAGTTCAACCACAACTTCTGAAAGAAATGTTTGTAGTGTGGAAACTCAATTCAAATCTCTTAATAGAGGGACTAGACAAGTAATGAAGGTAAATACAAATAATATTTTTTGTTTAATGATTTATATTATATCATGTTGACTTGAAATATTTGTTTATATATATATATATATATAGGAATTTGACTCATTTCATGCTAATGATCTTACTGCCCACATACAAAAAATTTCAATTAGAGCTCTATTTGGATGAACCTAGGGCGGATAGAAATGCTCCCCTTCTGGAAAGGAAATGAATTTTGTTATCCTAATCTTAGTTATATGGCTCGTGACATTTTGAGTGTTTATGTTTATACAGTTACATCTAAATCAACCTTTAATGTTGGTGGGTATATTATCGATTAGTTTATGAGTGCACTAAAACTAAATATTGTTAAAGCATTGGTTTGCACAAGAAATTGGTTATATGGATAACACAGCCTTCAGATGAAATTGCCCTTTACGTGCTCTGCTAGGGTTTCCAGTTCTTTCGTTTCCCTGAGTCTCAGTTTTGCTGTGGCTGCATGGCAGCCGTGGATGGCCACTCTTCTGGCCGTCCATCTTTCGCCGAAATGGCTGTTGCGGCGCCGCAACCCCTCCCTGAAATCACAGTAGCCCTCGTGTTCCTAAAGTAATGGACGGCGAAATTTTTTTCCAATTCTCCAAAGAAGAAATCAACCGATCTGCGGAGCCATTCCGCTTTTCTATTGTGATCAAGTTCCTTCGTCAACATCCCTCTTTGGACGCTATTCGTGCCTTCATCGCCAGTCGATGGGGTCTGTCATCTACCCCGGTGGTCTCCTCTATGAAATTGCCCTGCAACGTATTCATCAGATTGGCTACGGAAGCATATTTCGTGAAAGCACTGTCCCGTGAATCCTGTGAAGTAAATGGAGTGGCTTACCGTGCTTTCCATTGGTCTCCTGATTTCAACGAGGAACATGAACCTTCTAATTTTCTTGTGTGGATTCTACTTCCTGGATTACCTCCCAATTTTTATCAAGAATCCTTCCTTCGGATCTTCACTGCTCCGCTTGGTCGATTCATACGCAGGGATAACTCCACGCGTTGTGTGACCCGAACTGATGGAGCTCGTCTTTGTTTGGAGATGGATGCTGCTAAGGAGCCGATCTCGTATTTCTGGATTGGTACCCCTGGTCTGGCTACAAGCAGAAAACAAGAAATTATTTTTGAGACGTTGCCGGCGTACTATGGAAAATGCAGAGTGCAGGGACATAACTCTAAGACCTGTCATGCAGGAAAACCAAAGCAGGAGGAACGAAACCGTGGACGTAACAAAGAAAATAATGAACCGGGTGGAAACGTTTCAAATCAGAAAGAGGATGGTGCGATAAATAAACCTCTGTTTATCCCTCCCGAAACAGAGGTCGCTGAACCCGTTGCGCCAAGTGAGGATGCAGGAAAAACAAA
Source organism: Juglans regia (assembly GCF_001411555.2). Lineage (NCBI taxonomy): Eukaryota > Viridiplantae > Streptophyta > Magnoliopsida > Fagales > Juglandaceae > Juglans > Juglans regia. The sequence continues at coordinate 8,732,617 of NC_049906.1, read as the reverse complement.
ACATGGGGAACAAGACTATGAACGTATAACAGAGAATCATGAACCTAGTGGACCTAGTTTTGATAATAAAAAGGTGGTGAGATTCCCGTGCCTAGTTCCCCTGAGACTGAGTCCGTTAAAACAATTGGTGAGTTACCGAAATCAGATGCCATTTAGGAACTGTCTGGTAACAATTTGGAAACATACTCTTGACTGGGGAATTCTATGGAGTTCAATGCTCATATTGATGGAGAAGTGCTAGCGCCTTCTGAGGTTGCAGGTACTCTTCTGAACCAAAATGCCATTTTTTCTTTTAATGTTGAAATGCTCTCTCCTCTGATATTAGAGGACCCTGCTTTCATTACAATTGAGGATAATGCTCACTATTTAGTTACTGAGAGTCTCAAGGAAAATCTTGGCAACTATCCTGAAGATATTGCTTCTGAGCCGAACCCTGATATCCCTCCAGATGTGCTACCTCAATTTAAGGATTACCATTCAGAATCTAAAGATAAACAGGTAAAGAAAAAATATAAAAAAAAAAAATTGAGAAAGTTAGAAGCTCCACTCGAGTCATTACCCGTCCCTCTACATTATCTTTATGAATAATTCTATGATTGTATGGAATGTCCATGGCATTGGTACCTCTCGACATAGATTAAATAATCTTGTTTCCAAGTTCAAACCTCAACTGGTTGTGGTTCTGGAACCTTTTCAAAATGTGGACAAAGCTATCCGGTTGCAACATTATCTTCAGTTTGATTCATTTACTTCTAATGTGGATGTTGGTGGTAAAATCTGGATTTTTTGGGCCAATTCTCTTGATATTCAAGTGGTGAGGTCCAACTTGCAGTTTGTCTCTCTTCGGGTCAATACTGGGTCTTTTCAGTTTTTATTTACTATCATCTATGCTAAGTGTAGTATGTATGAAAGAAAACTTATGTGGGAGGACCTTAGCTCCCAATCTATGGAGTCGGCTCCTTGTCTCTTTGCTGGGGACTTTAATATTATTCAGAATAATTCGGAGAGAAGGGGTGGATCTCCTAGATCTAATGCGGCGATGGCGGATTTCAATGATTGGATTCACCAAGGTGGATTGGTTGAGATGAAGTCTAAGGGCAGAATTTTTTCTTGGTGTAATGGGCAGTCGAGTCTTGCTCAGTCTTGGGCAAAGCTTGATCTAGTTCTTATGGATTTCTCTTTACTTTCGTATTTCCCGAATGCAGTTTGCTCTTACTTGCCACGAACCACTTCTGATCATTCTCCCATGGTTATTGAGTTCAAGATGGATCCTTCTTCTTATGGCCCTTCGCCTTTCCGTTTTCAACAAATGTGGGTGGATCATCCCCAATTCTTGTCGTGCGTTAGGCAGGCTTGGTCCGCTACTTTTGATGGACATGGGCTCACAAAATTGGCTTTTAAATTGAAGAACACTAAGGTCGCCTTGCGTGAATGGAATAAACAGAATTTCAGTCATACTAAAATGCATATTATTTCTCTTGAGCAGCAAATTGAGGAGATTGAAAAGAAACTTCAGCAAAATTGGGATGAATCAACGGAGCGGGATCTTATGGCTGCCGTAGCGGAATTGGATAATTGGCTCCGTCGTGAAGATACTAGACTGGCTCAAATGGCCAAGTTAAAATGGCATATGGAGGGAGACCGTAACACTAAATTTTTTCATGCCTGCCTTGCTAATAAACGGCGTAAAAAAGTGGTGTACATGAGATCATCGAATGGTATGGTTTTTAATTCGCCGGAGAGTATTCATCAGGGTGCTGTGGACTTCTTTTCTTCTTTTTTGCAGGGCACGCAGACTAGACTGTTACCTGATTTATCGACTCTTATTTCTCCTATTATTTCTGATTCTGATAATTCGATGTTGTGTGCGGTGCCTTCTATGAAGGAAGTATCTTCTGCTCTGTCTTCTATTCCTTCTATCAGCTCTCCGGGACCTGATGGTTTTAGCTCGGGCTTTTTCAAAAGTTGTTGGGATATTGTGAAAGAGGATGTCTTGGAAGCCATTACTGATTTTTTTTAATTCTAAACATCTTCCAAGATTTTTCACTGCATCTTTTCTGGTCTTAATTCCAAAGGTTGATACTCCTTTTGGTTTTGATAAATTTAGGCCAATCAGCCTTTGTTCGGTGCTCTATAAAATATGCTCCAAAATCATTGTTAACCATCTGACAGGGCTCCTCTCAAGAATGATTTCGTGAGAACAAGGCGCTTTCATCCCAGGGAGAAGTATGTTTGAAAATATTAGTATCACGTAGAAAATGATTCACTCCATTACTAAAAAGGCCCATGGTGGTAATATTATGATTAAATTGGATATGGCAATGACGATTGCGTGGATTGGTTTTTTCTTCTGGAGGTTCTTCGCTGTTTTGGGTTTTCTGCTAATTTTTGTGATCTTATCAGAACATGCATCTCGACTCCTTGGTATTCTATTATGATGAATGGCACTATTAAAGGATTTTTTAAAGCTGGCCGAGGTTTACGTCAGGGTGATCCTCTTTCTCCTTATCTCTTTATTATTTTTCAAGAGATTCTCTCTAGATTGATCAAGCAAAGTATGGAGGCTCAAAAATTTGGTCAATTCTCCCAGGCCCGAGGTACGCCCAGAATTTCTCATCTTATGTATGCTGATGATGTAGTTATTTTTTCTAATGGTAGCTCTCAAGCCATAAGGGAGATTTTATTTGTGCTACATAAATATGAGAGCTGGTCGGGTCAGTGTATCAATCACTCTAAATCTGCCATTTTCTATTCCCAAAAAATCTCTGTTGCTCGCAAAAACTTATTATTACGGAAGACTGGATTTTCAAAAGGATCTTTTCCTTTCAAATATCTTGGAGTGCCTATTATTTTGGGTCGTCTCAAATAGGTTCATCTTGAAGATATGCTGGCTAATATTCAAAAGAAAACTTCGGGGTGGAAGATGAGATTCCTTTCGACGGGTGGCCGTCTTACCTTACTTCGTCACGTTATTTCTAGTATGGCTCTTCATCTTTTTGCAGTCCTTCAGGTCCCTCAATCTACTATTAAAAACATTCATCGGATGATGAGTAATTTCTTTTAGGGGGAGAATAATGGCAAAGGTAACAAAAAATGGGTGGCCTAGAATTCTATCTGCCGTCCCATGGAGGAAGGAGGTTTGGCTCTTAGAAACCTCGATGATATGCAGAAAGCCCTTCATGCTAGATTTGCTTGGAATCTTATTCAAAGTAATTCTTTATGGGCTAATTTTTTTAAGAGTAAATATGTGAGTTTGAAACCTTGGGCCCCGGTTGATCCTACTAAAGGTACTAGGTTCTGGAAAATGATTGTTAAATCCCTTCCTTTGGTCTTGGATAATTCTAAATGGCATCTTAAGGATGGTAAGGTTTTTTTTTTGTATGATAAATGGAGAGACAGAGGTCCTTTAAGTAATGATATGAATATAGTGGGGCATCCCAATCTTCAAGTGAAGGATTGCAAATTAAATAATGATTGGGATGTCGATTTTATTCGTCAGTTAGTGGGGCCGGATCAACTTGATGATATTTTAGAGGATCTTTGCAAGGCTAAGCCGGGATTGGATGTTCTGATTTGGACTAAAAATGATAATGGTTTGTTTTCCACTAAGTCGGCTTGGGATTGTGTCTGCATTAGAAGTGATACGATTGAGGGTCACTCCTGGATCTGGCATAAGAGCCTCCCTCTTAAAATGTCTTCTCTTATGTGGAAAGTTTGGTATATGGCCCTTAGTGTCGATCAACATCTTCGACGTATTGGCATCCCTATTATCTCTTGTTGTGATTGTTGTGCTAATGGTCACTTTGAGGACCAAAATCATGTTCTTTTTGCAGGTGATATTGCTAATAATATTTGGCGCTATTTTGGGGCTTATTTGGGGATCCCGATAGGCCAAAATTGGAAAGATACTGTGAAGATGTGGTTTCGTCGCGCGAATCTTGCGTCTCAATTTGGCATTATTCTGGGAATTCTCCCGGTGATTATCACTTGGAGAATCTGGCGGAGGCGCTGTCTGGCACGTATGGAGGGTCACTTTGAATCTGTCTCTGAAATTATTCATTATGTTCATCGGTGGATTAGTCTTATATGCCGTGATATGCATGCTAGTTCTCACATTTCTAGTTTTGATTTGCATGTACTGGAAAGTTTGCATGTCCAGCCCGTTATTACCCCAATTCGGCGTTGCAAAACTATCACCTAGCAACGTCCTTCGGCGGGATGGGTCAAGCTTAACACAGATGGCAGCAGTTTGGGTAACCCTGGTGCCTCGGGGATAGGTGGAATCATTAGAAATAATCATGGAAAACTAATTCATGCTTTTTCCTCCTTCATTGGTATAGGTTCTAATAATCGGGCAGAACTTTTAGCTCTTCTTCATGGGCTCCAGGTTTGTAAATCTTTATCTCTTAATTATGTGCATATCGAACTTGACTCTATGACTGTTATTTCCTGGTGGAGGAGCAATAGATGTCGGGTGTGGTATCTGGAGGATTTCTGGGAGGAAATTATAGACATTATGACCTCCATGACCTGCTCGCTCCATCATGTTTTTCGCGAGGGAAATAAAGTTGCAGATTGGTTAGCCAAACATGGAGCTTCTGGTAAAGATTTAGCTGTTTCGCAATTACTGGAGACTCCCCGTGCATTGCGTGGTCTTATCCGCATGGACTACTCAGGTTTACCGTCTTTGCGTTTTAGTTAGTCTTGTGAGTTTGGTGTTTTTGTTTATTTTCTTGGTTATGTTAGTTTATTTTCTGGTTAGGTGTTTCCCACATTCTGGATTTTTTCGTTTTGTACCCCAGATGTTTGTTTTTGTAACCACGGTTTTCCTCCGCCACAAGTGAGGGTTATTAATAAAATTGGGGATGGGTCACTAGTGTACAGGTGACCCTAAATTTTTTTCTCAAAAAAATAAATAAATAAATAAGAGAGATTGGTTATATGGCAAGGTAGCGTTATTTTTAGTTTTATTAAATAATGGACTGTAATGTTTTTCAATACAATAATGTTATTTACTTTACTGATGCATTTTTTTATATAAACACAAGAAATGAAATTAGAGGAGCTAATTGAAGATGTTATGAAGTTGGATATCAATAACAAGAGCAAGGACGACGATTCAATTCCTTCTATAAACCAATAAAATGTTTGTATTTCTATTTATTATTATTGGAATTTTAACTTTAATATTGTTATAATATTTTTATGTTTGTATTGTAATTTTGGAGTTATGCTAATATTTAGTATTATTGGGATTTTGATTATGGTGTTTTTATTGTTCGGATTGTAATATTGGATTTTAAATTAGATTTATATTTTTATTGTTTAGATTGTAATATTAGTTTTATTAGATCTTAAAATATGAAAAATAATGAAAAAGATCAATATTTTTATGTGAATTAGGTCAAATGGGTTATTCAAGTCAGTTCAACCCATTAACATAAAATGGGTTAAAATGGATCAAAATAAGTCATGTCGTATCGATCTATTTTTTATTAACTAATAATGGTTATAACAGGTCATATCATGCTAATCCGCTATGTTAATAGATCGTGTTCGTGTTGATCCATATAATATAACGTATATATCTTGATACGACACGAATATAATCCGTTAACACAATTTGCAACTCCTAGTCAGGAAGGGAGGACGTTACCAGCTAGGTGAATGAAGGGGCTCGTGCAGCAACCCTACCGCTATCCCGAGAAGTAGACCATTCCTAAAATTGATAAGAGTGAAGCTACTCTGCTGTCCCACTCTTACCACTGGACGTACCGTCCAGTGGTTTTTTTTTTCACATTTTTTAATACATTTAAATATTTTTAAAAAATAAGAAAAAATATACCAAAATACTTAAAATCACTTTTTTAATCACTAAGTAAAAAAAAAAAAAATTGACCAGTGGTCAAATGGAGCGGTCAAAGTGGATAAGTAAAGTAGTTTTATTCAATCATAAATCCGGTCGTCCCTCGTGGTGGCTACCTTAGAAGTCATCCACCCTTTTTTTTTCATATTAATTTATTAAGGTTTTATTATTTTTATTTAGCATAGACCGGGATTTCATATTTTCTCAGAAGATTATCAAGAAAAACTAAATAAAACTGGATATAATCTATTACGTATATAGAAGCTGAAACATCTTTTTTATATTCTATCAAGCCACCCCCAGCATTTTTATTTATTTATTTATTTATTATTTTCTCCTTAATTAAAATATCCTTCAGATTCACTTTAATCCTTGATACCATTTGATTTCACTAATTGCAAACTCTCTACAATTCCACCTCGGTTGTTCACAGACCCTCTTAACTTTATTATTATTATACCGATAACGCTTTATTTTCTCGTCATCTGGGGCCTCTCTCTCTCTCTCTCTCTCTCTCTACAAATCAGGACATTTCATTTTTGTTTTCAAAACCCAACAAGTCGGAAGTTGCAATCAAACGAAATCAATGCATCTTCGTCTTAACCAGGGCCTTTAAATAGAGATTACGCTGGTTCATTCGGGCCAGTTATCGTCCTACCTGAACCGATAGCTAGATTACATCCACCCTGCATACCCGAGGGTAGGTACAGATTCATTAGGCGGGTACTGGGTACCACAACCTAGGTTTACTTTAAAAAATAAATAAATAATGTCAACTCAATTACTCGGATTTTTGGGTACAATTTGAGTACAATCTGAGTACCCAGATTTTAAAAAAAAAAAAAATTAAAAAAAAAATATTTTTTGCAAAATTTGGTCCGTCCGAATAACGAGATTATGCTGCTTCTCACATTCTGTATATAGTCGGGACATTTAGGAACATCTAGAGAGGCATTTAGGGAATCGGTTTAGATTTCAAAAATTCGGATTCTTTCGATTACTGGCCTAGGTTATGACCTAAGTTAACCTGGGCTGGTACTCGGGTCATATTACATGCTTGAGTCTGGGTACAATCGAGTACTTGGATCCATACCCGGTTAAACAGTCATACTATCCACTCAAAATGTCTACTTTGAGTATGAAAATGAAATGTAGCTTTTAATACCACAATTTCTACGGATTGCATTACAAGATCGTTATAAAGAGTTATGCTTCTTATAAATTGGTGAAGCATATAAACTGGTGTGTAAACATACCGCTTATTCATCTTCCCCAAGACTTGGAATGATGAATGACATATGGTCCAAAAGGAAAAAATTGAACAGGCAGTACTTCTAGCTTTCAGCTCTATATTAGGTTGGTGGGCAAATATATAGAGCCAAAAATGAAACCAGCTGCTACATTCAATTGAATTCGCTCATACCTAGTAAGAACATATGCTCCGAGCTAGTTCACACAACATTCATTTCATCTTTAGTAGAAGTGAGATTTAGGTGTATAAAAGACTATTCTCATGAACAAAAATTGAGGCAATGTAGAGGGTGAGAGAGGGGGGGTTGTTTCAAATACACATCCAGTGTATCTGTGCAAGGAAAGGAAGTATACCAAAACTATAAGAGAATATCTTTTCGACGGTCATGCTGTTATTAGGCTGAAAACAGCCTTCAATAATTTTCTGCCATGTAGCCCATCTATGGATTAATAATGGATGTGCGGCACACAGAAAAAAACCCATGAAGAAAATCAAATCCCTCATCTGCTTGATGACTCTACTTTCTCTCATCAATCTGCTACTCGATTAGAGCCATCGACATCGCCCCCTCTCCTCTCTTCCACCACTCCCATCGACGCCGCCCACCCCAATTATCACAGGAAATGCTAGGTTTGTTCTTGATTATCTAGGTTCCAAATAATTCCTTGCATCTTTTGTAATGCACGTTGTCAGATTTGGCATTTTATTTGGGTTGGAAAAAATAAAGTCACGTTGCCTATCCTTGTTTGTTCCAAATAATGCCTTGCATTTTATTTGGGTTGGAAAAAATAAATCACATGTCGATTTGGCATAGAAAAAAAAATCACAGAATCTGCCATTTTGATTAAAAATAAAAAAAAAAACCATTTCTACAGTGACTATAGAACGATGGTAGGACGGTAGTGACTGCATCAAAGTGGGTGGCTGCTCCAGCTGGTGGCAACTAGGATGGTAGGGAATGGATCAATGGCGGCAGAAATCAACATGACGGATGTAGAGCAAAAATGAGGGGCAATGAGCTTTTCTTCTTGGAGGTTTTCTTATTCAGTGCGAGTGAGACTATTGAAATTATTGTGTAATTTATGATGTGGCAACAGATGAAAGGAGGGCTGCTTTCCTTCTAACATCAACCCAATCGCTTAGAAGCAAGAGTCAAACTATAAACACAGAATCCTAGCCATTGCCCAGTTTTGCATTCGCATATGAAGGATGTTAACTCCAACGCTAATCCATTCTTCGACCAATGCTTACTATTACTGTTGAGTAAACTATTACTTCTTAGCAAAACAGCTTAGTTGATTAAACTATGTAGTAATGCTGAGTATAAAGTCTTTCAATCATGTGTAAACTAAGAGTAGAGAACTAATGGAGTTGTTGCATGTTTATTATACATGAAAATCATCTAACTTAATCCATGTAAGGAACCATTCTCATAATTCACATTCTCATAATTCACTTGAAAAAGAGTAAGAATTACTTTGTAAGAGTTATATTATATACGACACCCTCATCCTGCATTTATAATATTATGTTGATTTGTCATTGCATATCAACCATTAAATCAACTATTATGTTTTCATATAATATTAACAAATTTGAAAGTTAATAGATAATACCTTATCAATACAATAGAATAGGAGTGCACTTTCCTAGAAATAGAGTACAATGCCTATATGGCTGACTATAATTACAAGAATATTGCTTATTTGTGACCAATTATTTTCAGCGAAAATGATTATTTTCTATCAAAATTAGTCTGTTTTTATCTCAAATAGTTTTTATCGCCGCAAATAATCCGTCAAAAATACTTATTTTTCTTAAAAGTAACTAGACTTCTGGAAATTATTGAAGATGGAACTAGGTTCATTTAGCCAATGCAAAAGAATTGGGTAGTGGGCTTAAAGTTGTGGACATTGTTGATAAGTGACCCACTGTTATATTTGTGCATCCATAAAGCTGGTTGAGATTTAAGAATTGTATTTGACAAAACAGCCTAAGAACTATAATATAAAATAAATCTAGACCTGTTCTTTAGGTTTATGATGGTTAATATATTACTGGTTGTAACCTCCAGATACCTCATTTTCTATTATTCATTACCACAAGGTTTTAGAATTTATAATTACCCAAACACTTAACAGAATTAAGAAACTTGTTCTACAACCATTAGGCCTCAACTTAGACATTACAGAAATGGTGAATGCTTCGACTGGATGAACAAGGCACTCAAAAAGCAACTGAGGACCACACAGAGCTCCTCAATCTTGGGACAATGGTTCCTTCGGGGCAGCAAAATATCACAACCATGGACAGTGGGAGAAAGTAAAGCCGCTTTATAAAGGCTACCAAGTTCTAAGAGCACTAGCATTGGACTCAGTCCAATCTTCAAAATTTGATGATTTTGGTTTTAAAATCTTGGCATTGGATTCATCATATATTCAAATGTCAAGCTTTTAGCTACAGTACATTCATCTTCATCTTCAAATTTGAAGACTCACTATTCACACTCTATAACCATTATTTTATTTATTTAAATTATTGTTTCTCAATTTTAAGCCACAATATATTTAAGTTAGGAAATAATAATTTAAATATTAAATTAAATTATTAATTAACATATAGTTAGTGTAATTGTCAAATATGAAAAAAATAAATTAAAAATATTATTATTAATGAAATAATATTATATTATTATTTTGATGAATCTAATGGTTAATCCAATGTGGGGTTATGGATAGAGAAGTTTTGGATTTATGAAAAATATGTACTTTTCATCAAATTTTAAAAATAAAAATGATGAATCCAATACTAATGCTCTGATAGCCACATCTTTGGTAGGACCCAGAGGTTGAAATAATGTGAATGTACTTCATAAACTTTCAGCTCACCAATCACTGTAGCAACACCTGGCAACTTCGTAGCCACTGAGGCAGGGGTCAAGTGTAAACGTGGTTTCTGAGGCATCTTTGTAGCATTGGCAATGGCTAGATTTTAAATTTTAACTAAAATTTGAGATTTTTGTTAAAGTTAAAATCTTTAAAAAGGTTAATTTATATTAGATTAGTTATTTTAAAATTAAAATAATAATATAATATTATATTTTAATAATTTTTTTATTTTTATATTTTATAAATACATTTTATCTATTAATTAATAATTTAATTTTTACTTAAAATTATTATTTTCCAACCATAGAGGAATATGGTGCTTACGGGTTTGTGCAAATAATTGTATAGTAAAATAATAGTTTGTAAATGAAAAATGACAAGTCAAATTTAGAGAAAAATATAGATTTACTTAGCTTAAAAATGAAACTTTGGATGTTTGCCTAATTCAATGCAACTCCACTTTTGAGCTACCTAGCCAAATTTTGACCCGTCAATAGCATTTAGTGCTCTAGTGTATCTTCTAGATTATTGTGACAAAAATAGCCATTGGTTTAGGGATTATCACTTATAGTTTAAATAATAAGTTCTACTATAAAAATTATTTGTAAACAAATTTAAAAAATGTTTTCTGAGAAAGAAATGATGATCATTTAATTTTTTTAAAAAATTATGAACATATTCTTAAAAATTTGAAAATTGTAATTATCTTAAAGTTTGGTGAGTATTTTCGTCCATTAATAGTTCTTTTAGAATTTGAACTATATTCCAAATTATTCAAAAAAGAATACCTTATTCAAACATATTTTTTAGCTTATTTGATATTAAAAAGTATTTTAATATATATGTAACACAATTAACAACCTAACTTTTACATTAAAAAGTTTTTAAGGCTATTTAATAATTTTTGAGACTCCTAACGTAACCTGAAAGAGCATTGCTATTCATAAGCCCATACACCACACACCAAAAAAATTTTATTTTTTTAAAATTTTTTTAAAGTTTTTTTTGGTTTTATTATTCTTAAAATAATTAAATTATTCTACTCATAATTCATATACCACACATTTAATAAGAGAATAAAATTAAAGAAATCATAAAAAGGATGGTGTGTGGTGTATGAGGCTTAGGAATATAATTTATCTTGTAGACATAGATATACATATTTTAAGATTTATTGATAATTTAACATTATTGAAGAAATTTATAAAAGTAATGATGTATACTTTATTTATTCCTATATAAGTCTCTCCATCATAGAGTTGGGACAATCATTATGCAAAAATTTAAGCCACTAATTAATTACATTTCAATCTCCTAAATTGTGTGGGCAGAAATACAATTTTCCATTGCAATTGCTTTAATTTAATTTCTATTCCAGAATATATATCAGGGAACTTGAAAATTCAGTGTCCAAAATTTGGGGCCAATCTCTTCAGCTCTACTCTTCTTCTAAACTTTAATATTACATTGAATTTCAGAAGCAGAAAATGATAATATGTTGTTCTATAATATGAGGGAGAAAACAAAGGGTTTGAGAGTAAAAGTATCGATGATCTGTGAATAGTAGTGAAATAGTTTGTAAATAGAAATAAAATAATAGTGAATAATTTGTTAATAGTAGTAAAATAATCTTAAAATATTTGAGAACAGTTGTGTTCTCAAACAAATCCTAAAACTTTCCTTAATGACAATGAGTACAAAACAAAAATTAAGGAAAAATAAAGGTTCTTAATTAGCATCACCACGAGTTTGTGGGGGATGTGCTAGAGATAATAATTTAAAAAAAAAAAGAAAAAGAAAAAAAAACTTAGAATTAGGAATTTGGAAAGGGAAATGGCATCTGGGTCATAATAATTCCAACTCATGCATGCTGCTTTCTATTCCATAGATTCTTTCCAAAATCTGGCTGGGGGTCCATGCAAAGGCACTGGGAATGGGCTGTACTGAATCCCACTATGGGATTCCACCACTTCCCACCTGCAAAATAACCAACAAAATGCCCTTGTCAAATAATTCCAGAAAAATGTTATCTTTTATGATTTAATTTATAAAAAGAAAATACTTTAAACACAAAGAAATTACACAAAAATAAATTCACAAACTGAAATAGTTTGATATAGTATGTCAGATTATAAAGTTATTTTTATTATAAAGTAGATCTAATGGATTCCATATAATCATGTCAGTTTATGAGTTTATTTTGAATAATCTTTTTATGTTTGTAGCAGTTTTAAAATATATCGTTTGAGTCAAAATCTAGAACGAAGAATTATATTGTTCATAATTTTAAACGTCGATCCTCCCAAACTTACAACAAAGATCTTTACCCCTTTCTCATTTCTTTATTATTGTAACTTTTTATATCTCGAAATCTCAAGATTATTATGATCTGCACATTGGTCAACATCTCATGAAATTAATTGAGTTTAATGGATTTTATTTTGTGTAGTACCTGAATTTGGTGACCAAATGGTGGATCATAGTCAGCATCTCCAGCTTTGCAAGCTCATTTCCCGGACAGGCATGAACTCCGCTGCCAAAGGGCATGAATGTATTGGGTTTTGGGGCAACCTAAACAAACAGTGTAAACATAGAAAAAAATAAACATGCAAAATCACTGATCTGTCCTGTCTTGAAATATAGAAAGGCCACGAGTGCAGAAACAGTAACTTGCATACCTCAAACCTCGAAGGATCAAATCTTTGAGGATCAGAGAAAAACTCTGAATTGTGGTGAATGTTCCTGAACAAAGGCATCACTTTCCAACCTTTCGGAATTATGTACCCTGTCAACATATTCTAGTGTCAGTTATTGCCCTCAAATGTACTACTTTCTTTTGCTTTTTTATTTATTTATTTTTCCTGATCAGAGCCTCAAATGTATAATTCTAGAAGAAAAGCTTCCCCAAAACGGCAAAAAAAAAAAAAAAAAAAAAAGCATAGCATTTCTTTCTGCTAAAAAGATCCTAATCTTTTAATTTTGTTCTTTTAGTTTCTTAAGTTTTAGGTCCTGATCCTCTTACCCTTGTATTCCACATCAGCAACTGCTTCTCTGAAGGTGAAAGATATGATGCTTGCAATTCTCAAGCTTTCTAGCACTACCTGAGCAAAACCATATTTCCCAACTCTCAGTCGCTCATGCAACAAAATACCCTGCCCTTGGGGCAAAACAACATACCAAAACAAAAATTTACTCAAAACATGATCATGGCTTGTGATGGATACTGCAGTGCATACCTTGTAACTTACTGGCATTTTTCTTGTTTGGCTCCAACTCAAAGGCCGATTACCTTCATCGTTAGCTTTACGAATAGCATTCTGTTCAGCCTGCAAACAGGGCAGCTTTCATAAATCAATAGAACCAGAGAGCTTTGAGTGTCCCAACATAAAAGACAGAGAAAGTGGGGGGGTTGAAAGAGACTAGGTTCTAGACCACGCATATGGTGGTTAAGCTGCTTCAATGATCATACCTTTACAGCCTCTAGAAGTTTCGGGTTATCATGGAGATACTTCACAATCCATGCCATGACACTTGCTGTAGTGTCTTGAGCAGCAAATAGCACTCCAATGACATTGTCAGCGATTTGATCATCAGTTAAGATCTCTCCCTTTTCATTTTTTGAGTTCAGAAGACATCCCAACAGATCCTTCTCAAGAGATTTCTTTTCCTTCCTCTCACATATAATATCAGCAAGAATATTTGTGAGCCTCTTTCTTGCCTGCAGAGAATCCAAAAGACACAGAAAGAAAGTAAGCAAATCAATTGGAAATGTCACTTAGGAGAGGACTATATAATTGAATTTGAATGGACTGCTGAAGTCTTACTATTTTGCTTACCAGAAGTGCCTTTTTGTAGGGAGTTCCAGGAATACTTATAGGAAAGGAATTGTAGCCTTTGTCTACTAAACAGTAATTCTTCTTCAGTTCATCTCTATAATGGGAGTCCAGATGGCCGAAAATTGCAAGTATTCCAACCTCAAAAGAAAACTGCAATGGTTCGAGGAAGACCAATTTAATCATGAGCGAACCATAGTATATGCTTATAAGAATGAAGCATGAACAGAACCATTTGGATTAGATATGTCTCCAAGTTGACTGACCCCTTAATTGAATAATTAAACAATCTTGAGAATGGCACAAAATGGCAAAGTCAAAAAGGTTAAGTGCAGAAGACCCAGAAACAGAACTTGTTGATCATAAATATTTAGGCAACCTTTTTCATTTCATGGAAAGTGTTAATGACATGGCCGCCTCCCCACGAGTCTAAGGTAGAGGCTGTAATGGCTTGGATACCCTGCATTAAGTTCCGAAGTGCGTCGAGAGACAACGATCCTTGGACCAACTTCCTCAGACGAATATGGTTGTCCCCTTGGTGGAAAAAGAGCGCTGCAGGGCCAATCAGTCGCTCTTTGCTTTTCGGGTAGGTGGGTTTGAACAAGTTAGCCTCTGTCACCAGCACAAACCGAGCAGCCTCGGGGCTAGCCAGCATGACACAAGGGCAGCCAAGAATATGGGTCTTGAAGATTTCTCCATACCTGAAACACCCATCATGAACTCCACCACGTTCAAAACTCATGTTTATAAAGAAACGAACAGAAAGTTTCAAAGTTATAAACACACAACTTATTATATATAAGAATGTCGACCTTTTCTGTTTGTCTGCAAAAAAAACATTGGGATCTTGAGAATACAGTTGAAGAGTCTCTCCCATGTATGGCCAGCCCATTGAACCTGGCGGAAGCTTAGCTCTTGTTTGGGGACGTTCTTTCTTGTCCCCTCCTAGAAATATATATGAGAGTAGAGTTGTAAGGAGAAAGATAAAAACATAGAACAAAAATCCACCCATCTCCATCAGCTCCCTCAGACCTCTATACGAGCACAGATAATTTTGCTCGTCTCCTCTCCTCTCTGAGGAAGTGTTGCAGAATATTATATGCTTTGAGCCACGCAGAGAGGGAGGGAAAGTGTGGAGGTTTATATAGAAGGGCAAGTTTCAGGCGAAGGCTAATGGGGACAAATTTCAATATTCCGAGAATAATTATACGTCCAATTAAAGTATGTATGGCAAAATTTCTACTCATTCTGTCATCCAACAAGTCCATGGGGACGTCATTATTATTTCACCATACAGACAAATCCATAATCTGCCTATATATAAAAATGATAAAAAAAAAAGTAAAGGGAAAGTTTTATAAATGAGTCATTTATATTCTACCTCTTAGCATTCTAGTTTAAATTTTCTAAATTCATCGATGTATCTCGTAATTTATATATCACATTTTTATATTTTTTATCCTGCTATATTTATAAAGAGTAATGTTAGAGACAAGTCATTATAACAGTGTACACTTTGCACTTACTGTGTAACTGCTTCTAGTTGATTGTTCACAACACTCACTTGAAGAGATGTGTGGTCTAGATGATACCACATCATGTATAAAATAGATACACCTAATAGTAACTTATATCTATATTTATTCATTTATAAAAAGGTGTCTTGAGAATCATTTATATAACATAAGAAATTATAAGTAAATAATATTGAGATCCTAAAAAGATAAGTTTATATTGCAATCTTTCTATTTTCTTGCCACTTCTATTTTATTTCACAACAGAAGTATGAGAAATGATTTTTTACCACACTCTGATGACCTCATTTTTATCTCGTTGTACTAATAAGGTACTATCCATAAAAAAAAATAGCAATGCTACGTATAATTTCTATTTGGGGACTGCAATATAAGTCTAGGCGATTTTATCTTTAAAATTTTTTAAAATTACAAAAATATCTCTTCTAAAATGATTTTTATTCTCATTTAATAAATGGCCTACACACACAGTCTAATAGAATTTCTCAAAAAAATTAGATAGCTCTTCGTTTTTAAAATGAAAGATTTAAGAGTAATTATATAATGTTAAATCATCACAATAGAACAGAAGTGAGATAAGTGATATGCATCCTATCAAATTTTGTAACATGTCAAGTGGATGTTAAACACAAACAAAACTCGTTGCCAATTGGTCGAAGTTAAAGTATATTCGATAGGATCATAATCCCCTCAATTTTGTCTTTCAAATACATTTATACGAGGGTTTTATTATATTTAATGAACCCACCAAATCTTATAATACATATATTAAATAGGATACTATCTCAATCCTACAAAAGTCGATGTGAATAACACATTTAGCAAATATCCACTATAAGAAAAATGAACTTTTGTGACCATTTAATTGCGGCGAAAATGTTATTTGTGATTAAAACAAACTTATTTTAACTGTAAATAATCATTTCGCTAGAATTAAATGGTCACAAATGAACAGTTTTCTTGTAGTAATCTAATTATATGATATAATTTAATTTAGAAAATAAGCTTTTAAATTTAAATCTTACAAATCAATTAATCTTGACATGTAAATGATATGAATGATACGTTCTGCACATCAGATTGCAAATATAATAGCTTATATTTATAAAATATATATATATATATATAGAAAGAAAGTATAAGATTAATAGTATCTTATCCAAAAGGATATTATTATTATTACTCACATACATGATGACACACACATAAATATACATAGGGATTAATTATTGTCAAATCATGGGGTTATAAAGAAAGTTTCAGATTAATTCATTCACCACTCGATCGATCCGACCCGTTTCGGGCCCCTTATATCTTTTTCTAACGCCACGTGCATGCAGGACCAGTGGAAATTAATTATGAGGGTAATATATTGCAAGTCTAGTATGGAGGAAAAGGAATTTTATATATATATATATATATATATATATATATATATATACACTCAGCTAGCTAGCTCATAAGTGTGCATTATATAGAGGTTTAATTGTTGATCTTCTACTTCTACCTCATGTGGAAAGTCTCTTTAATACATCCCCTTTCTCTGGACAATGATAAAAGAGTACTGCTTTTTTAACCAGAAGTACGAGAAATGATTTTTTTTTTTTTTATCGTGAATTTCTCAGCCTCAATCGTATAAACTCATAAGTTATATTTTAAGTGACTATCCGTTTAAATATTTAATCTATAAATTAGGTCTCGTTCACTTTTATAAAACTTTTCATCTCATCTCATCTCATCTAATCATTATAATTTTTTTAAATTTTCACACAAAATAAAATAAAAAATTTATTCAAATCCAAAACATGTAAAAATAATATTAAAAATATATATTATAACAATATTTTATTTAACTTTTAACTTTTATCTCAACTCACCTGTAAAAATAAGCGAAGTTGTTACTTATAATGTGTTGGAAGTACTATATAGTAGGATATCGGGCAAACGAAAAAAGAAGAATGAGATATACAAATATCAACAAATCTATTCATCGTCTATTTTCTCATTATCTCATAATGTGGTATTAAATTATTAGTTTACAATTAAAATATAATAAATAGTCTCCAATTAATCATCTAATATTAGATCATGGAATGATTAAAGAATAATGATAATTGAGATGATAAATAGCATTACTCAATAAATATTGGAAGCCTCAACAATCACCCTGGTCCATTACAATATAAATAGGAAAAATGAAACAAATACAATCATTTTTATCACCCTTTACATAACTATGTTTTAAATGATCAATAATTTTATAAAATAACTTAAAAAAGTAACATCATTTTACAAAAATACCATCAATTAAAAATATGATTATATAAAAAAATTATAAAAAAGATTGTACATATTTTAGATGTGTTGACTCATTATGAACTAGATTTCTCTTTTTGTTAAATGTTTTAACGCTTGATAAAAGTTCTTTCTTTGTGCATTATATATAAGCTTAAGGTGAAATTTGAATAGTGAGTTGAGAAGATATGAGTTAAGATGAACAATAAAAATTGAATAAAATATTATTAGAATATTATTTTTTAATATTATTATTTTTTTGAGATTTAAAAATATTGAATTGTTGATTATATTTTGTGTGGAAATTTTTAAAAAAATATAATGATTAGATGAGATGAGTTGGAGGCATTTTTGCATCCAAACCACCATACCGAGCCTGCATGTTTTAACGTCATATAAAAGTTCGATTAAGAGAAATCAGAATTCCATATTATTTTACCTTTTCCATGCAAATCAAATGAGAGGGAAATTTGGCTCCACAATGTGGACTTAAGATGATATACCTACCCTTATTTATTTATTTATTTATTATAACCAACATGATCTCATTCATTGAATCAAATAAGTCCTTACAATAGATTGCTTTTGTCAAACCAAATCGCTTGACTTACAAATGAAGGAAAAAAATCCCACCACATTTCAATATCACAAGCATTCCAAACATGTCTTGCCAACTGATGTGCAACAATATTCCCTAGCCTGTTTACATGCAAAACTTGAACTTCTTGAAAGCAAGTCATCATTCTTTGAATATCTTGAAATAGAAAATCAAAATCAGTAATATAATCAATAAGATTATTCAAATCATTCACAAGAAGTAAACAATCTGTTTCAAGCATTAACTTTGGAACACCCCATTGGACACACAATTGCAATCCTCTAAGCATAGCAATAGCCTCAATAAATTCAGAACTACCTCCCTTTCCACTTTACTGCAAGCAACTAGAACATCACTATTGTGATCTCGAAGAAGTACTCCTACCCTATTGTTCATAAAAGGTTGCACCATCAACATTCAACTTAAGGTAGTGGCCTATTGGAGGAGAGTTCCAAGATACAACTTTCTTAATGTGATTCTGTGAAACATCAAAAACCTGAAGTTGTTTGAATTCTAACTTCAAAGATAGAGCATTATTAACCACCATTTGTATTCCAAGAAGGACCTGCTCATATATAAAATAGTTTCTTCTATACCAAAGAGCCCAAGCAATTGCAATAAAAGTAGGCAAGTCCTCCTCTGACCCTTTTTCCCGAGCCATATTAGCCAAATCCCAAAACTCAAACCAGAATCAGCATTTCTGTACAGCTTGAGGTGGTCTACATACATCTGTCTCAGATCAAGACAATAAAAAACAGCATGAGCAACATCCTCTCTTTCCCTCCCACAGAACACATATGTATCATCATCAATAACATGCTTTCTCCTTAAATTTTGATATGTAGTCAACTTCTCCAGACAAGCTTTTCAAGCAAATATTTTCAATTTTTTAGGTAACATCAAATGCCACAAACATTTCCAAAAGCTATCACAGATTTTTGTCTTGAACTTTCACCTAAAATCTGTACACCAGAGTTTTGAAACATCCTATATGCACTTTTAACTGAGTACATTCCATTTCTCTCATTTACCCAGAAAATAGAATCTTTAGCATCTAAACATACATTCAGCTTCAAAATTTGCCTCACCTCATTTGGATTGAATAGAGCTCTTAAACTCTGAACATTCCACCATCTTGTGCTCTCATCTATTAGAGAATTTACTCGCATATCTTCATCAACAATTGACTGAACAGCAGGCAATTCACATCCCTATATCCAAGGATCTTTGAATACTCTTATATTCATTCCATTTCCCACACACCACTTGTTGCCTTTCTATAAAAAGTATCTAGCTTCCCAAATCCCCTTCTAAATATATGAAGATCTCAAACCAGTTGTAGCCTAAAAAAACTAGTATTTGGAAAATACGTTACCAGCTTATAGATACTAAACAAAAGTGAGTTTTCATTCTTCAAAAGTCTCCAACCTTGTTTTATTTTGCCTTATAGATACTATAGTTGAGATGGGTAATAAAAAAGTGTTAATTGCAAAATTAGTATTTGTATTTTCACATTAACAAATGTACTGTATTGACAGCACAAAGAAAGACACCTCATCTGCACATGCAAAGGACGTGCCAAGCCTGAATTCTCTAGAATAAATCTGTTGTATACGTGTCAATTTATCACTTGTAATTCTGACATATTGTTACAAAAGAATATTCTCTCTTGATGTATATAAATACTCACTCCGTATTCAATACAAGACGACAATCAAAAAGAAACTTGGTCTTTACATTTCTACACAGTTTTCTATTTTCAATATGGTATCGAGAGCCTTCTAGAACTCACGTCCATTGTTTCTAGCGGTTTTCCAGTCCAAGCTTAAAAGCTTTCTTCCATGGCTGAAACTCCTCAAAACAGCAATGCCTCTCCAAATGTTACTCTTCCCTCTTCCATCACAGTGAAATTAACTCATGATAATTATTTTTTGTGGAAGGCACAAATCATGCCTTACCTCAAAGGACAAAACTTATTCGGGTATCTTGATGGGACTATTCTTGCCCCTCAAATACTTGATAAAAGTACTTAGCAAATTACACCTGAGTTTCTTGCTTGGCAACGACAGGACCAAGCGGTCATGAGCATCCTTATCTCCTCCTTATTTGACCCATCGATAGCACATGTTCTACAAGCATCCACTTCCAGAGAAATATGGGATGTTCTTGTAGATCTGTTTGCTACAAACTCTCAAGCTCGCAATATACAAGTTCAAATGCAGCTTACTACCCTCAAAAAGGGTTCGGACTCCATTGCTGAATATTATCAGCGTGCCAAGCTCCTTCAAGATACTCTTGTCATGGCTGGTAAAACTATCTCCTTTACTGATTTTATTACTTTTCTCTTGGCTGGCTTGGGAACAGACTATGATTTTGTTGTGACTTCAATTACTACCCGTGCTGATCCTCTGAATCCTGCACAAGTTTATAGTCATTTACTCACTCATGAGTCTCGGCTAAATCATCAGCATACCACTCTTACAGCTTCACCTGAGTTTTCTGCTAATAATACTCAAAAGCAATATAGTCATAATGCTTCCCGAGGCAGAGGTCCATCTCGTGGTAGGGGTGGTTACAGAGGTCGAGGTCGAGGCAGACATGGAGGACGTTCTTCTTCCTTCCCACCTAATTTTTTCCCACATAAACCTACTTGTCAAGTTTGTCACAAACAAGGACACACAGCCGATACCTGTTACCATCGTTTTAACTACAGTTTTCAATCACCTCCACCACCCTCTCTCTCGGCTAATTTCACCTCTGGTCCCCGTTACACTCAAACACCATCAGCTCACGTTGATAACACTTGGTACCCCGATTCCGCTGCCACACATCATTTTACTCATGATTTTTCTAACCTTTCTCTTAATCCATCTAAGTACACAGGTGAAGAACAAGTCTGTGTAGGCGACGGTACTTCTCTTCCAATTCATCATGTTGGCACTTCAACATTTCCTTCCACTAATGGCAATTTTCTTCTCTCCAAACTCTATCATGTTCCTTTAATTCCTAAAAATTTAATTTCTATTAGAAAGTTTTATGAAGATAATTGTGCATTTTTTGAATTTCACTCTTCCTTTTTCTGTGTAAAGGATTCTCACACCAAGAAAGTCCTTCTCCAAGGCCATACTAAAGATGGCATGTATGCTTTCCCAACAAGTTCTTCAACTCTTCAGGCTCATGTTGGTGAACGTGTCTCTGCTTTCCAATGGCACATTCGGTTAGGTCATCTGTCCATGCAACTCGTTCATAAAATAGTTTCTCAAGTCAGACTTCCTACTAAATCATCGTCTCCACCTGGTCTATGCTCCTCCTGTTGCAAAGCCAAAATCCACCAATTTCTTTATGGTCAGTCTTCATCAAGATCAGAAGATCCTCTTCAACTTCTGTATTCAGACGTATGGGGGCTTGCACCAATGTTATCTCGTGGTGGTTTTAGATTTTATCTTTCCTTTGTAGATGACTACAGTCGATTTACTTGGATTTTTCCATTAAAGTGTAAATCCGATGTAGTCATAGTTTTTCTTTCCTTTAAACGTAATGTAGAACTTCTTTTTAATACAAAACTTCGTGCACTACAATCTGATTGGGGTGGAGAATTTAGAGCTCTTAATAATGTGTTGCAATCCTTTAGTATTTCTCATAGAATTTCCTGTCCTTATGCACACTCACAAAATGGTTCAGTGGAAAGAAAGCAACGTCATATTGTCGAGACCGGACTTGCACTTCTTTCACATTCCTCAATACCTCATTCATATTGGTCAGATGCCTTTGTCACGGCTGTTTTTCTAATTAATAGACTTCCAACTCCAGTTTTAAGCAATAAGTCACCCTTTGAAGTTCTATTTCATCAAAAGCCAGATTACATGTTTCTAAAGACATTTGGGTGTCAATGCTGGCCTAATCTTTGGCCATATAATAAAAATAAGATTAATTTTTGATCTCTTCCACGTGTATTTCTTGGTTATAGCTCATCTCATCATGGTTATCTTTGTTTTCATGTTCCCACCGCCAGAATGTATATTTCTAGGGACGTATTATTTGATGAAAACACATTCCCCTTCTTTGTGTCCTCCACAAACTCACCCATTCAAAATAAGTCCACTCCATTGCACATGACTCCACTACCAAACTCGTTGCCTTTCAGTCATGGGTCCTCACCACATAACCCCATTTCCTTGCCCGTTGCCAACTCAAGTCCACATACAATTAATTCTTCAACTCACGGCCCAAGCCCAACTGATTCTTCCACTCCTACTCATATCACTCCCACCCGTAGCAACAATTCACAAACCATTGATTCATCATCTCACAGACCTGGCCCAATTAATCATTCACCTCCTACTAATATCACTCCCACCTGTCTCAATAATCCAAAACCCATTAAAACAAATCATCCTTTTGGCACTTCAGAAGCAAGCCCATCGTCCGAAACTATATCCTTCGAATCCAGTCAACCCTTTGCTTCTCCTAGGGCACAAAATCACTCATCTTCTCCAGCCGTTTCTCTACCCATCGAGCAACCATTTCCAAACACTCACCCTATGCAAACCAAAGCCAAATCAAATACAACCTGTCCCAAAATACAAACAGACGGTACCATTTCTTGGCCTCTACCTCGAGCTCATGTGACCATCATCCCAGATGAACCAAAATCTATCACTGAAGCTTCAAAATTTTCATAATGGAGGCACGTGATGCAGCTGGAATTTGATGCACTCATGTCCACCAACAGGTGGTCCTTGGTTCCCCCTGCTTCAAATCAAAATCTTGTTGGTTGTAGATGGATATTCAAAACCAAGCTTCTGTCAAATGGTTCTATTGAAAGGAGGAAAGTCAGACTGGTAGCCAAGGGCTACAGTCAACTTGAGGGCTTGGATTACAACGAAACCTTCAATGCTGTGGTGAAACCCACTTCAATCAGGTTAGTTCTATCAATTGCAATTTCTTATGGCTGGCCGATACAACAATTAGACGTCCAAAATGCATTTTTGCATGGGACTCTTGATGAAGAAGTCTTTATGACTCAGCCACCTGGGTTTGTACACCCTCAATTTCCTAATTATGTCTGCAAGCTCAACAAAGCTTTATATGGCCTTAAACAGGCTCCAAGAGCCTGGTATGCACGATTGAGTTCTCGGTTACTTGAACTGGGCTTTACTGTTTTCAAATCCGATTCATCATTGTTTATCTATCGGCATAACTCTGTGGTTGTATACTTTTTGGTATATGTGGATGATATAGTGCTTACCAGCTCTAATTTGGATGTTCTAAAACACATCATTTCAGTTTTAAGTACTGATTTTCCGCTTAAAGACCTGGGGTCTTTACATTATTTTTTGGGAATTGAATGTAATCGTACTAGCACTAGACTGAAGTTATCTCAAAAGAAATACATTTTGGAATTACTCAAACGGACAAACATGTTGAATTGCAAGCCTGTCGGTAGTCCTATGTCCCCTTCCACCACGTTATCTGCCTTTGATTCAACCTCTGTAGAAGACCCCTCCTTTTATACAAGTATTGTGGGAAGCTTGCAGTATTTATTATTTACAAGGCCAGATCTTGCATTCTCTGTCAATCGTGTGTGCTAATTTATGCATGCTCAATCTTTATCTCATTGGCAAAGTGTTAAAAGAATTTTATGGTATCTAAAACATACATTGGACTATGGTCTCTGGATTACACCTTCTCCCATTTCTTCTCTTTCTCTGGCTACTTACACTGATGCAAACTGGGCTAGCTGTCCAGATGACAGAAAATCAACTAGTGGCTACTGTGTTTTTTATGGCAAGAACTTGGTTTCATGGAGTTCAAAGAAGCAATCAACCATAGCTAGATCAAGTACGGAGGCAGAATATAAGGCACTAGCTCATGCTACTTGTGAATTATTGTGGTTGCAATCACTCCTATCTGAGTTAGGAATATTTTTAACTAAACCCTCTACTCTTTATTATGACAATTTGAGGGCCACTTATCTCTCAATGAATCCAGTAATGCACTCCCGTACCAAACATGTTGATATTGACTATCAATTTGTTCAGGATCGTATTCAAGCAAAGGCACTTCAAGTTTCATTTCTATCAAGCAAAGATCAACTTGCTGATATATTTACAAAACCATTGTCCACTACCAGGTTTTCAACATTAAGATCGAGCCTCACTATTCTTCCAGATATGCTTGGCTCATAGGGGCGTATTGACAGCACAAAGAAAAGTACCTCATTTGCACATGCAAAGGACGTGCCAAGCCAAAATTCTCTAGAATAAATATGTTGTATACGTGTTAATTTATCACTTGTAATTCTGACATATTGTTACAAAAGAATATTCTCTCTTGATGTATATAAATACCCACTTTGAATTCAATACAAGATGACAATAAAAAAGAAACTTGGTCTTTACATTTCTACACAGTTTTCTGTTTTCAATATACTGAATTGTGATTGATTTTATTAAGAAAAATGCTAATGTGTTCTCTATGTTTGTCTCCTGGACTTGACCACTAGTGTATTTTATTTTATTTATTTATTTTTAAATGGTTAAAAAAATTATCACTAATGAATTTGTATTTTTTTTAAATATATAAAAATATTAAAAAAAAAACCATGTAGAATTAACTAGCGGTATAGTCCAACAATCACCTATAGGCGACATAGTAGCACGACCTTTTTCTTAAAAGTACAACTTGTAGTAAAAGTATCGATTTTATAGAAGTTGAAAAATAGGTTTTCGGATTGCAAAATTAGTGTAAAAACATGAAAACCCATATACCAATTTTGTAATTAACCTTAAAGAAAAGATGAAATACTTATTAGTCCCTTCAAGTAAGTGTCAGTACTGGATGATTTCAATAAGCACTCAATTTGATATGTAGGTTTTTAATTTTAGATCAAAATTAATAGTGCCCACCTTAGCATTAATAACATTGTGACACATGGACTTAATTACCAAACCACCGCATGCATGAGAGTTCAAAGCCATCTGGCTTGGGCCCCAGCCATTGGGAAAACGATAGGCCACCTGGCGAGCAGATTGTGAGCTCTCTTTGACATGTGGGGCTACCTACTCGCCTGCTTACTCGATCATAATATACCTAAATCCACTAATTTTGTCTTCACTTTAGCAATACATTTTGATGCAAAAAAAAAAATATTTTAACTATAAAAAAATTTTATAAAATTAAATTTATAAATTGACATAATAATTTGATGAGATATATTAAATTATAAAATTATTTTTATTATAAATTAGATTTAATGTATAATATAAAATCATGTCAGTTTGTGAGTTTACTGTTATTGAATATTTTTGTAACTGTAACACTTTCTCTTATGCCCTGACAGTCTTAAATTTTTAGAGTTATGCTCGATATAGTCGTGGAGTGTACAAGTGTCACGTAATTGTTTTGAAAAAGAATAAGATTTATTATTAAAAAATTAAACTTTTTCATATAGATTCATTATTTACTCATTTTTAAAAAAAAAAAAAAAATTACGTGATATTTATACACTTCACAATTACAATATATATTTCTCATATTTTTATGACTTTTTGTTGGATCCGATGGAGTTCTTGAATTTTGTGTTTTGCTGCAAATGTTGGGCGAATCTAAGCTACATGCGGAATGGTAACAATCTATCTATATATATGGGTTGCAGCTCACAGACCAATTAAGCCACCTGGTCGATCATCCCGTCAAGGATGGGGGGCAAAGAGGGAAACATCAAGCGTATAGCTAGCAAGCCAAAGAGGGGTGGGTCCATCAGGGGAGAGACCATGCCTCGTGGCGGACCCAGTACTCAACCTAGATGTGTCCAACTCATCATATGATAGATTTTCCCCTTATAACAATTGGACCTCAACCACCTTGCATTGTGGTCAAGGCCACCATTTGACGGGATATTGGTCCGCATCCACTACTCCCCAACTCTATGTTACAGTCGTTCTAAAGGAAGCAAAACTCTATCCACAGGTGATAATTAGCTGCATGTAATGTAGCCAAGGCGCTATTGCATGCATGTTTTTGGTTCCTTCAATTGGATAGAGATTATTTGGTTTCATAGTTGTCATGCATATTATAATATTACTAAGTGACTCTAACTCAGGTCCCTTAACCTTTTGAATTACAAGATAGTCTCATTTTATCTCATCTCATCTCAACATCCAAACATTACAAATACAAATACTTTTCAATTTTAAATTTTTAATTTTTTCATCTAATCATTATTTAATTATTACAATTTTCTCAAATTTCTAAACAAAACATAAGAAACAATTCAATTTTTTCAAATTTTAAAACAAAAATTATATTTTATAATATTTTTATTCAACTTTTTCACTCCCTTTTTCCAAATTCCAATAAAACATTTTAACTCAAATTATTTCACTATTATTCATAAATTTCTCATATCATCTCAACACCGAACTTCTCATATCATCTCAACACCGAACGAGTTTTGAAATATATAAGGAACATTTCTATCACAGAGCTTGATGTTGTGATCTCAATACAAAGAAAAATTCTATTTTTAAGTCGATGTGTAGAGCACACCCAATAAAATGCTTATATGATATAATTTGTTAAAAAATTATAAATTTTAAAATTTAAATCTTATAAATCAAATTTTATTATTTATTGGGAACCTATCACATCTCATCTCATATTCTTCTCAAATATCACTCAAACATAAACACGTCAATTTCAAATATTTAACTTTTTCATCTAATCATTATAACTTTCCCAAACTTTCAAACAAAATACAAAAAATAATTAATCATTTTTCAGATTCCAAAACAAAAATAATATTAAAAAATTACATTTAACAATATTTTTATTTAAATTTTTCTCTCTCATTTCTCAAATTTCAATAAAATTTCTTAATTCAAACTATTTCACTATTATTCACAAACAATTTCATTACTATTCACAAATCATTTCATTACTATTCATAAATTTCCATCTCATAATTTCATTCTCCAAATGAAACTTTAAATTATATAGATAGAGGAATTCTACTCATCAGCTACTATTCACTCTCACATCCCACATCTACAACTTTTTATTTCATAGATCGTGGGTGTATTTTACATAAGATATAGAGTGTGAAGTGTGGGATTGTAAATAATAACTAATGAGAATGATTTTTGATATATATATATATATATATATATATAATATCTTGTACACATGCACCATCTTAATAATAATAGTATAACTCTAAATGTTTTTGTACCGATTAACTCTAAATTGTTAATGATCGTTTAAAAATCACCATCAAAACGTGGCATGTTAATAATTAATTAATTTCACTTTTATTAACTCGTGATTTTGAGAGTTGACACTCTATCCACCGGAGGTTTAGGTAAAAATTGAGTTTACACAAATATGGATAGAATCAACCCCTCTGGTGGGTAAATTCCAGAAATCATGTCACTTCAGATCACAAAATTACAAATAAAACCTACCACCTTAATTATACGGACTACGAACCATAGGTAGGTAAAAGTATAGTTTCGATCCTGTCACAAAAATGTGAACTTCGGACGACATGGATCGATCGCTTACATATTGGCTATTTTGCATCTATTCATGGCTCATAAAATGGTCATGGTTCGTGGTTTCTACATCATCATATAGATACTGCAAAAAGAATTTACGAACATTAATTTGTGTCTAACGATTAATACTAATTATTTCACTTTCCAAATAACAACTAAATGCATGGATTTATTAAACATGAAACTATTTTTGGATTTTTTTTTCAATTAAATTACATATATATATATATATATACTTTTCTTATTAGTATTCTTCAATTTAGACTTTTATTATTTATTTTATATTTTAATACTCATCTCATGTTGGGTCAGATTCTCTGTTAATAAATAAGTCTAAATCGTAAAATATTTAATTAAATGAATTAAATGTAGAATTAAAATTCAAACTTATGATCATCTAATACTATGTAAAATTATTATTTATCTAAAAAATTTAAGTAAAAAAAAAAAATGGTCAGCATAGTCGCATTTTGGAGCTTTGAGCTGCTAGATTTGTAATTTGGTAATTTCACTTCAAAAATTACCTACAATCGTTCTAGTTTTTTTGTTTTTTTGTTTTTTTTTTCCCTAATTTTTTATATAGAAATCTTGATGGGGTCCGAAGCATATATGCTGGCAGTGGCATACAGCTGATCAATCATATGGAGATTCTTTTATAATTAAGATAGAATTTAGCCATCTCTTGACTTCTTGTAGCCCCCGCCATCAATATATTGATATGTACGGAAAATTAGGGCAGACGTGGAACTCTCCCGAGCCTTGGACCCACTGATGTTCCTGAGTGTGGAGATGTTACATCAAAGCTAGCTGGAATTTTGAAACTTGTCACCTTTCTGGTGGTCCATTTCGAGAGGCTTCGAGTACGAGAAGGCCCCCCGAAGCCAAATCCATCTCAAAGCTATCCTAGCAGCTTCCACCAATTCACCTGATCTCTTTCTTTATCGAGATATTTTATTTACAGTCCTTTACTATAGATTGTGTCATTACAATAAAATTATTTATTTATAATTATTTAATTTTAACAAAATAATTATTTATAATTAAAATAATCTATTTAATCATAAATTATATTTTTGTCACAATTAAATAATTATAAAAATTTATTTTTCTTGTAATGCGTGTATCTCGTTGGTAAATAAGAATAAAAAATATATATTATTTTAAAAGTAAATATTATTATAATTTTAAATTTATATATATATATATATATATATATAACTGTATATACCTGTATGAATAACCTCTATTTAAAAATTATATATAGAGTAACTCTTCTTTAATTTTCAATCCCATTTCTCGTTATCCAAGAAAGGGATCATGATCTTAAGACTTGTTCATTAAGCAATTTTGCTATAATAAAAACCCCCCAAAGAGTTCATCTCAGACGATAGATCGATTGTTAATATAATTATTCATGAAAAATATTAGTCTTTTCGCTGGGTCTCTTGCTGTAATTTTTTTTTATTTAATGATTAAGAAATTATTTTTTAATAATGTTAATGTGAATCTTTTAAAAAAATATATTTAAAAATATTAAAAAATGCATGTAAAAAAAAAAAAAAAACATGAAATGCACTATTTAGAGCCACCCATTATTCATAGTTCTATTAGTATATGTTTGGAATTACATAAGGTAATATAGCTTTTAGTTTTAGGGCTTTTGATTGTAGAGGTTAAATGTTAAGTTCTACATTAAGAGCTATTTACTATTTGTTAATTATATGTCTAAAATACTTTTAAACACGTTATTATTTTTTGGAAATAATATAAAAAATATTTTTTGAGATAAAAATGACATAAATGGTCATTTGATTTTATAAAAATAATGACCATATTTTTTTTTATAGAAATCAAATCTTATAATCAAATAACAGTGAAAATAGTCTAATAGGATTTTCAGTAATATAGTATAATGAAAATAAAAAATTGATTCAATGATTCATAAGTGAAATAACAATAAAATTACGCTCAATATCCGTAACATTCTCATAGTGTCGTGCTAGTGATAAGATCAAACGGTAAAATTGTAATAATTTAAAAGTTGTATAAATATTTTCACCCATTAACAGTCTTCTTTAAAATTTGAATTACGTTCTACATTATCTGAAAAATTATGTTTGAGAAAAGAAATCAAAATGATACTTTTTCTGAAACGTATTTTTTAGCTTTATTTTAGATTAAAAATACATAATAATCAAATAATATAATTTTATCATTAAAGAGTTTTTTAGACTATTTAAACGTTTTTTACTACCACTAACGTAACACCCCCGCTTAATCTACCATCTTTAAGTATGATATCTAACAATGATTAAAAAAGTATCGCTTAAATTTTAATTATCAACTAATTATTTAGGGCTTGTTTGGATAGAGAAATCATCTCATCTCATCTTATCTCATCATTACAATTTTTTCAAATTCTCATATAAAATATAATAAATAATTTAACTTTTACAAATCTTAAAATAATAATAATATTAAAAAAATAATATTTTATTCAATTCATCTAAAACTATCATATATCATATCATTTCATCTCACTATCCAAACAAGTCTATATCATCATCTCGAGAAGTCAGAACAGACTTATCGAATGCATGCATGTCGTGAAATGTTGGAATCCGCCGTGTTTTCTAAACATTATCAACATTACCAATTAATTTAAAGGTGTAAAACAACTGCTGGTTGGATGAGACTTTGTTAACCTCCTAACATGCAGTTTAACACGTTTTCTTCTTCTTCTTTCCCCAGTTTTCTGGGACAATTAGGCCGGTTTGGATATAAAAAGTCGCTCGGTTCATTTTAACTTATCTCATGATCTAATTATTATAATTTTTTTTAAAATTTTTACATAAAATATATATAATAAATAATTTAATTTTTTTAAATTTCAAAATAATAATAATATTAAAAAATAATATTTTAAAAATATTTTATTTAATTTTCAACTTTTATCCCAAGTCAACTCACTATCCAAATATCTCTTAACACATTCGCACGTCCTATATGTACACACACATATAAATATATTATATATATAGGTCAAAGACATTTGTTATGCTGATGATAGCGTACGTATTACTGTGACGTCATACATATATCCTGAAAGAGAGGACATTATAAATCGATCCCAAGATGTGCATGCATGAGTAAGCAGTACGTATATTCAAATTGCGTTTGCGTTTGGACGTTGAAGTGAGCTGAATTGAATTGAATTGAGATGATAAAATATTATTAAAATATTATTTTTTAATATTATTATTATTTTAAAATTTAAAAAAATTATAATAATAAATTGAAAAATGTTTAGAAACAATCAATAACTTTCAGCGTCGTGAGCCAATATAGACTTTGAAATTATATATATTGATGATCATTCATGACCTAAAAGAAAATATTCTTCACGAATCCAATTAAGTAGAATACGGAAGAAATTGTTACACCATCTTTGATCATGTATTCTTAATGGCCATATTGACAAAATATATTCGAGTTAAAAGTGTCCTTAGATTGAATGTTTTTATATATGACTTCATAGATTTTGGTTTTATTGTTACTATCAAAGAGTCCTTAATTGTAATCACGGTATTGATCATCCGTCATAAATGAAAGTCATTTAATAAATTACGGGGTGTTGTCCTCTTTACCAAAAAAAAAATATATATATTTGAGTTAAAAGTGCCGTAGGAGAAATGTGTTAGACGTTAAATCATTCATTGACCTAAGATAGATTAATGGTCCTATAAAAAAAAAAATGTACGTGTTTTGCAACAATTGACATTCATTCTCTCATACCTATTGACTGGTATTCTTGAGATCATGCATTTTCTCTAGCTTAGAATTTAAAGAAGAAAAAAAAAACATCAAATGTAAAGGATTGAAGGTTTACTCATTTCGTACGTACCCCAATCTTGAATGTTCTCTCTTTTGATCTCTACTACCACCTACTCTTAAGTTGTAAACCCCCACCACTTGTTCCACCAAAAAAAAAAAACAATCGATGTCATGCCGAGATGATAATGTAGCCATATCTGCAAGAGAATCTGTAAAATGTAAACCCTAGCAGAATACAGAGAGATGAAAACATAGCACGACAAGGGATGAAACCCTAGCAGAGCAAAAGTCGAGACAAAGAAACTTCTGGAGAAAAGAAATAAAATGTTGAAAATGAATTGTTATTTATATCTGTGTACAGTGACCGGTATTTATAGTATAAGTACATGAAGAAATAAAAATACATGTGATTGACATGTGATACAAAGATGAATAAAATAATAAAATAATTAAAAGAATAACTTTAATTCGTGATACCGCCTTCAAGATGCAGAGTATATAGAATGGACTCCCATCTTGAAAACCATGACTAGGAGTGTCTTTGATATATTGTAAAATTATGTAGGCGGCTTGTACATGGGGTTGTCTAGGCTGAGCTATATATTGACTAAGCCTATTGACAGAATAACATAAGTCTGGCCGAGTTAATGTGAGGTAAAGAAGTCGACCTACAAGTCTTCTATAAACTGTAGGGTTAGGCAACAAGTCTCCCACATCCTTACTCAACTTAATATTTTGTTCCATAAGAAATGCAACAGGTTTAGAAGCAAGTAAACTAGCATCTTGAAGAATCTCCAAATAATATTTTCATTGACACAAATAAATACTAGTAGGAGACCGAGCCACTTCCAAACTAAGAAAATATTTGAGCTTACCAAAGTCCTTAAGCTTAAACTTCTCATCAAGCTAGGATTTCAAAAACTCAGCAAGTTTCATATCATTACTAGCAATGAGAATATCATCAACATAGACAAGAAGAACAATAAAAGATGAACCCTCGGCCTCAGTCTTAGTAAAAAGAGAATAATCAACTTTGGATTCCTGAAAACCCATACTGAGTATAGAAGTTGAAAACTTGGGGAACCACTATCGTGAGGCATGTGTCAAACCATAGAGTGATTTATTTAACTTGCAAACTTGGGACCCCCCTTTAACATAAAAAGCTAGGAGGTAAAATCATGTACACTTCCTCAGATAAGTCTCCATGCAAAAAAATATTATTTACATCAAGTTGTGTAAGATGCCAGCCTTTTACAGCAGTAATGGTCAAAAGAGTTCTAACAGTAGCCATTTTAGCAATAGGTGAAAAACTTTCAGAATAATTCAATCCTTCAGTTTGGATATAACCCATGGCAACCAACATTGCCTTATATCTTTCAATTGAACCATCAGCACAATACTTAATCTTATAAACTCATTTGTAGCCTATAGGCTTCTTACTAGGAGGTAAAGAAGTAACAGTCCATGAATTAATAATTTCCAAGGTTGCAATCTCAGCTAACATGGCATCTCTCTAATGAGAGTGCTTGACAGCTTGATGATAGAACTCGGGTTCAGTATGGGCAGAAATGGACCTGACAAATGGTTTATGTGAAGGAGAAAGATTAGTATAAGATAGAAAATTGAAAATATCGTATTTAGGAGATGAAGACAAAGGGGAAGAACAACCTGATGAATCAGAAATTGTTGAAGGATCTGATGTGAAGTGTGCAGAAGAGAAATTGCAATGAAAATTTTGCAAATAACCAGATACATTTCTGATTCTAGAAGATCTTCTAGAAAGATTAGAAGGCAATGGTACAGTGATAGAAATTGGAGAAGAAGACTGAACAGAAGAATCATTTGAATGAGAAGGTGAAGAGGAGTTAAGAAATGAATCAACAGAAGGTGTTGTTGAAGGCACAGTTAAAGAATCTAAAGTTGAACATTCAATTGGAAAAATAGAAGGTATAATAGAAGAAGAATCAATGGTGTTTTGAGAAGTAAAAGGAAAAATATGTTCATGAAAAATAACATTTCTTGAGATAAAAGATTGATTAGTTTTTAAATCAAGAAGTTTGTAACCTTTTATGTCAAAAGGATAACCAACAAAAATACAAGTTCGAGTTTTAGGATCAAATTTGGTTCGAGATCTTTGTAGAGTTGAAGCAAAATAAAGACAGTAAAATGTTCTTAAATGAGCATAAGATGGAAAATTTTTAACAAAAGCTCTAAAGGAGATTTATGTTTTAAAGAAGGAGTATGAAGTTTATTAATGAGGTAAGTTGTTGTAAAAATAGCATCACCCCAAAAATTAATAGACAGATGAGACTGGATCATCATTGTTCTAGCTATATTAAGAATGTGCTGATGTTTTCTCTCTACAACAGAGTTTTGTTAAGGAGTCTCAACACAACTATGCTGATTTATGATGCCTTTAGAATGCAAAAAAAGAGCAAATAAAAATCCAGTGTCTGATCGGTGCGAAGTGACTTTATTTTTAAATAAAATTGTGTTTTAACTATTTTATAAAAAAATTATAAAAATATGTGAAACTTCATATTTGTGCTTAAGAAGATAAAGCCATGTAGCATGAGTTGAATCATCAACAATAGTAAAAAAAAAATTGTAACATTTAACAGTAGGTACAGAATATGGTCCTCAAACATCACAATGAACAAGATGAAAAGGAGTAAGAGACAAATGAACATTATTAGAAAAATGTAATTTCCTTTGTTTAGCTGAAGGACAAATCATGCAAGGATTGCATGAAACAGTCAATTTAGGAACAAAATTCACTAACATCCTAGAATTAGAAGGATGACCAAGTCTATTATGCCAAAACTCATAATTAGAGCATTTGAAAGAAATGAAGTAAACATGCGAGGATATTGTTTTAGGTAAACAAACAGCATATGTACTAGAAAAAAAAAAAAGTAGGTTTAAAAATAGAAAGGCCTGACTGTTGCAGTATATAAAAACCTTCCTGCAATCTACTCACTCCAATCAGCCTCCAACAAATCAGGTCTTGTATTAGACAAGTATTAGAGGAAAATAGAAAGTAGCAAATTAGTGATTGTGTTAACTTGCTAATGGAAATCAATTTGAATTTAAAGGTTGGAACACATAGAAATAGAAATAGAAATAGAGCCAATATATGTAACAGATACAGATTGGCCATTAGGAAGCTTCACAGAAGCATTAGCAGAACTGAAAATAAAAGTAAAACAATCAATATAAGGAACCATATGATCAATGGCTCCAATATTAAGAATTCAAGAATTTGAATTAAATGTAGTAGATTGAGTAACAGAAAAATAAGAATGGTATTATTTCGAGGAAAAATAATACCAGAAAAATTATTTGAAACAACTGCATTGACAGCGGAAGGAACTTCATTAGCAGATTTAGAAGGATGAAACAAATTTAGAAGCTGCTGATACTGAGCCTCAATCAAGGAAAAAGGAGAAACAACCGAGGAATTGCTATTACTGAGGACAACATTATTAACCATAGACTGTTGCCTCTGTTTCAGTTTGTAGCCTGGGGGAAAGTCATGAAACTTGTAGCATTTTTCAATTACATGACCAACAATTCCATAGTGTTTATAAACTGATCTATCTTTCTTAGAAAATGATTTAACAGATATGGTTCCATCATTTTGAGAAATAAAAACATGTGAATTAACAGGGGCAGAGAAATAAAAGAGATTTCTCGTTGCTATTCCTCTTGTAAAACTAGAGAAAAAATTTTATTAAGAGGAGGCAAAGACTCTATAAGTAGAATCTGTGCACGAGCATGTGTAAAGAATTCATTCAATCCCATAAAAAACTGTAAAACACATTCTTGTTGAAAATAGGAGTTCAACATTCGTACAACTCCACAAGAACAAGAACAAGCAGGAGCAGACTTGTAATTAGTAAGTTCATCCCAAAGTCCCTTAAGACCAGTAAAATAATTACTCACCGAAAGATAACCCTGAGAAAGAAAGGAAATCGATTTTTGCAATTGAATAATGCGAGGTCTATTTTTCTGAGAAAATCGTTCCTTAAGATCTAACCAGATCTCACAAGCAGTTGTAATATACAAGACACTAGAAGAAATAGAGTTTAAGAAAGGAGAGAATCTGTTGGATCCGAAGATTTAGGAATAGATCCATCAACAAATCCAAACTTGTTCTTCGCCAAGAGGGCCATAGACATCGAACAGGACCAAACATGATAGTTCTCACTGAGAAGAGATTGTGTGACCAAAAGAACATCATGACTATTACTAAGATGAAGAAAATAAGTAGAAGTGGTATTTTCGGAGATGGATTTGTGAGACGGCGTCATGGAAACAATAAAAAAGAATGTCTAATACCATGTAAAATATAAACCGTGACAAAATATAAAGGAGCGAAAGCATAGCATGGTAAATGATGAAATCCTAGCATATCAAAATTCGAGACAAAGAAGCTTCTAGAGAAAACAAAAATAAAAGGCTGAAAATGAATTATTATTTACATCTGTGTATAGTGATCAATATTTATAGTAATACGTGAAGAAATAAAAATATATGTGACTAATATGTGATATAATTAAAGATGAATAAAATAATTAAATAATTAAAATAATAACTTTAATTCGTGATAGAATCTCATTAATTGTGTTGGTCTTTGTCTGCATCAATTTTCCTTTTTTCATCCCCATGCATGACTTTATACATACATTGCGACATACCAGATAGCTAGATAGTTAGTTTGGTACGAGGGTTGTAGCAAAATTCTAGGATCTGGTTTGCTCTTTTTGGGATACGTAATCCTTTCAAGATGGGCAATCATGCATTAGAGGAATGTAAGCATGCCCTGCTGGTACCAAGAACTCCATACGTGTCGAGTACTCCATCTTCCTCCTTTCCGAAGTGTCTGATGACCAGTAGTGCGGTCGGTTTTGGCCCGAGAGGCTGTCAATCAAAATGGTAGTCGTGGTTCTGTGAAAGATACTGAACCTTCAGATTATGATCAATCAGTTGGGGCAGGTGTCCGCTGCTAACATGCTCAAGATCGGTACGATGAAGCCAACGAGCAACAGCATTGCACTCCGACCGCACTACGATGGTCCTAATCTGAACTGTCACTTCATACGTACGCTAGCTGAATATACGTGCATATAGATAAACAGTACTAATCTTCACGCTTTTGATGCAGCTTAATTGATGGGGCTGATCATCCCATTTACGAAGCAGTACTACTTTTTGAGAGAGTCCATCCGAAAAAGGATAAACACGTTTTCTTATTTATTTTCATATTTTAAAAGGAGGATATTTTATAAACTAATTGTACTTTGCATGAATTTGAATATTGAATATTATTAATTATTCCATACTAGAGGTGGTTGATGCACTAAGGTTCCATCAAGTAAGCTGCGCGCGCGCATGGGTACCAGCAAGCTAGCACAATCCTTGCAGGCCGGGCAGGCTAGTACTTGAATATCGGTATTATTGCTGTCCCCAATAAGTGAATGAGCATTGGCCTGTGGTTTATATATAATCCTGACAAGAATCTTGATCCCCATATACGAATTACTGATATTGGTACGTTCAAAAAGACTTCCACCTTTCGATTCTCTTTTTTGAAGTCTTTTATTCCGCCCTGCAAACCAATTAAGACCGTTGTGCAATCACGTTTTGATAAATATATATATATATATATATATATATATATATATATGAATCTCCTTTATATATGGTAGCTAGCTAGCTAGCTAGCGGCATCATTAATATTCAAACAACATCCTTCATCAATTAATATATGAATTGTCAAAGTTTATTTACCTTTACTGACTATCAGAAAAACAGATTTTTGGGATCAATTTATTATAATTAAAAGATTATTTATAATTAATTTTAATTACAAATAGTTATTTTGTTAAAATTAACTGGTAATAAATAAACAATTTTCTTGTAGTGATTATGTCATTCGCTAATTAGTTCAGTTTCACCAAATTTAAACATGTCCCTGCGCGCATGCACATGATCATGTCTCATTCACCATGTCTAGCAAGCGGCCAATAAGTCTGCCAATTACTCCTCCTTAGAAAAGTATTAATACTACCATTTTAGTCGCTTTCTAGGAGTGGCTTCCTTTTTATTTGGTACTATAAGACACATTTGCTGAATTATCATAACGATCATGACCGGCAACAATGCTGTTTGCTTTGGTGGTTGTCTCGGTTTTTCTGATCAGGCCGCTCCAGAAGCAACATCAACCAGTACTACTTCATGGCCGACCAACTCTCCAATGCCTGCATCGGCCTCCTCATTTGGCTCGCACCTTGATGACCTCCATGCATCTGGCCTCCATCCTGCCTACAAGAGAGTCGGTCATCGTTGTGAACGATGTTGTCTGGGGTGACATGCATTGACACGAATCGCCAAGCTGAACATCAGTACTAACAATTTGGATTTTACTTTATAAACATGATTACTAATTGGCTTTAATTATTATGTAAAAAACTACACATGATAATCCACTCAACTACCTCCTAATTTGTATTCACTATAAGAAATTGTAGTGTACAAGTTTGTAAAAAGTCGATACAAATACCCTTCATAAAATTTAAGTTTTCAAAAAAAAAAAAAAAAAAATGAAAAGCAAAGCAAAAAGACCCGAGATAACACCATGCATGGGGTTTATTTTCTCACTTTTTTTATTCTTCTAATTCATGTATAGGGTTATATCATGTTTTGAACCTTTTTAGATGTAATTTTGACTGAAATGAAAATGGGTCATGTTACGTGGTGTTTTTTCGTAGATTTGGAGGAATTGCCTTGCCAAAATTAATAATTTAAAAAATTATTACAAATTGTATGGTAGCTTGTAAGGCCCATCTTTCTACGGTTCTACTCCTTTCAATTAGGCCCAACAATGAAGGTTCATTCAAAATAAAAAATATATATATATTCTTATAAAAAAAAGTTTTGAATTACATTCTAATTGAGAACAAAATATTTTGATATGTTTCATAACATCTTCGAATAATCATTATACAGATAATAATATCATATAAATTATTTAGAGAAATAAAAGTAAAGTGAGAATGTGATATGTCGTCAATATATATTCTAGATAAGCATGGGTTTCAAAAGCTGATAAAAACCAATTCAAATGAGAGTGTAAGACAAAGTACGTACAATTGGATAATAAACATTAATTCACACTATATATGCTAGATTTTTGAACGTTGCTGGTTAATGCATTGAATCAGGGCGGTCGCGTTCTACGTTCCAATATGCTCATCTACAGATGCATATATATCTTATCCAATGTCAACTCAAGTCGGCCACCCTATCTCCAAATCTTCTTTGGCAACACATGCGCCTGCATGCATGCATGCATGCATGCCAGCATTGACTGGGATATACACATTCATTTAGGCAACAATTGCTGCAACTTCTGTTTCACACACACACACACACTCGCACACATATATATGCAGTAGCAACTTGATTTTTACTTTCTTTGCATGGCTTTTCAAAAGCACAGGAAAGAAGATATTATGCATGTACGTACGATATCGATCGATGCGATCGAGCTAGCCCATTGATGACGCCCTTTATTTATCATTACAGATCTATATATCTTGGTGATCATGATCATAACAACACAAATAGGTACGTGATCGATCTTTGGCAGTTTTTGAACGGCCAGATCGATCAGAAAATAACAAGAAAAGTAATCAAAGCATGCATTTTTACTACACGTCTCATATCTCTCTGTCTTGTTTAACTTCTTTCTCCGGCCTGATGATCATCTTGCATGATCTATCAATCAATTACAAAAGATATTGACAATGAAAAAGGAAAAGATGGAAGATAAACAAAAAGAATATTAAGAAATTAAAAAGAAAGGTGACTAAAAGATTAATATTGCTTTTTAATTTTGTAACATACGGCTGATAGTGACGCTC
Organism: Juglans regia; assembly: GCF_001411555.2. NCBI lineage: Eukaryota > Viridiplantae > Streptophyta > Magnoliopsida > Fagales > Juglandaceae > Juglans > Juglans regia. Next base: position 8,693,031 of record NC_049906.1, on the reverse strand, counting down.
TCAGATCCCACCTCCTATCGTTTCGACCAATGGATGAAAAGATATAGATATTCTATAGCTAGCTAGCTGTTTCACATTTGCACTCAAAAAATCAAATTCGTGGCTGTGAGGAGAAAGAGGCTGACATCCGTATCCAACCCAAGCCATTTGGCCAATGAGAAGATCTTCAATGCAAATTCTCAATCTGCCATATGATCGCTCTTCCAGCTGTAGGGATCTCCGAAAGTGTTTGAATTATTGGTCAGTGTTGAGGTATGTGGGAATCCAATGAACCAAAAAGATATCCAAAACAGTGACAGGTCTCTATGGCATCCAACGTTATATCCCGATCAATGGGGTTGCATGCATGGATCGATTTATTTTAGTACATTTGCATGCCCCAATTCTTTGCTCATACAGAAATTATTTTTTTAAAAAAGTGAGTAAATATATATGAAATCCACGTGAAAAAATTTATTTTTTAATAATAGATCCTGCTCTTTTTTAAAATATGTGCATAACGCTACTGTATATAACATTACTTAATTATACAATCTTTTTTACAGGCCGAATAGAGAATATATAGTGAGAATAAAAAAGTTTGAAAACCAAACTGATTGCGAAAGCCGTTTTCCTAGGTTGACAACCACCACATACATAGAAAATTGAAAGAAAATAGGGAGCAAAGAAAAAGAGAAAGAATAAGGAATTGATATGCATAGTATTGATGATATTTATATGATAGTGTGTGGCGCTTGCATAACCTCATGTGACTGTAACTAATATTACTCTTATTCATAATATCACTATCAAATCCTTATTCTTTCTATTTTTCTTTCCTCCCCATTTTCTTTCGATTTTCTTTGTATGAGGTTCATGTCAACCTTGGAAAACGACTTTTGCAACCAGTTTGGTTTTCAAACTCTTTTATTTCTCGCTATATATTTATTATATTCACTTGATTCGACCTATAAAGAAAAGGGTATAATTTTTTACAAAATTTTGGCACCGTTGATTCCAAGGTACATTGCTTCTTCCTCTACATTGCTTTTCGGTATATACTAATGGAGTAGGTTTGACCAAATCCTTATGCATGTACTGCATGTAATCTTTTGCACAAAACAAGAGTCTGCATCTTTTTTTAAGAAATATAGGATTTGATTGAATAAATCAACCAATTACATGCAAGATGTAGGGAAAGAGGACCTCAATTAAACACCCGGCCAGGACATATGCAAAGTACTAATTAAAGTAAACAAATTGAGAAATGAGGTCCCTCATGAGTTGGTTCGATTCAATTGTACGTTTTTTAACCAAAAGGCCAAGAAAATGGCCCCCGGGAAGGCAACTTCTAAACCTGTTCCTTGGATGAAAATCAATGAAGGTCTGATCAGCTAGCTAGTTCAACTAGCTGCAGCTTCTGGCAAAAGAGAAAGGACATTAATTCTACTCCTACTGAGGGATCATGAGGGTACGTAAAAGTGAAAGCTGACTCTTAGGATAAGGTTGAAAAAGTTTTGATTCTGTTAAGGCAATTTATAAGACTCATACATGTTGTAGCGATACTGTTAAGGAGGTCATGACTTTTGGGGACCGCTCATAAAATTAGAACATGGATTCTGACAACTGCACCTAAGCCCATACACAACCCCAATCAGTCTGATCAACTTTAGTTGCCTTGGACTTGTAAAAGACCCAGAAGCTTGAGTAGTCCTTCAGAAATGGCTCTCTACTTTGAACCTCAGCCCATAATGTCGTGGATTTATGAATGTTGTCATTTAATTGCAGTTGCTAGCTCCTCTCTATTTTTTCTAAACAATTTGAGGCTAACAACGCATTCAGGTCAGGTGCTGCAATATCTTTTAGAGTGCCTGCCACTGTAAAGTTGAGCTTTCATCATCTAAGCACAGGCATGATCATTTCCATACACTACAACAGAAAGGGTCTTTTGGGACGAAAATTTTCGTCCCAAAAGACCCCAATTTCGTCCCGTAAAAATTTTTGGGACGAAAAAAATTCGTCCTAAAGTCGTTCCAATATCACTGTGCCAAAAGGTATTTTGGGACGAAAATCACCATTTCGTCCCAAAAAATTTCTTTTGGGACGAAATTGAAGGAAACCGTTCGAACACGTTCGAACGAAAAAAATTTTTCGTCACGGTTTAAATTCGTCCCAGAAAATAGTTCGAACGGGAAAATTTTTAAGTTCGAACAGTAGTAACCTGTTTGAACGATTTCGAAATATGTTCGAACACACATGAATTCGTTCGAACGTTATGAATTGTCTTTGTGTTCGAACGTTAAATGGTCAGGTCGAACGCGCTATATGGATTCGAACGGTATAGGATATGTTCGAACAGGACTGAAATTATTTACGTTCGAACGTTGTGTGATCGTTCGAACACGACGAACATGAATTTCGTTCGAACATATTGTCTACGTTCGAACGCTATTGTCGTTACATAGAGTTCGAACGTTTTACGTTCGTTCGAACGATATCTCTTTAATTTAAATCAATAATAGAAAACCAAATAGACATTCATACTATTTGCCACAATACATTAGAAACTGTTTAACACTCACAAAAGTGTGAAAATAAGCGCAAAGTAAATAAATAACAGTCGAGACAGGTATTGTTCGTACATAAATAGATAATCCCAAAATCCATCAGTTGTTTGGAGGCCTGTACTGTTGCATAAGCTGCTGCATTTGGAGTTGCATCTGTCTTCTGAACTCTTCTTGTTGTTCTTCATGTTGTTTGAGGCGCATCTCCATATCTGCTTGTTTTGCCAATTGAGCCTCTAACTCATGCTGTCTTGCAGTCAATTCTTCGATTCTGGAATTCGCATTCTCTAGCGCTATAGAAGTCATAGATGCATTCCCAGAAGAAGAGGAAGAGGGACCAGGCTTTACACAACGACCCAAACCCCTCAAATATCCTGAACGTTGACCCAGGACTTGTGTAAAAATCTCAATATCACTTGTTGAGGAATTTTGATCTGACGCAGATTCAGCACGTAGGGCAACCATTTTATCCTAGCCATATATAAGATAAAGAATTAATATCGTCATAAATATTCTAATATATTTAATTCAAACAGGTTATAAAACTTACATAATTTTCACGGGCATCAGGATGAGTCCACTCTCCATTACGATCAGTGTGCGATGCAGCATATAATTTTGTCAGATCATAATTAGTATCTGAATCTTGCTACAATAAATGTGTTAAAGATATAAAGTCATTATGATGAGTCCAAATAATTAACTATATCCAATAAAAAAAATAGCAATACCAATTTCTGAGAAAGACGATGGAAAGATCTTGAGCCTGCATGATGATTAATCTTCAATTTTGATCTATTTGTTTTGTTTATAGAACTTCGCTCCTGCAAAGAAATTGAAAATATTATGAAGCGAAATGACAGATATGACAAGTAAAATAATTAAATTTCATTATACCTGATATGATGGATCCTCAAACATGTCACAAAGTTTTTCCCACTCAGAAGGTCGGACATCCTGGAAAGGATGTTGGCGTGCATCTTCCTTCTTCTCAAACTTATTATAATGCTCATGACACCTCGCCTTATATTTGCGGAATGCATTACCCATAAGCTCTTCCACAGTCTTACGCTCCTCTCTCCGACCAAAATTTAATTCGAAATCATCCTTAAAAAAATAGTCACAAACACATTATCATTTATAATATTCTAAATTTAAGTAAAGTATAGGAATTTATTCTACTAAATCAATATTTTAAATATTACCAAACAACGCTTCTTGATAAGCTCTTTAACATCTTGGGGGACTTTCTTCCATGAAGTCGTTGCCAAAGGTGCGTAAGTTCGTGTAAGAGCACCCACATGTGATGCAAGCCAAGCTGCTGGTTGTCCTTCGCCCCCAGTATGTTCGTCAGGAATGTTAACCTTGATCTTACCCACCTTCCGATATTTTTCCAACGTCACCCCTCTAGTGGTGCCTCGACCTTGACGAGATTGTACTGTAGATTCTATAAAATATAACATTGTAATCAATTGCATTTATATTTCTATTACAGGACCTTAATTAATAACTTTTATGAGTATTAAATTTTTACCTTGTTCTGTAGAATCAATCTCTAATGGTGAGTCTGAAGGAGAGCTAGGAACAGGTGGAGATGGGTTGCGAACTTCCTTCCTCTTTGGCGGCATAATTTTAAACTACTGATACATTCAATAAGTAAAATATTTGTCATCAAGTGGAATGTTAACACTTAATTGGTCAATTAGAATCTGTATCAGTTTCATTTGACAATTCGCTCTCATCATCTATGGATACTTCAGATGATTCAACATTTTCCTCAACTGTCGCATCAACAATTTCAGCCTCAATATCTTCTCTATTTAATGGAATCATCTCATACTGGCTCAAATCCACAAACAAATTTATCGCGGGTTGACTCTCTTGGTATGCTTCTTGAGTAGAAGAGTCATCTTCTTCTTCATCTTGTCCTTCCACCTGAGGGATAACATCATATATATTTCTTGGAGAATATTTTTGAACTACTCGCCATTGATTTCCTAACTTCGGGTCATCTAAGTAGAATATTTGAGATGCTTGAGAAGCCAAAATAAAAGGATCATCTTCATACCATTTTTTTGATGTATTAACACTCAAAAAATATTCATCATCACGGACTCCAGTACGAGGATTGCTTAAATCCCACCAATCACACTTAAACAGATACACCGCAAGCTCTCTTAAATATTTCATTCCAATTATATCGACAATAAGCCCATAGAAATCAATATTTTCTCCATCATGACTTCCTTCGACTAGGACACCACTATTTTGGGTTTTCCTATAACAATCTCGATCCAGTGTGTGATACCTACTTCCCCGAGAAATACATGCAGAATATCGAGCAGCGCGTCTCGATGGGCCACGCGCCAATGCATACAGTTCATCAGATATATCATTTGGATTATTCGCATGCAATTGTACAACCTACATATTGAGTAAAGCATATACTATATCAAAGTTGAAATTAATATTTTTTCATTTGTTATTGAGTAACGCATATGTAATTTCATTACCCGTTCTTCAAACCATCTCGGGAACTCCTCTTCATGTTTCTGGTTTATATCATTTACTCCTAGTTCCTTGAGCACGTTAATATGATCACTGAAATTGATGATTACCACAAATATATTATATTTTGTATTTTTTTCCTGACGTAATGAGGCAATTTAAATTAAGAAAAAGTTATAACTTACTTCAAGTAGTTCTCTATCTCAGGGCAATTGTTCAGCACGTACCACTGAGCTTTCTCGAACTCTCTTCCACACAAGTCATAACCACGCACTGCACCAATTGGACGAACTTGTTGGGAAAACACAGAATATATAGTCCGTTGTCTTGCTCGGTCAACGTCAAAGTTTCTTTCTGGCCGATCAAACCGAGTGTCAACTCCGTGGAAATATTTGGAACAGAAGGTATGCCACTCATCGTCAATATATGCTTCTGCAATTGATCCTTCTGGACGGGCCTTGTTACCCACTGTACGTTTCAACTTTCCAAGAAATCGTTCAATGGGATACATCCATCTATATTGAACTGGTCCTGCAAGTCGAGCCTCACGTGGCAAATGAACGGTTAGGTGAACCATGACATCGAAGAATGACGGTGGATAAATACTTTCTAGCTTATACAATATTATGACAATTTCTCGTTCCATTCGATCCAAAGCTTCTACATTCAACGTCCTCGCACATAAGTCTTTAAAAAATGCACCCAACTCAGTCAAAGCCACACGCACATCTCTGGTCAAGTACCCACGGATACCAATAGGCAAGATACGCTGTAAGAAAACATGACAATCATGACTTTTTAATCCAGTTATTTTCCAATCATTTGTTCTCACACACCTTGTTAGATTCGAGGCATAACCGTCCGGTAATTTGATCTTCATTAGCCACTCACAAAATGTAACCCTTTCATTCCTTGACAATGTATACCACCCAATCGGCATGTAGACAGACGAACCATTTTCTTGCAACTGCATTTCCCGTCTTATTCCCAACCGCTTCAAATCCTTCCTTGAGTTTATTGTATCCTTTGTTTTTCCTTCAATTGACATCAATGTTCCCAATACGGATTCGCAAATATTTTTTTCAATATGCATAACATCAAGGCTATGTCGCAATTTTAACTTCGACCAGTACGGGAGTTCGAAAAATATACTCTTCTTTGTCCAATTCAACTCATTCGTAGCTCGTTTTCTCTTTCGTTGTTTTTTACCAAATTCATTACAACCAACATCTATAAATTGTGCAAGTACATCTTCGCCAGACAAATATGGTGGAGGTTGGCCCCATTCAACAGTTCCATCAAACATTCTAGAATTTCCACGCCATCTATGGTCACCAGGTAAAAATCGACGATGACCCATGAAACATAATTTCCTCCCGTACGTAAGCCATTCAGATTTGGTATATTTGTTACAAGTTGGACATGCCATTTTCCCCTTAGTACTCCAACCTGACAAATTCCCATAAGCTGGAAAATCATTTATTGTCCACAACACCGCAGCATGCATCTTGAACGACTTGCCTGTTGACGAATCAAATGTGACAACCCCATTCTCCCACAAATCTTTCAATTCTGCAATCAATGGCTGTAAGTGTATGTCTATATCATTTCCCGGTGACCTCGGACCTGGGATGAGCAAACTCATCATGAAATATGGATCTTTCATACACTTCCAAGGTGGTAAATTATACGGCATAAGTACAACTGGCCAAGTACTATGACTAGTACTCATGTTCCCAAAAGGATTAAATCCATCTGTTGCCAACCCAAGTCTTACGTTACGCGGTTCTTCAGCAAACCATGGGTGTTCCTGATCAAATTCCTTCCACACCTGGGAGTCAGCAGGATGTGACAAAATATTCTCGTTCCTTACTCTATCTGATGAGTGCCATGTCATATCTACAGCCGTTGCGCGTGACATAAATAATCGTTGTAATCTAGGTATCAATGGAAAGTGGCGGACGACCTTTTGCGGAACATTTGCCTTGTCCGATGTCCATCTTGACTCGTGGCATATAGGACACTCGTTCAACTGCTCATTCTCTCGCCAAAATAATATGCAGTCATTCGTACATGCATGTATTACGTTGTAATCAAATCCGAGTCCTCGTTTCAACTTTTTTGCTTCATAGAAGTTACGAGGTAAAGTATTGTTTGTCGGCAGTGCCTCTTTAAACAGCTCAAGTAACATATTGACTGCCTTAATAGATAATCGACACATTGATTTTATGTGAAGCAATCTTACGGTAAACGACAACTTACTATGTCTTCTGCATCCTGGATATAGCTCACGCTGTGAATCATTCCACAAGCGTGCAAAAGTGTTATGGCCCCCATCATTTGAGCTTAATGTGTCCTGTGTCACCTTCATCCACAAACATTCCCGCACCGATGTCACCTAACATTTCCTCCATATCCTCATCGTAATCATCTCCAACAATCTCTGGTTGTACATCTTCATCGATCTCTTCTTCTTCATGTGGAGCCTCAAATGAAGTTGGATATGGTTCGCCGTGTAAGACCCAATCAGTATAACCCTTATCAATACCTTTGACAAACAGATGTTCTCTCACCAAGTCTATCTTATGAGAACGCAAATTCCTGCATTCTCTGCATGGGCATCTGATACGCCCATCACTATCACATGTACCCAATGCAAACTCCAAGAATTTCTTAACACCTTCAGCATATACATTGTAATTCTGACCCAATCGATCGGTAACTCTCATCCAACTCTTATCCATGCCGACTATATTCATTACAAACAATATGCATCAGCAAACATCCATATATCATGTACCAATTAATGAGTATGCCACCCTTTCACCGGGTAGTTGGTCCTATCCCGTTCGGGATTGTAAGATCATAGTCGCCAACCTATGATCTATTATCTGTCACGTCCAACAAAATTTCGGCAGCATCTCCCCATAGTTCTCCAAATATGCTCGTTTCGTTGTGTGCACTGACGATTAACACGTCGTTGCACCATCACCGAAACTGCATATCCAGAGAACAATGGATGAATCTACCAAAATCATAATGTTGGACGACAACAGATATAGTTCTATAGTTTGCGAGAATGATCTTACAATCCCAAACTGTCCACTCTGGACAATTCAAGAGTTATCAATCAAGCATTCATCCGAATTGATAACTCTCGAACGGGTCTAAGGTTTATTTTGATGAACAAAAAATACAAAATATGTTAATATATGTCAAACAATAACAACATATTATTTACACAACAATACAACAAAAACATAATTAGTAGGTATTATTTCAATATTTATTCCAGATTTTAATTTAAATATTAGTTTTACATGTTTATAATTAAGTATTTTAATTTAAAGATTTAGTAGTATTTTAATTTGAATATTAATTTTATTAATATATCTTGAAGTATTTAAGTATTATTAAATCTTAACTATTTCTATTTTAATTTAAAGATTTAGTAGTATTTTAATTTGAATATTAATTTTATTAATATATCTTGAAGTATTTAAGTATTATTAAATCTTAACTATTTCTATTTTAATTTAAAGATTTAGTAGTATTTTAATTTGAATATTAATTTTATTAATTTATCTTGAAGTATTTAAGTATTATTAAATCTTAACTATTTCTATTTTAATTTAAAGATTTAGTAGTATTTTAATTTGAATATTAATTTTATTAATTTATCTTGAAGTATTTAAGTAGTATTAAATCTTAACTATTTCTATTTTAATTTAAAGATTTAGTAGTATTTTAATTTGAATATTAATTTTATTAATTTATCTTGAAGTATTTAAGTATTATTAAATCTTAACTATTTAAGTATTATTAAATCTACCAAAATTTATATTTTATTTTAAAATTTTAGTAGTATTTTAATTTGAATAATAATTTTATTTATCTAGAATTAACAATATTAAATGGAAGTAGTACATATAATTTACACAACTGTCCCAAACTATTTGTATTATGTATATGAAATGTCATTACCCGTTCGAACGATGATGCCCTATGTTCGAACAAAATTAATACGTTCGAACGGTAATCCTAATCCGTTCGAACGTATTCGTTCCAGATTCCAGTCGTCTTCAACAACGCCGAAAACTCCATTAATTACAAACTCTAACAAACACAAACACCAATTTCAAAGCATACAACTTTCTAACATTACAAAATATTAAGTTCAAATCATACATTTCTATTTTAAAAGAAATACCTGACAAATTGAAGATGAAAATGAAATAATCCGAGAATAATCTGAAAATAATCACAAACTATCCTACAAGTATTAATCTGAGAATAATGGAGTGAGATAAACAATTTTTTTGAGCTTAAGGGCTAGTTTGAGAAAGAATACCTCTAATATGCGAAGGGTAATCTTCAGAGCACACGGAGCGACAGCACGGAGAGAAAGGAAATTGTGAGGTTCTGTCGTGTTTTTGAAGAACATTTCATGTTCGAACGGTTATTTACTAACCGTTCGAATGTGAAAATATTAAGCGGGAGAAAATTCCCTCCTAATTTTCACGTTCGAACGTATAAAAAGTATGTTCGAACGTTATTGAATTATTCCCGCTCGAAAATTTATCGTTCGAACGTTAATTTCTAACTGTTCAAACGGTATTACAAAGTTTTATTTATTTATTTTTTCATTATAATGTTGAATAAAAGAACAATATTAATATATGTAGACATATTAGATGATACTATATTTTAATTGGCGAGATATTTTCCCACCACTGCAATAATCCGTTCGAACTATAAAAAATTACGTTCGAACGGTAATCCAGCTGTCTTTAATTGGCGGGATGTTTTCCCGCCATTTGCCTTGTCCGTTCGAATGTCTTATTTTACGTTCAAACGTTAACATATGTGTTCGAACTGTTTATGAGTACCGTTCGAACACATATCCTTTATGATTAAATATAACTTTTTTCATCATTAAATGAAAAGTACTATAACATCATATGTATTAGTTATATATACTATCATATATAATGTAATATATACTATCATATATATGGTAATCTATACTAATTATATAGTATATATAGTAATATATATTATCATATATATAGTGACCTATACTATCATATATATTATTAAGATCATATGTATTAGTAATATATACTCACATATATATAGCCCCAAATATACTAAGGTCACATAATAAAGTATGTAGAAATTTATAAGATGATAGTATATTATAAGTAATCTATACTCTATGTATATATGTTGTATAATATCATATATAACTTTAGTAGGTAAAGTATAATGGAATATGTAATATGACATATATTAGTTAAGTATAAACTCATACCATATAGTACTACATGCTATTATATAGTACTATATATATCTTAATATCTCATATATAACACTTTGATAGTAAAGTATTATGATATATTACTATTATACTATAAGAAAATATTTTATAAGATATTATGCTTTCAATTAAAGTATTCTACTATTATAATATATATTATAATATTACATAGTAGATTACAGTATATATAATCTACTATAATAGTATATATATTATAATAATTTATATGAATATAAATATAGTATACATTTAATATATTTTTTAATAATATTGTAAAACTTCCGTTCGAACGTGAAACAGTAACGGGCGAACGGTTTTACATTAACGTTCGAACGTTTAATATTAACGTTCGAACGGTTCTGCAGGTATAAGTTTATCGCGGGCTTCCTTCCTCTCACGCCGCCGTCTCCACCGTTTGAAAAAGCGAGAAAACGTTTGAACGCACGCTCTTCACCGCCGTCTGCCATCGTGATCAACACATACGTACAACATTTGTCCTCCCAACTAAAGGTATGTACTTTCAAACTCATTTTACCGTTTATTTTATAATTTTATGGTTTTATTTAGTTTTTTTCCTTAAAATTATATTTTCTCATTAATAATTACCGTAGAACATCATAAATCTATCGTAGGATGTTTAGAAATGAAGAGTACTTTGTTTTTAAGTCGAAGAAACTACGGAATCGAAACATTTTTGAGTATTTTCATGGCTGCTGAGTTGACTCAGCCATGGCCGAGTTAGATCTGTTTTACGTTCGAACGGTATTAACCAGTACGTTCGAACGGTAAACCTGTACGTTCGAACTTTATAGACACGTTCGAACGTTATTAATTTTCCGTTCGAACATATATTTATACGTTCGAACGGTAATTATTAAGTTAAATCCATTAACATTTTATTAGCTTATTAAATTGTTTTCATCGTTTAATTGATTATATGTTCTATCAATTAATTTATTAAATTGCTATTAGTATATAATTTTGTAAATCTTTTAGTCGTAATTAGATTTTATCACTAATCTTGAATGTATATTTTATTTTTTTAATTGCAGGATCATAATAATGTCTTCTCGGGGCCGTAAACGTGGTAGATCAGGAGAATCTTCCATCCAAACAGTTCGAGAGCGGACCGTTTTACTTGAGCGACAGGTAAAACTGTCTGATTTTGTCGCTCTTATATGGGAGGGTCATTCCCTCCCATCAGTATTTAATGATCGTGGTTGGGCACCGATCTTAGATCAGTGAGAAGAAGGAATGGAGCTCATTTCCTTCATTGAGATCATTACTGAGTTCTATAAAGAGCTCGGTGCTGCTAGCCCAGACGATGGAGGGGCATATAGGATCTCTGTCCGAGGAGCTCCTGTTATATTTTCAGCGGATGGACTCGCTGCATATTTGGGTATTCCTAGGCTTCTTGATGCCTATCCAAACCTCCCAGTACGGGAGTCTGGTCCCTCAGGTGATGCAGCTCAGTCTCAGGACGAGGGACTAGATTACACAGATGAGATAGATACACTTGCTGATCACGAGGTCAGGGACTTGATTGTTGGTCCAGATGCTCCAGTGTATGATGGCTCCAAGAGTATTAGGCAGGCAGATTTATCTTCTTTCTTCAAGATTATGAATTTGATCATTGCCAACAATATTGACCCACGGCAGCACAAGACCGAGGTCGGCATGGATCGAGCGAGATTTATGATACGGGTCGCTCGTGGCATCCCGATCGACCTCGTTGGTTATATATTTGAGAGGATCCGATCAGAGGCACGGTTTATTACGACAGATATACTGCCGTTTGGGATCCTCATCACTCGATTTTTGCTACATGCCGGGGTTGTGCCCGAACCTGCCGAGCGTTCTCGATTTCCGATGGCACCGATCAACAGCACCACCCTATCACGGAGCACGGGACACTCTAGATTTCGTTTTCGTGGAGCTGTTCCAGATAGGGCTGAGATTCAGAGAGATGGGCAGCCAGGAGATACTGGAGTATCGGCCGGTGAGACATCTACACAGCCTGAGACATCACGAACATATATTCGCGAGGAGCTGGCTGACATATTGCGTGCTGAGATCGGTGTACACACATCAGCAGTGATTGATGCAGTACATACTGCCATGTCTGAGTTGCGTACAGAGATTATGGCTACCGTCTCTGGGTTACGTACAGAGGTTGATGAGTTACGTACAGCGATTAATGCCAATAATGCAACTCAGGTCACAGTTAGTACTCGACTGACACAAGTAGAGACACAATTAGCTGCAGTCGAGGATGTGTGTAGAGACCTCGCATCATAGTTTTTATCTTTTATTTATATTTTCTTTTGTTGTAATTATGAACAATATATATGGCATTTTGATAAATTGCTTTATTTGGTTGATTAATATGTATGTGATTGATAATATTTATTTACTAAATATCTTATTTAACGTAAAAGAAATCATTAAAATATTTTAAAATTAATTACATAAAATTAATTAATGAATTTGTATATATGATAGATATTTTTTATATTTTGAGTTTCGTACCGAGATTAATATTATACCTTCGAATGTATAAATGTGGTGCTTGAATATGTTCTAACTAAATATATTCCGTTCGAACGGTTTAGAAAGCTTCCTGCCAGGATTTGCCACCAAATATGTTCCGTTCGAACACAACAAATTATCGTTCGAACGTTTTTGAACTTTTCCCGCCATAATAAAGTAATTATCCGCCAAATTTTACTGTTCGAACGTATTTTTTCACGTTCGAACGGTAAAAATTTTTTGGGACGATTTAATTCGTCGCAGAAAAAAATGTTCGATCGGTTATTTTGACGTTCGAACGGTTTTCTAAATTCATCGATTTTTTGGGACGAAATTTAAATTTCGTCCCAAAAAATGACTTTTAGGGACGAAAAAAATTTCGTCCCTAAATAATTTCGTCCCAAAATCTCAAATTTGTTATAGTGATAGTTCAATAACTATATGCAGAAAGTAACTAAAATGATGTTTCATTTGAGAAGAGATGAAAGCAGCAAGGAGGGATCGAGCTGATCATATCTAAGGCTTTAATTAATTGAGTTGCAATCACCTTAATATCAATGGGCTCACCAATTCAGCAGACAAAACAGAAAACCACCCAAGACTGGTTTGGATTGAGATCAGAACATTGAAGTAATCTCAACATAATGATATAATCGGTGACTCACTCTCCCTCCCTATCTAGCATTAATCCCATACTTTTTAGTTAATATGAAACGGAATTCCCTTCATTTTACTTAAAACTGATTAGTATAAGGTATGGGTATTTTGATCATTGAGTTTTTAAAAGTGAAGATATCATTGAGGTGAGAAGAGAATCAACTAGTACATGAGGCTTTATCAGGCCATGCTAACTGATGATAAGCCGCAGCATTGCCTTGATCTCCACTCACATATTACCTCATGTCTAACTCATGATGATGAGCTGCTGCATGCAGCATTACCCTTCTTTAAGATTTTGGCCTTGCTAACGTTTTTATAAATCAGCCAGTATGTTTAAAAAAACGTCTTGTGGGATTTACAAGAATACATGTAAATCAGCCACATAAGTATGCAGGACTCATTATAGTTTTGAAAAAAAAAAAAAATTAAAATACCGGTAATTTTTTATGCATTTATTTCTGCAAAAGACTTCCACATCAATAAAAAAACAAAAAGATATTTTTCATTTATCCTGGACCTTTCTAGGCCAAGAATAGCTCATGGCCTGCCCGAAAGCGTCAAAGGCCGCTCATATTCACGACACAATTGGACAGGCTTATCTCAAATGATATCTATAGGCATTTTTACGTACTCTTTATGTACTCCATTAATATGATTGACTACATCATTTTCTTTTAATATAAAATAACTATTTTGACCAATCACATCAGTGAAGTGCACAATGAATATGCAAAAGTGACTGTATATAATAGAACTCCCAAAATATCTCTAACGCTAATAAATCAAACACACGTAAAAAGGCATTTTAATTAATCATTGAGTGCAAACGATTTTTAGGAGATATTGGATTAGAGGAATTTATCCTTGAATTATCCCAAGATACACTCGGGCCAATCGAAAAAAAAAAAAAGAAAGCATTTTTGCCATATCATCCAGAACTAGATGCAGATAATCTTATTCAGTATTCAGTACATCTGGAAGAAATTCTTGCAGATAATCAATCAGTAACGCCTAGATGTCATTCAACACGGCTCCAATTTCCAACACAGCCAAAAGTCCTAGTATAGTACCAGAATAGTGGCAGTGATATATATCAATGTATGTATGTACACACATAGATCGATGGCCAGGATAGCACATGCTCCCACAATCTTTATACTTCCTATGTGGTTGCACTGATGCTAGGCAAGAACCACCAGAACAGCTTAAGAACCGCAAAGCCACTTTTCCCCTTCATCTCGCACAGCATTTAATACTTCTGTTAGATCTCCTTGTTATTGATATGCACGGTTCGATCAGTAACCTCCTTCTTAGAAGTCGGTCGTTTCCATGTCGGCTAGTCACGGATTTCACCTAGCCGAAGAGACAATTCTTGGTAACATCTTCTGTTGTGGGAGAGTTATTATGTGGAACAACCTTGAAGATTATGTAAGAGATGAACAACATTGAGATTTCTATTCCCACATTATATTTTCATCTTGAGCATGAAGCAAGAATGCCAACAAAGTAATTCAATTTGCAAATTACCTGATCATTGATAGAAGCATCACTTGAACAAGATTTCATCCTTTTTGCATTGCACATAAGGCTTTCCTTTTCTCCTTCAACTTCTTCATTAGCAAAGTTCTGATCAGACACCTCTGCAAAAACCAAAACATTCTGGGTCATTTTGGCATGTAGAACAATGTTTTCATGAAAAATGTCTTTTTATGTTTCTCTAATAGTCGTTAGCAGCCGAGTTTGAGGCATTCGTTGAACATAAAGGGGTACATAAACCATCAATTTGCAACATCCAATTCAATTTATCTGAAGCAGTTCTTAACTCCATTTAATTAGGGTTCACAAAATGGATTTCAAACAAATTGAGGTTCATCGCATGTATCCTTTTCTACAGTTCTATCCTATTCGGATCCCATTTTTATCATTTTGTGACTCTAAAAACACACACAACATACTGACATTTGAAGCTCTATTCAGTTATAAACATTATAACATCATGTTGTACTGTTTAGCCAATGTGATATTAATCATACCAAGAATTAGAAAAGTCCAAACAGTGTACACAAAATGTTCAATCAGAATATTCTTCTTTGCATAATTTCCTGAACACAAAATCCGGTCTCCACCAAAATTCCTTGTGTTCTTCACCACAATCTTTGGGCTCAAAATAGGCATCTTTCCCTTAAGCCAATGTAATCACGAGCCCGTTATGGATTTTGTTTGACCGTCTGGAAGATTTTGAAAGCACGCATTTCAAGATCATGTCCTAACTCGCCATCACCCTTTTTCCTTCCATTTAAATGTTCAGAATATTCAAGACTACAAAGCTACTTGGAGTTTTTCAACTCAATGATGCTGAGTTTCAGCTCTCACTGAAATTTTACTCAAAATACTCAAGGCTGCACCCTTTTTCCTTCCATTTAAATGTTGTTCATAATATTCGAGACTGCACTAACAATGTTGCTCTGCAATTTCAGCTCTTACTGAGTTTTTATCTTATGCATCAATAACGAAGCCAGCCCAAATCCGATTTTCAATCACAGGTTATACTTGTAATCATCTAGTAGAGACAGACCCTTAATGGACAAATCCTACTGATGCTGAGCAGTTTTCGAAGCATTTTAGTTTCAGAATATTAATTCCTTTTCATTCTATAGCATCTCTATAGCATCTTCTGTCGGGGCCATCTCTTGACAATACACTTGAAATGATGCTAGCTACCTCTTCCCCTTCGTAGCCCTATCCACATCCCCTTGCCACAACAATTCCTAATCATCCCCTTGCACCTACTGTGTTCTCATCCAGAATGGATTTCAGAAGATTGTTGCTATCACTATTATTTATTATTACTTTTCACCTACTTTTTACTATTATTAATTACTATTCACCACTATTCAATATTCTATCATTACTTTTTCACTACTATTTACAGAATATCTGAGATCACCTCACTACCTAAATGCAACCAGAATCTAGATGCATTTTTGCCATATCATCCAGAACTAGATGCAGATAATCTTATTCAGTATTCAGTACATCTGGAAGAAATTCTTGCAGATTATCAATCAGTAACGCCTAGATGTCATTCAACACGGCTCCAATTTCCAACACAGCCAAAAGTCCTAGTATGGTACCAGAATAGTGGCAGTGATATATATCAATGTATGTATGTACAAACATAGATCGATGGCCAGGACAGCACATGCTCCCACAATCTTTATACTTCCTATGTGGTAGCACTGATGCTAGGCAAGAACCACCGGAACAGCTTAAGAACCGCGAAGCCACTTTTCCCCTTCATCTCGCACAGCATTTAATACTTCTGTTAGATCTCCTTGTTATTGATATGCATGGTTCAATCAGTAACCTCCTTAGAAGTCGGTCGTTTCCATGTCGCTAGTCACGGATCTCACCTAGCCGAAGAGACACAATTCTCGGTAACATCTTCTGTTGTGGGAGAGTTATTATGTGGAACAACCTTGAAGATTATGTAAGAGATGAACAACATTATATTTTCATCTTAAGCATGAAGCAAGAATGCCAACAAAGTAATTCAATTTGCAAATTACCTGATCATTGATAGCATCACTTGAACAAGATTTCATCCTTTTTGCATTGCACATAAGGCTTTCCTTTTCTCCTTCAGCTTCTTCATTAGCAAAGTTCTGATCAGACACCTCTGCAAAAACCAAAACATTCTGGGTCATTTTGGCATGTAGAACCATGTTTTCATGAAAAATGTCTTTTTATGTTTCTCTAATAGTCGTTAGCAGCCGAGTTTGAGGCATTCGTTGAACATAAAGGGGTACATAAACCATCAATTAGCAACATCCAATTCAATTTATCTGAAGTAGTTCTTAACTCCATTTAATTAGGGTTCACAAAATGGATTTCAAACAAATTGAGGTTCATCGCATGTATCCTTTTCTACAGTTCTATCCTATTCGGATCCCAATTTTATCATTTTGTGGCTCTAAAAACACACACACAACATACTGACATTTGAAGCTCTATTCAGTTATAAACATTATAACATCATGTTGTACTGTTTAGCCAATGTGATATTAATCATACCAAGAATTAGAAAAGTCCCAACAGTGTACACAAAATGTTCAATCAGAATATTCTTCTTTGAATAATTTCCTGAACACAAAATCCGGTCTCCACCAAAATTCCTTGTGTTCTTCACCACAATCTTTGGGCTCAAAATAGGAATCTTTCCCTTAAGCCAATGTAATCACGAGCCCGTTATGGATTTTGTTTGACTGTCTGGAAGATTTTGAAAGCACACATTTCAAGATCATGTCCTAACTCGCCATCACCCTTTTTCCTTCCCCATTTAAATGTTCAGAATATTCAAGACTACAAAGCTACTTGGAGTTTCTCAACTCAATGATGCTGAGTTTCAGCTCTCACTGAAATGTTACTCAAAATACTCAAGGCTGCACCCTTTTTCCTTCCATTTAAATGTTGTTCATAATATTCGAGACTGCACTAACAATGTTGCTCTGCAATTTCAGCTCTCATTGAGTTTTTATCTTATGCATCAATAACGAAGCCAGCCCATCTCTGATTTTCAATCACAAGTTATACTTGTAATCAGCTAGTAGAGACTGACCCTTAATGGACAAATCCTATTGATGTTGAGCAGTTTTCGAAGCATTTTAGTTTCCGAATATTAATTCCTTTTCATTCTATAGCATCTTCTGTCCAGGCCATCTCTTGACAATACAATTGAAATGATGCTAGCTACCTCTTCCCCTCCGTAGCCCCATCCACGTCCCCTTGCCACAACAATTCCTAATCATCCCCTTGCACCTACTGTGTTCTCATCCAGAATGGATTTCAGAAGATTCTTGCTATCACTACTATTTATTATTTTATTATTACTTTTCACATACTTTTCACTACTATTAATTACCATTCACTACTATTTAATATTCTATCATTACTTTTTCACTACTATTCACAAAATATTTGAGATCACCTCACTATCCAAACGCAACTTGAATCTGTTCCTACTACTATTGAGTGCTAAAATTCTTCGGAGAGTGCACCTCAAACCTCCTCTTACAAATTCTACCATAAACAGGACACCGTGATCCAAAATTCATCAATCAGAATACCGTTCTTCTTTGAATAATTTCCTTTATTCTTTTCTTCCTTTCTTATAACGGCTAGAGCAGATTAAATGATATATTTAACAAAGAAAAGCATGAGCAATACATGTGAATCCAAATACCATTGATGCCAACACAATATAAGGATATCGACATATAGCTGAAAGCACCTGTGTCGCTGCTAACCAAATCATGATGGTCTAGATGAAAGTGACACGCACGATTGTGCTTCAAATTACAATTATCTGATCCGCAGAACACTGTGTGGTTCCCAACTAAATCCAAAGCTTCACTTATGGATGCAACATTGTTCTGGAGATCTGCAGATGCTACAACACGTGGTGTGCATCCAGATCTAAAGTGCCGTATCCAAGGACTTGCCAGAAGACCTTTAGACCCGTCTGCTTTCTTGAGCTGAAGCTCAACAGCTCTGTCAAAATTAATCTCCTTCCAGTGGCCACCTAGAAGAACCTTAAACTGGGAACAGAAAGATTGAAAGAAGCAGTTCAAAAAACAAAACTCTAATTAACATACTACATATAAAAACACAATGTAGAAGAATCCAAATTAAAGAAGAGAAAAGTCGGAACCTGGCCAGAAGAGGTGCGAGTGTTAAGATACTTTTTCCTGGAGTATGTTGAATCTGACAAGCGGCAAAAACCAAGAGAATCCGTGGAATCATATAACTGGTTTACAAATGATGCTTCCATGGACTTGAGGTACAAGCTGTGTTTCTCATCTGTCCATTCTGTAGACATAGATTCCGTCACCAGATTGCCCTGATTTTATAAAGATAACATTACTTTTCAGAAATCCTTGAAAAATAAATAATTTCAATAAATTTTGTACCAAACACATTATATATTATTAAATTATGACAAAGGAAACAATAAACAAAAATCAACACACATGATCCGGTTCTGCTTGTTCAAATTAACGGCCAGGAAAAAAAATGTAAGTCTAGATAGAATAGTCAAACCCAAACGGCCAAACTACCTATAGATGCATGTGTATATTGTAATACATTCTTCTCCAAAAGAGATCAGTTTTCGTCCAGAAACAGGGGTATAAACTATGGTTGAAGAGTGATTTACTCGATCAATCCGAACATTATTGAGTTTTCATTTTCATTTTCATCTTCCTAAAAACCCCAAAAATAAAATCATTGGAAAACCCAATACACACACGCCTGAAGAAGAGAAGTAAATAAAAAAGTATCTGCGAAATTCTAACAAATTAGTTTAGAAAAAACTAGCGTAAAGTACCAAGCTGGAAGGCTCCTTGGTCTCGCACGACCCGTCGTTAGATATTGTAGAAGAAGTGGGTTGGCTCGTCCGAGTTTCTCCTGCTCTTAAATCCCCCATATTTGCGATAAGAACTTCAAAATAATTGAGAACAAGAAGGACGAGGAGAAGGTAGAAGGAGGAGAAATAAATTCGGTGACGGTGGTGTATTAGGGGGTTATGGCCACCGGAGAATAGACAAAAGAACGTTACAGTTGTCTATCACTTTTACACGTGTCAAGCGAATGATGTTACCACGTCACTATTGATTACCTCTGGGCTCTGAGACCGCCGGTGGACAGATATTTTTTTTGTTTTTAAATTTTAAACTTTAGCTTTAGATATTTTATTGTTTTTTTCAGAACAACCAGATATTTTTTTGCATGGAAGTCAAGTCATTGAAAATGTCTTGCTTTGTCGTTCGGTGGTTTTAACCTTTTTGAAAGTTGTGGACCAACCAGGACTTGCTGAGCTGCTTACTTGGGATTTTTTTCTTTTACCTTTTTACAAAATGTCATGCTACATTTCTTTACTTTTTGAGGCATAGGTCCTGTTGGGGTAAATACACTAATCCTGCCCAAGTTAAAGGAAAATGGATAAGGTCAAGAAAGAGGAGAAAAAGTGAGAAGAACATATACGGATGGGGGAGAAGACAATAAGGAAATGCAAGGTCTCATAGAAGAGAAAAAGGGAGAACAATGATAAACAAGGGAAAAAGTAAGCTAGACAGGTGAAAGGAGACGTAAACAGCCCTCTTCTTCATCGCTCCCGAAGGCAAGAATAAAAGAGATTTAAGAGATGTGAATAGGGGAGGAGGAGGAGAAAAATGTTATATTTACCCTCAAAACAAGAGCTTTAATATATTATCTTCTCTAAAAAATAGGTTATCGATCACCATTATAGAAAGAGAAATAAAAAATCATCAAAGATTGTAAAATATTCATATTATAATAGATTTACCTTTAAAATGACCTGTGGACGTAAGTCATGTGTCAAACTACGTAAATTTGTGTCTTTAATTTTATTTACATTTTTTATATTTATTTTCTATTCACTGCTATGAATGTACGTACGAGCACCGTACCATCGCCATTGTGGGCTTCAGACGACATCGAACGAGGCTCGAGTCCGCACCGTAGGCTGGAAATGACTCTGTCTTCCATTCCGGCCTGTTGTGCGATTTTCAACATTAACTTTTGACACCGGTTGTGGATTCGATTTATTTTCTACACTGGAAGTGGGAGAAGAATGATTTTCTAGCTTGCAAAATCATCTTCAAATGAGCAAAAGAATTTTCCTTGAATAAATATTTTCAACTTTTCACCTTTATTTTATTTCATTAGTAACATTGTTACAATAAAATGGGCAAGAGAATTCCTCACCAATAGGGTTAAGAATGTTATGCACTTTGCTGCATTGTGCATAAAATACACACCCAACATGTAACGCCCAGGAAGACAAGTTCCTTAGCCACGTGCAACATGCAAAAACAAGGGCAAGAACCAGGGACATGGTTGTATACTATTAACTTAAATGCACTATACACTATACATTTAAACCGTGCACTTAAATACGTAATGCACAAAAACTGTGCATGGCATGCGCAGTGTCACGCACAGTGCATGATGGGTGCATGGTTACGTACACCCAGGAGTCCCCCCAACCGTGCATGGCATGCACAGTGCCATGCACGGTGCATAACGGGTGCACACCACCGTGCACGCGATGACCCTTGTGGCGGGCATGAAAGCCCGCCACCCCATTTGCCTGGCATTGGTCGAGGCCGGTTGTCTAGCCAGACCACCAGAAGGAGTCGACGAAATCTCTCCCACTAGCATCTCGTCGCTGGAAGTCACGGGAGCTATCGAAGGTCCAAGAACTAGGCATCTGTGACTTGGCGACACCACTATCGATGTGTTCTATTGCGGGAAAGGTGGTCCCCAACCATAAAAGCCATGCACGTCGTGCACAATGCATACAATGGTGCCTGTCTTCGCCACAACACCCCTCCACAAACCGCCATGGTGGTCGGAGCACCCGTCAATCTCATTCGGTGCACATAACGTATGAACCCGGTCGAGATATGCAAAGTGGTGGGCATTTAGGCCTTCTGCCTATGTCACATAGCATGACCTTGTCCCAGCCATCCACACGCTGCCCACGGGTTGCTAAGGCTGCCCAGCGCCACCACTGGACTCGTTGGCAACTCTTGTCACCTGTGTGGTGGTCCCCAACAATGGAAAGTGTTGGTGGGACCTTCCCCACCACGACAAATGTCAACCATGGAGCGAGTTGCCTGGCCATGGACCTTCGTCGACCACCCATGGCGAGCATACTTTCCTTGGCCAAGGACCTCCCTCACCCACCCATGGCAGGTAGCACTTTGCTCAGCCATAGGGAGTTACCCGGCCACACATAAGAGGGTGCTCGGCCACATGGTGTTACTTGCCTACTTTAGTTCCTTGGCCAACATAGGTCCCTCGGCCACCATCAACTCCTTCTCACCAAAGTTGCTTGGCCTCAGTTCCTCGACTGCCATTGTCAAAGCTACTCGACCATGGGTTCCTTGACCATGAGTTACATGACCTCAACTCCTCAACCATAAGTTACCCAGCCACCACCTTTCCTCAACCACTAAGAGTTAACCTGGTGCACAGTGCACTCAGACACAACTTCTAGCCTTAGCTTGCTTGACCAACCAAGTTCCTCATCCCCGCAAGAAAGTGGCTCAACCAACAGAGTTGCTAGGCATGGAGATCCTCCACCACAAAGACGATAGAGTATTGCATGTGATTGGCCACACATTGCATGTCCCATGCAACATTCCATATTTTTATTCACCCACAGCGATGATCCATGGCCACGAGTTCCTCGGCCCTACAACAGTTGCTCAACCAGTTGTAATCAACCTAGAGTCTCGACGGCCCACCTCAAACTTTCACCATGCTTTAGTAAAATAATTCAGGTTTGCAAATCTTACGCTTGTGATTTAGATTATCTACGCTAACCGATTTGGCTTTTTAGCCTAGTCAAGCATCTCCCTAACCAAAAGTCGAGTCACTGGGCTGGGCTCGTGCAAACCAACAGCTGGTGATAGTCCATTGACTGCCTGACCTTCGCGCACATAAAAATCTAGCCACTAGACTCGACGGGACCCAACAGGCGGTGACAGTCCCTTGATTGCTCGACCTTTGCGCACACTGGACTTGTTGCGAACCAATAGGCTGTTACAATTCATTGATTGTTCGAACCTCGCGCACATAAAAGCCAAGTCGCTGGACTCGCACCTGGACAACAACACGAGCACAACATCTTCTCTAGCAAACGTCGAGTGTTACACTCATGCCACAACAGCCGTTAGCAAGTTACCTCGGGGAATGAATTCTCGAGCTCCACAACTGCCTCATGCGGGTTATCTTTGGGAATGATTCAACTGGCTCGGCAACTTCCTGAGATGGGCCCAGGGGGTTGACGGGCTCCCTGACCACTAAGTGTGGGTTACTACAAAAAAATCTAGCTTCAATTACCAAAATGGAAACACCAACCATAATTCACATCAAGGGGAAAAAATCCACTAAAGCCATCGAAAAAAAAATTGATTTAAAGAATATACACTCTTTGCTAATGATAAATAGTCTCATGCAACCTATCAAGCAAGCATTCAAACAAAAAAACTCAAAGACAAGCCTTTTGACTTGCGACGAACAACAGTGATGACAATCTCTTGACTGCTTTGACCCTGCCCAAAGGTTCAGCAGAGCTGAGTCCTTTGACTCGCTCGAACTATGGGCTGTGAGAGTCCCTTGACTGGTCTACCATCGAGTACAAAGTCGAGTCCCTTGACTACCTAGCCCTCACGCTCAAAGCCAAGTCCATACAAACAAACTCCAAACTAAGCTCTGCACTCGCAACTGGCACGATCGAGCACATCTTCTACCTACCTTTCCAAGCTGAGCTCCGTGCTCAAGAAGTTTTACTCCTTAGCATAAACAAAAAAAATCCTAGAGACCAGTTCCAGAAGTTTATTCTACAAGGTTCCAACAGGCTATCTCTGTCATGATTTTACTTGAAGATTCTCAAGGCCTTCTTGTTGAGCAAATTGGCCTTAAGAATTACAGGCATCTGTTGGGGGGTAAATACTCTAGGCCCAAGCCTCCAAATGACCTATGGACGTAAGCCTTATGCTGAACCACATAAATCTATGTCTCCATCTTTATTTATATTTCCAGCATTTATTTTTTATTCATTACTATAGATGTATGTACGAGCACCATACCACTGCTCCGTACAGCCATATTGGGCTTCGAACGACACCGAAAGAGGCTCAGGTCAGCACCATCGGTTGGGAATAACTATTTCTCTTGTTCTAGCTTGTTGTGCGATTTTTAGCATTAACATGTATGGTGTTTTTTGAGAGAAAAAGTCATACTATGCTTTTATAAATTTGCATAGGACATTAAAAGACGCTTAATACAATTTGGCACCTTATCCAGAAATACAGATTCACTAGGTAAATAAATAGTAGATTTAGCTAAGAGACGAGCCATATTGTTAAAATCTCTTGGAACATAACAGAAGTCTCAACCCGAGAAGGTAGACAGAAAAGCAAGAACATCTTGTATAAGATGACCACAAGAGGAATATAAACCAGTAGTAGCTTTAATAAAATTCACAACATTCTTGGCATCTTCTTCAAAAATAACTTTGTCACATCCCAGCTCCATACAAAAAGCAACAGTTAAGAAAGCTTCAAAAGTCTCTGCAACTTGAGGCGTTGGATTTCCAAACTTACAGATCTGCTTTGTAGCAATAACACTCCCATTTTCATCTCTTGAATAATTCCAATACCCATTAACTTACTTTTATAATTCATAGCAATATCCCAATTTGCTTTTATAAAACCTGAAAATGGAGATTGCCAAACCTAGACAAGAATTTGCGCTTGCATTGTGTTTAGAAGTGAATATTGAATAGTTAACTAAAACTCTTCCAAAGAGACATTAGCCATCTGAAACAGTTGAGAGGGATGCTTGAACAAGCCATCATACAACAGTTTATTTCGCCTCATCCATAAGAGACTAGCTATAACCAAGAATAATTCAAAATTTACATTGTCCAAGTACTCTGCCATTTTGAGAGCTAGGTGCATAAAATTAAGATAAGAAATACTACACTTTTGAAGCTTTTCACAACAAAGAGCCCACACATCCTTAGCAGAAGGACAGTCCCAAAGAACATGTGTCATAATTTCCACTTCAGTTTCACAAATAGGACATAAATCCTCCTGTAGCACATGCTTCAGTTTAAGATTACTTCTAGTTGGAAGTATGTCACGGCAAACCTTACAAATAAAAGATTTCACCACTGGTGGCGTATTAGAGGTCCAAACTTTCTACCAACTTTTATCAAAACTAGTAGCTTGAGAAGATGAGCATGAAAAGTTAGAATTTAAATCAAGTTGAAGATAATATGCACTTTTAACATAAAATCTCCCATAATTAGTACACCTCCATACAATTATCTCAATCAAGTTGAAGATAATATGCACTTTTAACATAAAATCTCCCATCATTAGTACACCTCCATACAATTATATCCTCCCCTGACATAGGACTAATACACATATTAAGAATCATATCATCTTCATCTTTACTAAAAATAGGTTGCACCAAAGTTTTATTCCAAACAGTTGTATCAGGAATAACAAGTGCTGAAACCAAATCATATTCACCAAGCACAGTAATTGGGGATTGAACCTTATAAGTAATAGGTTTTGGCAACCATTTATCCTTCCAGATTCAAATACTATTACCATTCCCACCTTTCCACCACATACCTGCATTCAATAAGTTTCTTGCTGAAAAAAATACTTTTCCAAGCATAGGAAGCAGTTTTTGGTAACACAACTTCAAAAATGGAAGAATTAGGAAAATACTTTGCTTTAAGAATCTCAATAGATAAGGATGAAGTTTGTTGTAATATTCTCCATAATTGCTTTGCTAACATAGCTATGTTGAAAGTCTCTAAATCCCGAAACTCCAAACCTTCAGGTGTTTTTGAAGTGCACATTCTTTTCCAACTCAACCAATAGATCTTATGATCATTATCCTGATGACCCCAAAAACATTTCTGCATCATTTGATTAATCTGACAGCAAAGAGTCTTTGCTAATCGAGATAAGCCCATACAATAAGTTGAAGAGCTTGTATTACTGCTTTGAGTAAGATTTCTTTTCTAGCCTGGACAAAAACATTGATTTCCAGCTGTTAAGCTTTCCCCAAATTCTATCAACTATCCCTTTGAAAGCAATAGTTTTGTTTTTACCAACCATCGATGGTAATCCAAGGAACGTCTCAAAACATCCAGTTGATCTTAGCCCAGATATCTAATTGATATTTTGCCTCACTGCCCATGTTGCATTTTTGTTGAAATAAAAAGAAGTCTTATCCTTGTTCAGTTGCTGTCTAGAAATTCTCTCATAACACAAAAGAAGATCTTGTAATCTACTCCATTCTAATGAAGAAGCTTTTATAAAGAGTAAACAGTTATCAGCAAAGAATAGATATGAAACTTGAACCATCCCTCTTCCGATTGGCACACCAATGAGAGAACCATGCATATGAGCATGTGAGATGAGACCATTGAACACCTAAGTATAAAGAATAAATAAGTATGGAGATAAGGGGTCCCCCTGTCTGAGACCCCTTGAAGGCTAGAAATTTCATTATGATTCATCATTCACTAAACTAAATAATTAACAAAAGTGACACATTCCATAATCAAACTTACCCATCTCTGCCCAAAGACCAAATCTTCCATAAATAGCTTAAGAAAACTTGTTCAACCCTATCATAAGCCTTACTTATATCAAGTTTTATGGCCATAACCCCCTCTTTCCCTTTTAAACCAGAATTCATAGTATGGATTGTTTCATAGGCTGCCAACACATTATCAGTAATTAAATGACCAGGAATGAAAGCACTCTGATGAGTAGAAACAATATGTGGAAGTATAAGTTTTAGTCTATTGACTAAGACTTTGGATATCATTTTATAGACTATATTACACAGGCTGATAGGGTGAAAATCTATCAATTTAGTTAGGTTTTTAAGCTTAGGAATAAGGATAATAAAAGTCTGATTAATAGAAGTTAGAGAAGTACCACGGTTCAAAAATTCTAGCACCATATTACACACCTTAGCTCCAATAGTTTCCTAATGAGCTTGAAAAAAGAAGCAGAATAACTATCCAAACCTGGTGATTTGTAAGGGGACATCTAAAAAAGAGCCTATTTTATATCATTTTCTGTGAAAGGCTTGAGTAACATAGAATTCATATCAGCTATCACCTTCTTTTCCAAAGTGGATAAACAAATAGAAGCACCCTCAAGATCTGATAAAGTATAAAGATTAGAAAAATATTGAGTAAAAGCAGCTTTGATGTCGTTATCCTCTTGCAAAACCCTCCCAGATTCTAATTCTATTTCCTTAATAAAATTAAGCCTTCTTCTTTGGTTAACAAATGAATGATAAAACTTTGTGTTTCTATCCCCAAATATGAGCCAATTAACTTTGGTCCTATGCTTCCATCTTATATCATCCTTCTCCAATAATAGTTCCTCTCTAAGTGCAATACCTTCAATTCAGCCCAAGATTCCTTAGAACATTCATTCTAAAGAGCCTCCATCCTTTCTTCTATTTGCTACAATTCTTTCCTTTCATTAACCACTCTATTTTTACTCCACTCTTGCAAAGCTACATGACAGTTTTGCATTAGCCTCTTAAGATCTATCATCTTATCAGAAGATGATATACCAGTATCCCAAACATGTATCATAACTTCCTTGCAATCAACATCCATATTCCAACTAGCCTCAAATCTCCATACTTTCCTTCTAAAAGGAGAAGCTTGACCTTGACCTGAGAAAGTGCATAAAATAGGAGCATGATCTGAACAAGATTTTAGTAGTCTGTGCAGGAGATCTTCCAAAAAAGATAATCCACTCCTTATTAGCAAGGCTTCTATCCAACATTTCCAAGGTAAAATTATCATCTATTCTATTATTGCACCATGTAAATTTATATCCCTGATAACCCATATCACACAAACCACTATCCATTAAGGATTGCTGAAAATCCACAATCTGTTTCGTAGGTCTTCTAGCACCACCTTGCTTCTCAGAGAAAGATTGGATCTCATTGAAATCACCCATGACAATCCAAGGGGCAGAGATGCTTGACTTAAAAGTCTTAGTAAGTCCCAACTCTCCATTCTATTATTAGCAACAGGATGACCATAAAAACCTATAAAAAACCAACTGGGGCTATTGTTGTGATGTGCAACTCGAACATGAATGTGTCTCAGAGAATAAGTAATTAGACTAACATCAACAATATCGTCCCAAAATAATGCTAAACCACCACCATTTCCCACACTATCAACTGTCAGCAAATTATTATATCCCAACTTCCATTTCAATGGTTGAATATGACTACCAAACATTTTAGTTTCTATCAAAAACATGAATTTTGGCTTATAAATCTTTGCCAAATGGCAAAGGCTATGAACTATTCGAGAGTTGCCAAGCACTTGATAGTTCCAACTTAGAAGATTCATTTCTGATGGCGGGGTTGGGATCCAGCCTTTGCCAAAACAAGAGAGTGGTTAGAAGTACCTGACTTCTTAACACACGATTTTTCAACAAATCCTTTGGGAACAGCAACACTATTTGAAGATAGATTAATAGAGGACTTGTCCTTTCTCTTAGTAGGCAACACAGATTGTGAGTTTACTTTAGAACCTTGATGTGGGGAGATCCTTGCCTGACGCTTCCATTTTTTATTAGTGTCCTGCAATAGGAAACTGTCACAAGGTGCAAGATCAAAATTATGTGCTTCCATATCAAACTCATCAGTAAGAGGAGATAGATAAGTAACCAGAGAATGCTTCTGTGTTGGTTCAACCAAAAATTTCCCAGCCAAAGACAGATCCTTATCACTAGATACCAATAGTCCACCAAAACATCCACTCAACCTACCAGTGATAGTTTGGGAAAAATCAATATTCTCTATATAGGAGTTCACTACCACCTTATTAGCCACCTTATCACTAGACTCTGCATATTGGTTCTCTTTAGAAGCCTTTAAAATAGTCGTACTTCTAGCCACCACAGAGGGACCTTGATTAGAGGGCCTCATCCATGCCCCATACTAATTCTTGGAACTACTATACCATGTAAAGTATTCAAATTGGCACCATTATAGCCTTTTCTTGCATGATAAATAACTCCACACCGAAAACAGATTTGTGGTAATAGTTCATATTGAAAGGTAATCCAGATAGAAATTCCTTGTATGATCACAATTCGACCCCGAGATAAAGGTTGTGTTACATTTAAAAGGACTTTAATTCGCAGAATCTTCCCCCATCTAGTACCACTTTCATCGACATCAACCTATTGTACAATCCCAACCATTGAACCAATTTGGTCCCCAACAGTTTGATTCATGCAACCCAGAGGTAAATTGTGAAGTTGGATCTAAAAAAGAACCAGATTAAACTCAACATCTTTTGGAGAAACAAGACCATCAAAAGCCTAAATACTAAATAAAATTTTGTCAAACAGCCATGGACAACCCAGTATAACCTTATCACGATCATTGGCATTAGAAAATTCAATAAGAAAGAGATTGGAGCCAAAAATAGTAAAAGACACATCTCCTGAGAGTCGCCATACATTACACATGGTAGTCAGAATAATATTCTTATGAATAACTCTATCAGTGAATAATTTACCAAGCAGACAATAGGATAAATCATCAGGCATTATCAGAATGCTTACTATTTATCCAATTGTAGTTCAGAAAAAGCTTGCCCAAAAGCGTACAATATCCCTCACGACAGTGTCAGAGAGAAAGAACTCTTGACAAAATGGTTCCTCTCACCTTAGAGCCCCAAGAGAGATGGTTTCCTTAAGTAACTGCTTCCTGAATTGCCGGAGCAAACTCAACTTTTTTCTAGAGTATGGTGTTGAATTCCCATTAGCTTTTATTTGGTTTTTTTTTTTATAAGCAAACATTCATTAAAGAAAATTAAAATACAAGAGGAGGAGGTGGAGGTGGAATGTACCAAATAAGAGTCTATCTACGTACAATCCCCATTCAAGGACTACATGTGCACGAACTGGACTATTTTGTAATTTCCACTACAATTCTGGTTAAATGACAAAAATTCCCCTGAAGTCCATCCTTCCTTCTTCAATGATTCTCTTCAGTTCAACTCTCTCCAGTGATTCTCTTCGACACAACTATTTCTAGCGTTTCTCTTTCCCTCTTCAATCTCTGTCCTCCACCACCATCGGCCACCTCCATCACCATCGGCCTCCTCCACCACTGGCTTTCTCGTGCATTGGTTTGACATTATATCACTTCACGAACTCTTGTTTCATATTTCTTTCAGGCTCTCTTTGATTCGAGCTTATTCTGCCAGCGTGTGATCTTCTCCTCCACCATTGTCGGCCACTAGCCATGTAAAACAATAGAACCTTTTTTTTATCCTTTTTTTTTCACATATTTTGGTTTGGCAGATTTATATATATAGGATATAATCGAACTAGGCATGGTAAATTTATTTGTTCCAATACAAGAACTAATTTACATATTCTTCTTAACTTTTTCTTCGATCTCAACAACATTTATTCTCATGATATGATCTACAATCTCATATCAATGTTTATGCATATGCAATTAGATAGATATTTTGTAATTTTCATTTTCAATACCTATTTTTCTCTCTTTTCCAACATTTTTCTATTATGATCAGATCCCACATTAACTTGTGTATGGAAGAACTAGAACCCACAAATGTTTTTTTGTTATGAACAGGAACATGGATGTTTGGATGGAAAAAAATAGAAAAAGTAGACATAACCAAACTTGTTAAATATTGAGTACTGATCACCTTTGAAGAAAGTTGTATAGTCTATTGTCAGAATTTTCTTCATAGTCACATTCCATACATTGGTAGACTTTGAATTCAAGTGAATATTGAAATATACTATAACACCCACTTACTGTAGGTTAGGAGTATCACGTGTTTTTCATAAAATATAATCTAGCAAGAGATTTCATAATTTAATAAATCAAACTAAATAAATAATTAAGGCCTGGAATTAAAATTTAACTGCTCCATCTAAGTCTGGCTCATCTGCTCGTGTTCATCATCCTCACTTGGGTGGTTGAAACATGAAATAAATTAAAATGAGTCGAAAACTTAGCAAGAAATCTATAACAACGTAAACATAATAAACGTAAGATTTTCATAGAAGTTTTCATGCTGAGAGCTTAAATTCGTGACTGTTCATGCTAATGCTTATGCTATGCATGACTGATTTATCTGAATTAACTGACTAATCTAATTAACCCTTTGTGCGAGATTGTACACTGACCCCATGTCCCACTGCAACAATAGTAACCGTTGATAGTATTATGACATACTATGGTGGACCACCCTTGAGTCTGTGGCTTGCACATCCACCCTGAAACTACATTGTACCATGCATCTGAATGGCCATCTAATTTACTGATTAACTAATCTTATCTTATATTGCCCTTGAACTTAAGATAGCTTATGTGTCTTATGCAACGCGAGATGTATGATTTACTTACTGATATAAATACTATAAATTTATGAATTTG
Source organism: Juglans regia (assembly GCF_001411555.2). Lineage (NCBI taxonomy): Eukaryota > Viridiplantae > Streptophyta > Magnoliopsida > Fagales > Juglandaceae > Juglans > Juglans regia. Next base: position 8,661,372 of record NC_049906.1, on the reverse strand, counting down.
AACATAATGTTGAATGACATGATCATGTGTTGTGCTTGGTGACATGCTTGAATATGACATGAGTGGTACATAAAAATGGATGTCAAAGAACTGGTGCTAATAGTAATTTCATATAAGCTGAATGGTGATAATCTTAATTTGTGATCAAATTACTTACCTCGCTGCACTTCTTCTCGAATCTCACTTCGTAACTCGTCACATATACGCAGTATTAAATATCACTAAATTTGTCTACGAACAACATATACTAATATCCTACTTAATTAAATTCATAATTTAGAAAATAGTCAAATAAATCTTTTGTTTAACACCATAATCAATGAATCCTGATATTTTAAATTAGTTCAATACTAATAACATATTATAATTTAGTAGAATAGTTGGGCTATTTTAAATTCTAATAAAATAAGTCGTGAAGACCTTAATTCTAAAATAGCTATTATTTCCTATAATTAACATAATTATTAAATTTTTACAGGAAATCTAATAAATACTAATATTATTTAAATATTCTTAACATACTTCTTTATTTTAAATTTAAAACTTTAATAGCATAGATGTATCCAAATCTATAATAATAACATTAAAGATTCATTTCAAACAATAAAATTTTAAGTGTTTAAAAATAAAAGATTAAACACTTACTATTTACTGCTGAAATTAAATTATAAAATTAATAATAACTAATATAGTTTAAATTCCTTAAGTATTTTCTATTAGGAAAAATAGGATTTCTGTAAAAATAAGATTTTTGGGCTAAACAAAATAAACTAAACCCAACTTAATAAAATTTTCGTAATAATTAATTCAAGCCCAATAAAAGAGTCATCATGCCCATCGTAAACATTCTAGTTCAAAAAATGCATTCTTCCATGCTTACATACCAAGGGGTAGAAATGTAAAAGCATTTTAAAAAAGGTTCTTCAATATGCTTTACGTAAGGAGCTACATAGAAATGGATTAAAGGGCAATTTTGTAATAATATGTAATTGTAGGGTGAAAATCTGAAAACCTAAAAGCATCCTTAACTTTGAGCAGCTGACTTCCACTCATGAATAAAAGGATCTGTGGCAGAGCTTACCCAAGGAGACAGAGGGCATCGCGGAAGAAAGAAAGGACAATATAGGTGAGCGGACGAAGGTCAACGGCGGCAGCTTCCATGCATGGTGGTGGAACTCCTAGCGTAAAAGATTATTCTGATGCAGTTAGAGGGAGAGAGAAACGAAAGAGATAAAACGGATGAGAGATTGACTTGGGCTTACAGGAAAGATAGGGATGCCATGCACGGTGGATCTAGTTGGCTAAACTACGGTGGGGTTGATGGGAGGTAACGACAAGAGATTTATGTGGCAACTCAATAACTCCAACGTCCTCTGGTGGTCTACGATGGTGTTTGAGTCTCTCAGATTGAGCAAGTTCTGATGTACCACGTGCAGGTAGGGATGGAGAGGCCTATGGAGGAGATGGGCAGCACCTTCTAGCAATTCTTGGTTGTGGAATCTCAGGAGTTGGTGTCTGGTGGCGGTATATGTGGTGTAACACGAAGTTGCATGGTGTACATAATGTTTGTTGGAAGGGCTTCACGGTGCAAAGCTATTGGCTAATTCTTTCGTGCAGTGGCAGTGGTAGTGAACTGCGGTGGTTGCATGGTGCTTGGTGTCTCACTGAGTGGTGTCAGTGCAGCTTTTCGTGGCATGGCCGTGCTCTATTCTGTGAGTGTAAAACAGAGTCGTGCTCTATTGCTTGTTCCGTGCGATGGTGGTTTTCGTTTTGGCCTAACGAGGTCGACGATGCTACTAGTAGGTGCGATGTTGATTGACTTCAACGTGGGGGCTTGGTTTGATTCGAGGTGGTTTGTTGCGAAGAAATATAAAGAGAGCTTCAACGCACGTTCAATGCCATCAGTTACAAACTGATAACATGCATATCCATGAAGAGGAAGACTGTGACGCGGATTTATTCCACTATGTTCATTCTATTAATGGATAATAAAATAATAATAGCACTAATAATAATAATAATAATAATAATAATAATAATAACCTCAATTAAAATTACAAATGTTACTAATAGAATTTGATAAAATTCATAATAGTAATATACATGACACAAACCTAAATAAATAATAGCACATCAACATTCGATAACATTGGCCTATTAAACCTAATTTAGGCCTAATAAGATTATCTATATTCCAACCTTAGAAATATTGGGCCAAATTATTACATATACTTGGGATATGATCTCCAAAGTCATTGACTCATTGGGAATACATTTTCACATAATAAAGAGGGATCATAAAAACTAGATGGGGGAAGGGAAGGAAAGCACATATCCAAGACCTACCAACACTGCTACAATGCTTGCCAACATTGCTACATGCACTCAGGTATTCTTCAAACTATCCAACAACCATGTTATTGGTTTCATTTATAATTTTGTTATAAATAACTTGTCGATTTTATTTCAGGAAATATCATGACCATTATATCCAGATTGGTCAGCATATAGCTATATGCATGGTTACCATGGGACTATGCCACCTATATATTTTCCACCGTTGGGTTCATGTCCAAATGCAAACCCTTATTTATGTAGAAACGAGGTGATAAATTTATTTACCAAATTTTTTGTGCGTGAAGGAATGTGTCTAGGTTACATTTATCATTTAATATTGTAAATTGCAACAACCAATGGGAGTCCCATTTGGACCGCCAATTCCCTATTCAAGATGTTAAAGTAATCAAACGAACGAAGTGGCTGAAGCCACCTTATCTACTAGGCGATTATTGTTTTCTTTTGACAGCAGTACTTATTCGGATAACCCAAATGTGAGAGAGAAACATGTAGAGTACCAGTATGCCAGGAATACTAATGAGGAAGTATCAGTATTAGGAAGTATTAGAGCCAACACCAAGGAATGTTGATGACAAGGTTTTAAAGCCAAAGTTGGGCTCTAATGCTGATGAGGAGGTGTTAGAGCCAATGCTGGGGAATGATGGGGATGAGGTTTAAGAGCCAATGACTGGGATATTTCTTAAAATTGAGTAGAAACTCATTGAATACTATGAGAAATATGGAAAACAAGGTGGGTTTGGCGTAATGACCCAACGAAGTAAAAGGGAATATAATGAGAGTGTTAGATATATAATACTTGGATGTGCTCATAGTGGTAAGGTAAGGAATCATACTACCAATCTCGCTAAATCATGTTCGACAACGAAGATTGATTGTAAGGCAAAGATTAATGCAATATTGGTTGGTGGGTTCTTGCGCATAAATTATGTTAAGAATGCACAAAACCATAGCCTAAGTCCAAAAAAGGCAAGATTCTTTATATGTGATCGAGCTATTAATGATTTCGTCAAGAGGCAGCTAGACATTAATGACAAGGCAGGCATATGTATGGCTAAAAGTTTCAACTTATTGGTTGTCGAGGCTAGTGGATTCGAGAATCTTCCATTTATTGAAAAATATGCATGAAATTATATTGACAATGTTCGACACCTTAGACTTGGCAAATGAGGTGTTGATGCACTTCGTGGGTATTTTGAGATAATGCAATATAAGAATGATGGATTGTTTTACTCATTGATGGATCTGGATGATAATGAAATATTACAAAAAAAATTTTGGGCTATTCCACGTAGTAGAGTAGTATATGGGTTTTTTTTTGAGATGTTCTGACATTTGATACAACATACCTAAAAAATCGATATGGTATATCATTCACCCATTTTGTCAGTGTTAACCATCATGGACAGTCAACAGTGTTGGGAACAGGTTTGGTATCAAGTGAAAATATTGAAACCTTTGTCTGGTTATTTGAAACTTGGTTGGAATGCATGGATGAAAGAGTTATAAAAGCTATCATCACTGATCAAGATAGGGCCATAGAAAATGCTATTGAAATAGTTTTTCCAAACACCTAGCATAAATATTATTTGTGGCACATAATGTGAAAACTACCAGAGAAGTTGAGTTCACATTCTGAATACAGCTATGGTTTGAAGATTACATTGCATAAATGTGTTTATGATGGACAAGTTTGAGAAGTCTTGAGAGGTTTTTCTTGATACTTACAATTTGCACGAGCATGTATGGCTTCAACATCTGTATAGTGAGCGAATGTATTGGATTCTTGTATATCTAAAAGATATATTTTGGACTAGGATGAGCACAACTCATAGGAGTGATAGCATGAATGTTTTTTTTTTTTTTTTTATGGTTTTGTGCATTTGGGAACCATGTTAAAATAGTTCATTGATTAGTTTGACAATGCACTGAGGAAGAAATTAGAGAATGAAATGGAAACAAACTTTCATTCATTCAACTGTACAATTCCATGTATAACCCATTTACCAGTGGGGAAGCAATTTCAAAATTGTATACTAACTCTAAGTTTAAGGAAGTATAGTCCCAAGTCCTAGAGATTATCTATTCTCATCAATACAAAAGGGGTCATTCAATATCAAGTTAATGACCAGTTGCAAGTCAAGGAGTGCATCAAACGGGTTACATATCAGGTATACTTCAATGAAGATGAGTGTGAGGTGAAGTGTATGTGTGGGCTATTTTAAATGAGAGGCATTTCATGTAGGCACATTCTTTCTATTTTCTCAATGCGGGATGTCTGATCATTGCCTTCAAAGTACATTATGGACAAGTGGAGGAAGGTCATTAAATGTATGTATGCTCTCATTCGGAGCTATTATGATGATTTAAGTGGTAAACCAGCTGCTGGAATATACTCTATGTTCATTAAGTTATGCTATGAAGTCACTACAAATGCAGCAGAAAGTGATGATAATGCAACAAATATAGCACAAAAATTACGGACAATAAATTTGATTTACAAAAAAATGAAGCTCCAACCCGCACTTGCGAATACTAGTATAGAGGGTAATAATGTTGAAATTAGAAGTTCAAAAAATATTTTGAGTCATCGCAGTGTTAAAGGCAAAGAGAGGCCCCCATCAAAGAGGAGGGCATCTACAATAGAAAAAGTTATAAGGAAACGACAAACTAAAAGTAACCAGTCCAAGATAGGTGGCAATAGAAAGAGGAGAAATGTATTTCATTTGTATTTCATTGATGCGAAGCTGTTTTCTGAATTTGATTTTTAATTTCTGTATGTATTCAAATGTTGGGTAAGGAAATAAATTGAAGATGACAACTACACAAGTGGCACTGCAGTAACAACAGAAGAGGTGTTACTGCTTGGCACATAACAAAGTGTTACTACATAGGTATGCAATAGTTGGGCTAACAAAGTGTTTGTTGTGATTTTTAGATATTTGTAGTTGTGATTTTTAGTTGGGTTAACAAAGTGTTAGTTGTGATTTGTACATATTTGTAGTTGTGATTTTTAGTTGGGTTAACAAAACTCTAGTTGTGATTTTTACATATTTGTTTACTCGGATACAGATGGATCCTCAACATCATGCCTCATTCAACAATTGATGAATCAGTTTTGTTGCCACTATACCCAAAAAAAAGTTGTTGCACAATGTCTAGTACGGATTGTCTTACTGCTACTATTGGCAAAAAAGCTTTAAAATGTTGTTGCACAAATAGTTGGGGATGGTTTTGTTGTTACTGCTATTGAAAAAAAAAAAAAAGAAGCTTAGAACCGTTGTTGCACAAACAGTTGGGAATGGTGTTGTTGTTGGTGCTATACAAGAGCTAAGCTTGCTAAGTCTTTGAGGTGTTGGGGTCGTTGATGGTTTGGAGTCCGGTTGTTTATGGTTGTTGAGTTTTGGAGTTTGGTTACTAATGGTCATTGATGTATTTGCTACAATGATTTATTTGATGATGTATTTTCAAATCAATGGATGAATTGTATAACTATAATGTGTAGTTATGCTTTTTAATGAAGAATGTGAAGTTATTTTTACGTAATTGATGTTTTGCGTATTGCATAATCTTACTATTGGTAGTTTTTTATTTGAATGGAGATGGTTCACTACAATTTTTTATTTTACAGATGTAATGCTATGTAAATAAGAAAAGTAGAGATTTTGTTGAAAAGTATGTTATATTGAATGATCATAAGTCTGGTACAGTTGGGCACATAAACTGCATATTACATGTTGACAATATTACAATTTTTTTTTTTTTTTTTTTTTGAGAAACCTTGAATAGTTAATAAAATTGTAAGAAATGATTGTCAAAAGACATGACCCACAGTAATATCCTTTTAACCCTTGACATCTAGATAAATTTAGACTCGCTAAATTTCAAAGCACCAAACTTGAAAAGAAAACATCAACCATTTCTATCGTAATGAAACACTCAACAGCAACAGCAGGAATGAACAATTGTCTTAACTCAGTCATTTCCACATTTCTCCAAAAAACAAAAAGTGTTCCCACTAGACCTCAAGTGTCAATTGATCAAGGGGCAACCACGATTAGCCCCGCAACTTGGTCGAGATCCTGCTGACCAATTGAGGTGATTCTCCTCCCACCTTTTGGGTCAACATCAATAATGTTCATTTTCTGCAACAGTTGTAGAATGTGGCGAGCAACAACACCACTACTCTTGCAGAAATGGGGAGGGTGACTTCCATTCCTCTTACTCCCACCATAAATCCTTTGGAAAGAACCAACACCAAGATCTCCTCGCAAGTATATCTTCCTTGCCATGGAGGCAGCTCTCACAAAATACCAGTCAGGGTCATAGGGAGCAAGCTCCTTGAACCTGATAGTCTTGACAATATCTAACCACTCAGGCAGCTCCATCTTGTCGGATCGCTTGAGATGAGCCAAGTAGGCCTTCACGAACTTGTGAGGTGAGACGTCCTTGACAGTTGTCGCGGTCGCCATAGCCAAAGCTAGGTGAGAGGCTTGGGTCACACAGGTGAGGGAGACTTGATCGCTAGGGGGTGTCGAAGCAGATGACTCCTCTCTCTCTCTCTCACTCACTCACGACAACACTACATATTATAACATAAAATTTACAAGTGACCAATCTGACTACAATAAAAAGCTAACAAACTTAACCAAGTTGAGGCCCTTATTAACAACATACAAAGAAGTCCCTGACGCAAAATTAATCTTCCTTTGATCTTGATCCTAGCAACCAACATTAGATTAAAATTAAAAGACTCCAATACACGCAAAGTAGCATGTGTGCATGACTAATTTCTTTAACTTGACTTTCAAGTTATTCATAATCATTAAGAAGAACCAACACTCTCTTTTGGATGTCCTCCTCTCATTTCTAGATCTCTTCCTTTGCATGCTAGAGTCCTTCCTCTCTCTTTTGGAGTTCTTCCTCTCTTTGTTGGAGTTCCCTCTCTCTCTGCTAGAGTTCCCTTTCCCTAGCAACTGGACTTTCATTGTATTCTTCAAAATTTTTCCATAAAAATTATATGTAGTATGGCTTTCTCTACATCAAACAGCTTGTAAAAAACATTGTAGGAAATTGAGAGATTGCTTCAACAATATAGAAAATTAAAAGTACACCTAGAAGAGTTGTTAGTAATAACCTCCTTATTGTACTTTGGACGAGCAAAAAAAGGTCATCCTAGATTTCTTGAGGTTTTTGCAAATTTGAGACATGCTATCAACCCGCATAAATATTTTGAAGTATTTCGAACAATGATTAAGCAAAGAAAATGATGAATGTGATTGGGATGAAGACATTTCAAGTTAGCAACACAAACACCCTTCAAACAAGTAATGGTAAGCATTAAGCCCTTCCCTCATAACTATCTTATCTACTACATAGTAACTCTCCAACCAAAAGAATCCCAAAAAGAACCAAGTTCCATTGTGAACACTATCCTAGTTGGTCTAAAGAGACCATCTGACAACCACACAGATTGGGTGAGTAAACATATATTACAAGTAATCTACCCAAGAATATATGTATTAATTTATAGGCTAGAGGGTAATATAATGGTGGTAATATAATGATGAAGGAATAAAAAGTGAAAAATCATATGCTTCTCCAAACCCTTTCAAAAAATAAGGGCAGACACTTTGACAAGTTCAAAAATAAAGGCTGACAAAAAAGCTTCATCTCATAAAGCTCCCAACATCCAAGATGTTGTCAGATAAAGCCAGACAAACAAGCTTCATCTCATCAAGCACCCAACATCCAAGTTGTTGTTAGGAAATTAACGTCCTACACACTATAGTTTCAAATGAGGGCCAGGAAATGGATACAATATCTTTTTGAAGATGTCTCACTGGTATGCACAAGAGTAACCTCCAAATGCATTGAGACTATAAATAACAAATACATTTGAGAATGCAAGGGGGCAAAATAACAACTTGTAAATTAACAATCTTATTGCTATGTACCTATGTATGATCTAATCATGTGTATTGTCAAAACAGCTAACTTGGACAAATGCTTCACGGGAAGCTATAAATTAGCAATCCCTAAATTAAATTACCAACATACAGCTCTTACATAAATTAGTAACATATAACTTAAAATAAATTAACAACATCAAGTTCTGAAATATTCACAGGAAGCTATAAATTATCAACGTATAGTCTTAGCTATGACTATCAACATCCAAAACATAAACTAAAGATTATTATGAAGAAATTGTATCAAAATCAACAAAAAAAAAGTATAAAATCCAAGAGAAAAACTCTCGGACACGACTATCAATCAAGAACATAGAAATATTCAGTAACTACTAGAAGTAAAACCAACCTCACACACAACAATGTAAAAACAAAATAAAGTGTAAAAACAATCTAGAAACCTTCAGCACAACAGGGCAGGTTTGGGGCTTCAGATGAGACACAAAGTTATCATCTGATCTCATTTCATCTTATCACATCTTATTCTCGCATATAATTCAAATATAAAATTTTCAAACTAGTCATTGCAACTTTTTCAAACTAATCATTACAACTTTTTCAAACTTTCAAATAAAAATTAAAAACAATTCGCTCTTTTTCAAATCCTCAAATAAAAATAATATTATAAAATTATATTCTTAGAATATTTTAACTTTATAATATTTTTTATTCAACTTTTTCTCTCTCCTTTCCCAAAACTCAAAAAATATTCAACTCAAACTATCTCACTACCATTCACAAACTATCTTACTACTATTCACAGAATTCCCATCATCTCACTTCCCAGACCAGCCTTAAGGACTCGCTTAGGGCTCAGATGAAAGGGGACTATCGCATCAAGGGGATGAAGTTAGGGATCAGAAGAAAGGGGACGAACAAATTCGGGAGGAAGGGGTTTCAGATTTGGGAGGTTTTAGAATCGGTGTCTCAGTCGCTTGCAGGAAAGGGATGAAGTTAGGGCTCGGGAAGAAGGGACGAACGAAGCTCAGCAGCATACAATGGTCGAAGCTCAATCGGTAGGGAGGGGCAAGGGGTTTCAGTGGAAGGGGTCGGAGTTTCGATTGATAAGGGAGAAAGGGGAATGGGTTTCAAAATTATTATTCGAATTCCCTTTAAGCAATTAAACGAATCGTTTCATTTAGGATGAAACGATTTATTTTTTTACATGCACATGCAGTCCCCGAATTGGGACTACATACATAATTCTTCACCAAACAATGTTTCGATACATGACAAATCGCCTTGCCATCTTCCAAATGAGTTGACGGAAGGGTTGAGATCAAATACTCAAATCAGAGCACCACAAGCAATCGTTTTGATGTTTTTGTAGGATATTACCACGTCTACTTAGGCTCCATCTGGTTTTAAAGATGGTCTCAACCCATCTCATCACATCCTATCTCATCTCATCTCAACATCCAAACACCATTTAATTACAAATACTTTTCAATTTTAAATTTCTAAATTTTTAACTTTTTAATCTAATCATTGCTTAATCATTACAATTTTTTCAAACTTATAAACAAAACACAAAAAATAATTCAACTTTTCTATATCCCAAAACAAAAATTATATTCAAACAATATCTTAACTGTATAATATTTTTATTCAACTTTTTCTCTCCTTTCCCAAAATCTCATAAAACATATTAACTTAAACTATTTTATTACTAATCACAAACTATCTCATTATTATTCACAGGTTTCTCATCTCATCTTATCTCATATGTGTAACCAAACGAAGCCTTAATCTATGTTGTTGTTTAGAAAAGCATGAACACAATAAGATAGCTAGGATCAAAATGCCCTAAATATGTGGCAAGCACCAAACGATCGCAAGCCCACACGCAAGAGGGAGGGAGGTGGTAAGCGACCTATCTAGAAGATCAAAGACCTAGGAACCCATCATTGGCACATGTGTACTCATTGGAGGTGAGTGTTTCATGCATTGGTCCGATGGCCATGATCCTGATGACTTCTTGAAAATCGACAAGCAAGGAGTTCGGTGGATTGGGGGGGGGGGGGGGTCATCATTTGATGGCCAAAGGGCGGTAGATCTGAACATTACCGACATAGAGGAAATAAAAAATGTAGATATAAGCTCCTCCCCTCCCGGTGATGGAAGATGATGGTCTTGTTTAGGAAAAATGAAAAAACCTTTTAGAGAGAGTGAGGAAAGAGCACTTTTTATTTGAATTTTGAAACAAAAAAATAAACACAATATGAGTTTTATAGTATTAATCATATATTTACTACTTTCTAAAAAATGTTATAAGTTCATTTAGAAACTCTAAATTATCTAAGTTATTTAAATACTGCATGGAAGAGATATTTATAGAGAGTAATCTCAAGTCTTATTTTCTAAAAAGACTTTGAATATAATTAAGACTATTCAAATTTAATTATGTTGTCTTTATACATTATAATTCAAGAATCGGTAGTAATCATTTTATATGCATGTAATCAGTCACCGAATAATATTGTATTTTAAGGTGATTAATTCCCAACTGTTAATGCGTAAATTCGCACCACAGGTCGAAACGGGAGAAAGAGTTATCTCCGGCCCACATAGATGATTCGGCCATGATAATGCGGTCGAAAGCTCATGATGGTGGTTTGGGCGTCGATACGATACTCGAACATTAGTCCACGAGAATAAACAATAAATAAATATATATATACATATAAATAAAGGAAGAGAAGCACGAATTTACATGATTCGACATAAAAGCCTACGTCCACGGGCCATTTGAGGGTGGAATCCATTATGATGAGTAATTTTATAGTCTCTTATGACCTTGCATATATCTCAGTATAATGGAGACAATTAGAAGATCCGGAGATCGAAGGAGATGCCATCATTTTGAGGAGAGGAGATTTGAGGTGTCTTGTGTGTAATGGAGTCGTCCAATCCCATTAGTTTGGGTATTGAGAATACCTCATATACTCTCATAATACCTCACTATTATTTATTATTTTATTATTACATTTCACCTACTTTTCATTATTATTCATTACTATTCAATATTCTATCATTACTTTTTCACTACTATTCACAGAACATCTGAGAATACCTCACTACCCAAATGCAATTGAGTCTTACTTGCCTTATGAAGCCCTTTCCTTTTACGAGTCTGAGTCAGCTTGCCTTATCTCTTCTTATCTTATCTCTTGACTTATCTCTTCCTTTATTATTAGTGATAGATTTTCAATGGGCTGAACCCAGTCAACTTTATCCCTAACAAATGTCCGCGATTCTTAAGGTTGATTTGCTCAATAAGGAGATCTTGAGAATCTTTAAGTCAATAATCTATAGAAAAAATAAATCCCAAGAAGCTTATTTGCATGAACGTCTTCTTGATAATCAAGTGTTCAGATGGTTGCTCGTGACTGTTTATCATGAGCAATGAGTGTATATTTCTGTTGATAGTAATGTTTTTTTTTTTTTATGGTGTTAGAAAATGTTTTGCTCCATGAGGTGATTTTCTGTTGGTATTGATGTTAGAGTTCATTTTTAGTAACCAATGCTAATGGTCAAGGAGCCCGTTGACCAACTGGGTCCATTTTCGACAATTTTTTAGCTCATCCACTCATTCTCTTAGGTAACCTATGCAAGGTAGTTATGGAGCTTGGGGGCTCGTTCTCGGAGATAACCCGTTGGCGGTGGTTATGGCATGAGTGCAAGGGCACTCTACTTTGTGGGAGTTGAAGCAATCAAGAGACTGTTATCGCCTATTGTTCGTCATGCAAGTCAAAGGACTCGGCTTGGTGGGCGAGGGTCAAAGTAGTCAAGGGATTGTCATCGCCCGTTGTTCATTGTGCGAGTCAAGGGACTTGGCTTCGTGGGTAAGGGTCGAAGCAAACAAGTCATTGTCCATTGTTTGTCGCAAGTCAAGGGACTCAGCTTTGCTGAAGGAGATGCTCGATCGTGCTGCAGTGGCGGGAGGCTAAGTTAGACTGCGCTGCTGTGGCAGAAGGCTGAGTTAGACCGCTTTGTTGTTGCGAGAGACAAGGCTCAATTGTGCTATTGTTGTCGGACGCAGGGCTCGACCACACTGTTGTCCCAGGAGGCTAGGTTCTACTACACTACTGTGGCGAGAGGCTAGGCTTGACTGCGCTGCTGTGGCTGGAGGCAGGGCTCAACTATGCTGCTGTGGTGAGAGGTAGGGCTTGACTACACTGTTGTTGCAGGAGACAGGTTTCGACCGTGTTGCTGTTGCAAGAGACATGTTCGGCCGTGGTGTTGTTGAGGGAGACAAGGTTCAACCGCACTGTTATTGCCGTAGACAGTGCTGGGCTGTGTTGTTGTAAAGAGAGGTAGGTCTTGACCACACTACTATGGCAAAAAATTGAGCTCGGCCACTCTACTATTGCAGGAGGCAAGGCTCAAACGCATTGTTGTCACGGGAGGTCGGGCTCGACCACGCTGCTCTTGCTGGAGATGGAGCTTCTACGCTGTTGTGGCGAGAGATGAAGCTCAACCGCTCTAAGAGGTTTCTGCCAAAAACCAAACAAGTAAGTGTAGATAATCCAAATCACAATTTTGAGATTTGCAAATCTAAGCAATTTCGGTAAAGTGTGGTGAAGGCTTGAGGCGCACATGCGAGACTCTCGGGTAGCCATGATTTGGCAATGATAAAGATCGGGGTGCTTGCGGTACCCAACAATCTATTTTGATAGAAACATTTTAAGATGTTTGAACAGTGCTCGAGAGGGACTTTATAGCTGGTGTTTCGCCCCACGTGCGTGATTTCTAGCAAAATATGTTTTTGGGGCGTGTAACCACTGGGATTCTCGTGGAACTTCGAGGAGATTTGTGGAGAGAGCCTTTAATAACAAAATTTGTTAGTAAAAATGAAATTCAAATAGAAAGTTTGAGAGGGACAAATCAAAACAATTTAGTTATTGCTTTCAATTTTTCTCAACTGAGATTGTTCGTTACTAAATGATTTTCATATGGTGGAAGTTGTTCACCCTTGGGTATTTTTTATTTTTTTCTGATGGAGATTGTCCGTCTCCGTTTTTTTTTTTCTTTTGTTCACTCTCTTGGAAGCTCCCAAGTCCAAGTAGCGCAATATTTTATTTTACATCCGACTGTCGAACTGTGTCGTCGAGCAAAATCCACTTTTTATATGCCCTTTCGGATTAATTTCCTTAGCAATTTGTGTGATGCAATTGACGAGCCTTATGGTTGCCTTTGAGGTGGGACCAGTGAGCCCATAGGCCATGACTGCCAGTAAAGTTTGGTGGCACTTGCAATGGGTGTTGTGCTCGTCCGTGCCTCAGGTGTGTTGGTGCATTAATGCATGCAACTTGGTAATCCGGTTGTACGTTGCATGGGTTACTGTGGCTATCAACGTATGTGGGTGAGCTTTTACTCTGGGCGAGCAACTAAGTGTGGTGAGCAACATATCTGGATGAGCACTCTCTCTCGGTGACCTCCTCTGTGGCAAGCAAAGCTTATGGTGAGCAAAGTTGATGGCAGTGACCTCCGTGGTGAGCAAAGTTTTTGTGGGTGAGCATATCTAGTGGGACTGGCGTTCTATGGTATGGCAGGCAAAACCTTTGTGGCACTGAGTAAGCTCAGCGTGGTTGTTGCCAGCCACAAGGGTGACGAGATGCTGCATGTTGGCCTCCATTCCTTGGCGAGGCACCGCACGTGGTGAGATTGGTGAGTTGTTTGCCCACCTTCCTCCATATCGGACCTCAAAGGTGGCGAGATACTGCATGTTGGTCGCCAATGTTCAACCCACGTGTGTATGGTGACACTTGTGGCTAGCACATGCAAGGTCTCAGGGGAGGAGAGGCAGCCGTGGTGTCGCAGTGGAGGTGCATGGAGATTGAGAGTGCTCTGTTTTGGTGTCCTGAAATAGGAGTTACCGTGGCTCACTTTGGCACTGTGTCGAGGGTTGTGGCCTTGTGGTGGCAGCTTCACGGTGGCGCAATCATGGCGGTTTGTCCCTGACAGTGGTTGAGGGAGGTGGTGTCTTGGAGACGCCGAGATTGAACCTTGTTAATTGTTGCAACTTGCATGGCTCAGGAGCAACAATGGTGGCAAGGAACGGTGGTAAGCAAAACCTCCGTGGTCGGGGACCACCTTGCTGGTGACAGAAAGTTCCGGCCATTCATGTGGTGACTGGTGGTGGTTCAGTTAGCTCACGGTTGGTCGGCATGTCCTTCCAGCTCTTTTCCAAGCTTTAGTGGGCAAGAAACCGACAGGAAAAATCTCGTCGATCGGCTCCGTCTAGGTCTAGGCCATGCCATGCAAGGCGGTGGAGGGCCGCAAGCCCATCGTGTGAAACACTTAGCCGATGCACCCCTTATGCCCGCTGTGCATGGCATGCCCAGTGCATCCGTTATGTGCACATTGCACACCATGCAACCCAGTCCCCCTTTTTTCTAACAATTTTTACCAAAGAATAATCCAAAAGTAAACACTTTATAAAGCAATTTAGTTAGAGATAATCAAAGATACCAATCAAATTAGTAAACTATAGGTCCTTGCATAATTTCATAGACCAATAATCGCAGTTCTTTTTTGGTATATAATAGAAAATAAATAAACTATATTTGTTATCGAAAATAATAATGAGAAAAGATAATAGATAAAAGGTGGAGGAGATCTTATCTGCTTTTGTTTTTGCAGATGTTCTTGTGTGTAGTGGAATCATCATTCTTCTATTTTTGATATAGAGAATAAATCGATCCATAGACGACACCAACAGTTAATGTGTAAATTTCCACCAGAGGCCGACGAGAGAAAGAGTCATCTTTGGCTCACGGAGGTGATTCGGGCCACAATGATGCGGTCAAAAGTCCATGATGATGGTTTGGGTGTCAATACGGTGCTCGAATGTTCATCCAAGAGAATAATTGATAAATAAAAAAATATAAATAAAGGAAGAGACGCACGAATTTACGTAATTCGGCGTAAAACATACGTTCATGGATCGTTTGGGAGCCGATGCTATGATCATGAGGGTTAAAGTTTAACCAAATTAATATCCGACAGTCCTAGGGCTTTTGGATCAATAGTTGAGACTTTGACAACTGGTATCAATGTAGAGATCACGTCATGAGTTCAAGTCACGGAAGGAGCGACCTATAGGCCTAATTAAAATGTCTTGATGCTATGTATGGGTATAGTTAAGTAATTGAATACTAATAAATAAGTGAAGTCGCCAAAAAGGAAAAAGCTACCACCGAGTAATTGTCGATAGTGTAATTTTACAGTCTCTCATGACTTCATATATCTCTCAGTACTATGGAGAAAAATAGAAGATCTGGAGATTGAAGGAGATGCCATCATTATGAGGAGAGGAGATTTGAGGTGTCTTATGCGTAATGGAGTTGTCCCGAGTCCCCTTAGAGAGATCTCCTCCTTTTATATATATCTATTTTCTTCCTTAGAATGATTGAGTTTATGAGTTTGACTCAACTTGTCTTATATTTTCTTGTCTTATTTCTTCTCCTATTATTAGTGATAGATTTCTAATGGATTGGACACCGCCAACTTTATCCCTAGCACTGACCATCCAACACCCTACATAATATATAGTCGAAGAATCCATTGTATGTATGATTACTGCCATGCATGCAATCACCTTAAAGAAATGTAAGACATAAAAGGAAGACAAATAAATACATTATGTACTCTCAAATTAGGAGTTTTATACCTTGTGTTTCGAACCATTAAAACTGATGCATTGCACCCTCCAATTATTAAAAATGTTTCTTTTCACCTTCTATTAAATTTGACTATAAAAGTTTCGTCCCATTACTTAATTTTCATACATCTTAAAAAACATTGCATTTTGTACTCCCAACTACCACTTTTAAAATATGCACTCGAGACTATCAAAAGACACAATAAACTACTAAATTATGATAATTTTCCCCAATATTAAAATCTGAACATTAGAACAGTACTACTTAATCTTATAAGATTATGTAATTCAAAGTAAATTACCATTTTGATATTTTTGAATGCAAATTTAAAAAAAAAATGGTAGTATAAGGAAATAGCTATCATAAGAGGGGTGTAAAATATAATTTCTAAACTTTCAACTAACTCTACCAGTAGAAACTAACCCTACCTTATGAACACAACTTTTAACTCTATGCACTTGCCGACGAAAAGGTCCAATATGATGTGATCTTTCTTTTTAAACATGAATAAAGCTATTGAAGAGACAAATTGAACAGTAAACACTGAAATATCTAGACAGAATAAAGCTACATGAATGTCAAGATGGCCACTTAATTAGAGAACTGCTACAAAAGATCAGGAATGTTTATAAAGATATCAGTCATAAAGTCACACCATTGTACATGAATATTCAACCAGATAGACTTCTTTAATCCCAAACCAATCTCCAAAGCATTCATTGAAAGAATAGTATGACTTGCAAACATATATCCACTTTCACAGACAAAATTGAATGAGCTGATCCTATGTTACATTAAATATACTGACAAAAATTTAAACTACCCTTTAGTTTCTTGTTTTTCTTGAGGGAGACATTTCGAACTGAAATTGGCTTTACAGTATTACTTATTCATTAAGACATCTGCTGGAAGATACAAAGAATTGTGCTCAAGATCATGACCTTATTCATGTTTTCACGCGGCTATTCTAAACCAAAATCTGTCTTGTGTGGTAGCTTGATCTTCTTTGTTTGTTTGTAAGGAAAATAATAATACCTAACTCTTGTGAAGGGGGACAAAACAACGTTTAATAAACTCAGGTTTCCTGCTTCTGCTCCTCCTCTGGTATTACAGTTCCTTGCAAGTCAATCCGACCTACAAGGAGTAGAGAGAGAAAAATAAGAAATGATAATTAAACCAACTAACAATCTATATGCTTGCTAGAAATCAACAAAACCAAGAATTATGAAGATTTATGTACATAAATTATGCTGTTAAACAAGACACCTGTAACACTAGAATAGTACATGAAACCCCACCCAAAAAAGGAGCACAAGGAAAGAAAAAGGGGAAAAACATTATCTATGTAATCAGCAGTACTCCCCAGCAAATGACGTTCTAGGATGTCTAGTATATGATATGAATTTTTGTTCTGTCCATCATGAGAAAAGGCAGAAGGGCAATCAGAATCTGATGCCATGTTGATAGGTTGCAGTTACTAATTGTGGAATATAATCTGATATGAACAAATAAGGTATAGGTATTTTCTACGTTACCTTAATATCAAACAGAGCAAAAATGAAAAGTAATCATACCTAACAAGGAAATGAGTGATGGGGCCCTTGACGGTCCATTTGATCCCATATCTGTACCTGCAATTCACAGCTAAATTGATGAGCTTGGCTCCACTATTTATAAGTATCATGGAACAGTACAAAAATGCAATGCCCAGTACATTAACTGGAACATAATAACATTAAAAAGGATTTGAGTTAAACAGAGATCAGCTTAATTTCTCAAGTATTTAATATTTTTGAGCTTCCGAACAAAATGAAACTATCCAGATTTATTATTCATCTTATCAATCAGAAAAAAGGGGCAGAAAAAAAATATATTGAATACATAATGCCAAAAGGTGGGCTTTTAAGCTAATCATGTTCATGTCCAATGCCCTTAATATTCGTAAACCCTGCAAGGTCTTTGTGTAAGAAATAAAAACTGCAAGGTTCTTAAAGGAAAATCCATGAACCCAAAGAGGACATACTATTCATGAAGTACTAAAGGATGATAGATCTATTTTTCCTGATAGGTAATAAATACTTAAAGGAGGGTAGATACTCCCAAAAATCAATTGGTACAAGCTAATGAACTACTACATTCATTACTTGCCAAAAAAAAAAATTGAACTATTATATTCATGATGGTGTATCCGATGTAATATGATTCTACATCGTCAAAGTTCACCTATTCAACAGGTTGTCGATAGCTCCTTTTAAGTATTTTCACATTTAAGTTGGACCAGCATGCTTCATTCAAAGTCAAAATTTTGGATAATATAACCAAATGATCGAAATTGGAAGTAATAAAGAATTACATAAAGTACGATCTTCTGGGAGGGGAAGCTAACAAATGACAACGGCAACGTACCTGAACTTTCAAGTGATTTAAGGATATCCGACTTCTTGAAAGTAAATCCTATGAAGTTTGTATCTTTTGATGTCAACATCTGCAATACCAAATGAGAAAAACCTAGTTGAAGATTTATAGTGTCAAATGTCATGTGAAAGCTGATATTTTGCAAGGACATTGATCGCTATAAATAACTGAAGAAATAAGACAAATCTATCAGAACTATATATGAAGACAAGAGAAGTAAATTAATGGGGCTTTGAGATATTCGTATATCACCCAACACAAAGAAAAAATGAACAACTATCCAATTACAATTTCACAACTACCATTTTTACGATTGTTTAAATTTTACGATTAAATATCAGTTTTAAGAAAAAATACCCCAAATTCTAACATCTCCAAACAAAAATATATATCTAAGTTATTTTTTTAAGTTTCTTTCAAAATGACCAATCTCTCTCCAAGTTCCATATAATTATTAAAGAAAACATAATTAGAAACTCGGCTTAGTAAGCAGTCCAGTTGTGTATGATAGTCATTAGATAGTTCACGGAAATAAGAACTTGAAAGACAACTGGCTTCTTTTTTTGCCTTATTGGGCAGGTAAATAACAACTATCTGTTACAAAAGAAAAATGTCAAAAATATGCAAATTGTATGATATGTTCAACTCCAGTGTTTAGCAGCTCATCTAAAGATAACACTAACAATTTTTCATACAAAAAAATTCTAGAAAGACTAATTGCTTAGATTTATGAGAAACTTTTAAGTACACATTTCCAATAATGGAAAAAGCATAGAGTCAGTACCTTCCGCCAGGGTCCCACCGTTGGTATTGTGGATGGCGGACCTTCTACCTATTAGAAAACAGAATGAGAAGTATAATCAGAACCTGTTTTCTTTCTTTTTTCAGAGAAATTGTAAAATCTGAAGAGAAAATGAGAAAGGAACTTCGACCTCTATAGAATTTTAACCACTGTAAATGAAGGGTTGAGATGGTCAGGCCACATTCAATGAAAACAAATGGCACACCATTTAAAATGGAAGTGAAACAAGAACAAGGGGAAGACACTTAGGAAACATTTAGGACTGATAAATAACGTCGCTGGTTCAACAAACATTTCACCTTTAATACTGCAAATATGCACAGGATCCATGATCTGGAACCAAAAAGGTGGAACCAAGGATTTTCTTGAGTTTCAGACTAGGAGGATATCACACATTTCTATTTGGTTAAGATGCCCCAATACCAGTTATGGTTTGATGGTCTTCCATCTAGTCGTTCTGGTAGGCTTTCAATTTTTAAAATCGCATCCCTTGTGGTTCCCATTTTTCTAATCAAATCCTTCCACCAAAATATTGGCAATAGGTGTAAATATCACAAGTTCTGCACCAACAAATTCATCTCACGTCCTCTTTCTCTATCACTTATTAACCACTAAAATATTGAAAAAATAGAGATTTTATTTATAGAGCTTCCATATTTAGTGAGATTTTTTTATAAGCATATCCACTGGAAAATTTTCAATCAAAGAGATCATGGTTAAGCTGGTTGATAATCCAGTGCTCATTGATAGAAGAGAGTGGCGGTAGCAGCCTTCATGAAGAAGCTAAGCTTGGTCTCTGGGGAGTACTTATGCTCCTTGTCTCTGCAGGCCAGCAGCAGTCACTGGTTTTCTCTTTTTGCCTTCATTCTCTCTAACTCTCTGCTTTTCTTTCTTATGTTCTTTTTTTATAATCATTTTTCAATAATATATAATATTACAAGGGTGCCAAAAAAAAGGTAAATATTCTAACGTGGCATAATTTCAACTGTTTATAATAAATGATGATAACAGTTGCTACCAATATATGGATGCAAGGGCCTCACTCAAACATTCAGGAAACATAAGGGGTGCAGTTAGGAAAAAGGGAAACCCAAAGGGTTCTCTATAGAACAACATCATGACACAAGGGTGTTGGTGCATTTTACTCTTATTAAAGTTTCAACTCAACGATGTCCTAAATAAGACTACAAAAACCAAAGAAGCTATTTCAGTGTACTCACATCAGGGAACTTCTCGAAATTCTGTGTATCTAATTCTCCAATAACAGTAGGTTTATATGGAGCTTCCATTTCATACAGCATGTCCCACTGAATGCATTTAAACCATGGATGTGCCTGGAAAACACTAACTTATATGAGAAAAACGACCCATTCAAATATAGAAGTACAATTTGCTGGTTGAATTTTGGAATAGTCTAGTAATATGCGATGCAAACGTTAAGAAGTTAAGAATGACTGCATGGTCTGCGTGTTTTATAAATGTGCATTTTACCTTCTGATTTATGTCCAGTATCAAACTATTTTTCAACCCATAATTTTTCTAAACTACCTGTTACATGTTAAGAACATTGGCTTTTTCTTGGATAGCAGTTACCTTTACTTCTTCCACTCCTCGGGTACCCAATCTCGTCTCCACATCACATAATAAATGACATATCAGATCCTTAGCATCATCTGATATTTTTGGTTCCGCAGGGAATTTCAAGCATGATTTCCAATTAATTATCTGGTAAAATACAAAACTGTTGTCTATTAGAAAATATAAAGGAGACTTAAAAGAGATATGAACCACAAATTAGTTAAAAGAGATATGAACCACAAATTAGTATTACCTTGCGACAAGTGACCCTAGCATCCTCAGAACAGAAGGGGGGATAGCCAATAAGCATCTCATACATGATTGCTCCCAGTGACCACCAATCACACTCCATTCCATACCCCTTCTTGAGCAAAACCTCAGGTGCCATATAATCAAGAGTTCCAACAGTTGAATAAGCCTAAAGAACATAGCTGTGATTGATGACATGAAATGTCTGGAAATATTGCTCAAGCAGGACATAAAGAAAAATGGAATCTGTACATGGTATGCTTTAAATAAAGACCGCATGTGATGCTTGATATTTCCCATGAAATAGAAGACTCAAATTCAATATAGAAGAGAGAGAGAGAGAGAGAGAGAGAGAGAGTTCTGATAAATACCAATGCACGACGATTACGTTTCCACCGTTGTAATTGTTCCTTCGGCATCATCCAAGGTGTTCTATCACATCCAGAATGTTCTTCAGTTTCTGGTGTGGGTTCCTGGGTGGTAAAACCCTTGTCTTCCAGTAATATTGTTGAATACTTATCATCCAGAGGCTTACACAAGCCAAAATCTGAAAGCTTCAAATGACCATTTTTATCCAGAATCAGGTTATCTGGTTTTATGTCCCTACAAGCAGTATACTGTTAGAGTAAGCCTATGCGTAAATGTTTCACCTGAAAATAAGATTCGTGTATTTATGTGTAACAAAGTACACAGCTAAAATTACATCTCAATTTACAACTCAAATCCATAACAGTTGAGAAAGAGCGAAAAGGCTTTACTGCCATAAAAGGTTTTATTTTCTTGTGCTACTCCAGTGTTCAGCCAATGGAAAAGCAAGACAACTGATGGCAGGTATAAAAACATAAGAGGATGTTGTCACCTATTATTGGGTGATTTGACAATAACAAAATGGAAAGATCACCTTAAATGGGCATCAAAAGGCCCCCTGATGAATTTTTATAATTATCTCAACTTGGTCTGTCAGTCATGATCGAGAAGGAAAGAAGACAACAGCAAGTATTGCATAATCAAAACTTTAAATTACCAAGAGGCTGATCTTGGACGATAGATACCTGATTCCAAATGAGCTTGAAACCATATTTAGAACAATAAATATCAATCAATATATCATAAAAGTTAAATTAACATCTAGATTTCTTTTGTTTCATATTTATGGTAGCTAAAAGGATAAATTGCAATGTATAATTGCAAGGAATATGGCGGCAAATTGCTGAGCGAGTCTCAGGCCAGATATGGTCTCAGCCTAGCATGAATTGTAACAAAATGACAGTCTATTGAGCTACCCCTGACCAATATTCAGGCTCTGAAGTGAAGCTTGTGCAGGGCAAACTAGGCCTAGCCAGGGTTTGTTAACATGTAGCATATCTTTTTGTATGTCCTTATAAGCCTGTAGATTCCCTATAACATTGAAGCTCGACCGATGATTTCCACTTGCATCCTAAGGCATACATGTACAAATCTAATAAAGTGGTGTATGACAAGTAGTTTTTTTTTATTGGCACCGGATGTCCGAGAATAGCGTCCTGACTAATCTCAGAGGCGCACAGGCCATGGGCAAGAAGTTTCCTGCAAGTGTACCTCAGGTAATTCAAGGGGAAAATCTCCCATTCTGATGGCCATTACGAATTGTTTGCACCCAAGAGGATTCCAACCTTAGACCTAGAGGGACCATACCACCAAGACCAAGGCCTTTAACACTTGTGCCAACCCCTAGGGTTAGTGATATATGACAAATACTGACCTTAGAAAGAGCATAAAATGGTAAATATCATACCTATGAATATATTTGTGCTGATGAATTGAGTGGATAGCGAGAATGCTCTCTGCTATGTAAAAGCGTGAAACATCTTCGGAAAGAATATCTTCTCTCATCAATAATGTCATGATATCTCCACCAGGTAAATACTCCATGATAAGGTATAAGAAATCAGAATCTTGAAAAGAATAAAACAGTTTTACAATGCACCGACTATCAACCTCTGCAAGCAAGTTTCTCTCAGATCGAACATGCTCTACCTAAAATTATGGAAGGAAGTACAGCAATTAATACATAACCTGTTGCACAAAGAGCATACAAGAGGTATTTGTTTCTAGACATATCATACAAAAGGATCAGATAGTGGATTTGTAACTAATCTCATCAAATTGCTCAATGTAAATTCCTTTTCAAGTATATTTGAGGTTTTATTGGAACTGTAGTTTTTGAGACATCAGAGGTCTTGACCAACTGATCAGGTAGAACAAGTTAACATTCACTTGTTAATTTTCTTATATGACATTTTGAATTTGTTGCAATGAATTTAACCACTCCCCCTTAACCCAGTCCCATACACACCTCATTGAAGGTTAATTCTGACAGACTGTTTAGGCATGCTGACAAAGATACATAAAGATCAATGAAATGATACTCCCCTTTAACCCAGTCCCACACACACCTAATTGAAGTTTAATTCTGACAGACTGTTTAGGCATGCTGACAAAGATACATAAAGATCAATGAAATGATATCAGATGTAACGTTAAGAAAAGAAAATGCACATTTTTCCAGATAAAGGCTTCCAAAAATTATGAGAAAATCAGACAAAGTAGTACTTATCAATCATAAAAATAAAAATAAAAAATAAAAATAAAACAGAAACCAATATTCAAAACTTTAGCTTAGCTAAATATCACTTTACCTGTCCACGGCTAAGCATCTCTGATTTCTTCAATTTCTTCATAGCAAAGATCTCTCCTGTATCTTTAGCACGGCATAGCCTGACCTGCATTTGTTGGATTCACAATGTGTTAGTGTGGCAATGACAAAAAGTTACATCTGTAATTTATTCCTATCTAGGCACTCCAAGGGAACTTGTCAAAAGCATCTTAATAATATCTGCAATTACTTAAAAAAAATTATTATCTGAAAATTACTCATGCTAAGATATGACAGTGGCCTTCACAAAGTGACAAGTGATATGCCCCAATGAGGTAAGAATCAATCTGACCTAGTAAGTTTTATATGATATACAGACATGCAGGTTTAAGGCAAACATATCCCATGACAATGTAGTACTTGAAAAGTATACTACACAATATAGTATACTAGTTTGTTAAAAAAAAAAAAAGGAAACTGCCAGAAATTTTCATCTTATAATGTTTTGACATACCTCACCAAATGCACCTTTACCAATAACAGTTAATTGCTCAAAGTCATCAATTCCAACTTTACGTCGTTGCAGCCTCATGTATTCAGTTTCTTTTCGCTCCAAACTCCTCAGCATCTCTTCTTGTTCCTCAACTGATGCCTGAGCTTCTTGTGCTTTCCTTTGAAGTGCTCGACGTCTACAACAGAGTAATACGAAACAAAATTATTAAAAACAAGCAATAGTCCGATGCCAGTTTTTTTTTTTTTTTGGGGGGGGGGGAGGAGAGAGAGAGAGAGAGAGGGTCTACAATGGCCACCCTTAATCAACACAAAGCAAACACGGATCAGTTTGCTTACTTTCTTTTTTAATAACAAGAAAAGCACTATGCCATTAACTGTTTTTTGAGAAATGAAAAGGATCTAAATCCCGACCAGTATAATTGAGCTTGTTGTATACAAATCGTGCTCCTCTTTATTAATTCGTTGATTTCCATCTGCGAGAAACGAAAGTATAAACCGAGAACTAATGTAATAACTTTTTCATTCTCTTTCAACAAGTCCCCGTTTCTCAAATTGCCAATCAGAGCTTCAATAAAAACTAAAAGACATATAACGACCCATATCCAAATACTTCTAGGTCCAATATTGAAATAATTTCAGAGGTTTCATACACGGCAAAGGAAGAAGCACTTAAAAATGCCAATCTTTTCACCGCATTCTCAAAAATTGTTAGCTAAACCTATTTAATCAAACAACAAGAATACGAACATAAACAACAAAATTCTGAACCTGAAGAAAAAATCAGATATTAAATGGAAAAAATAAAAATTAAAGAATCTGGACCTTTCTTTACGATCCTGCAGTCCTTGAAGATGGTTCTTGTAATGATTCTCTATGAACTGCTTGGCAGCTGCGGCCTTCTGCCTGGTAACGGGGGACGAAACCGAGACATCCGGACCCGTGTCTAAGCCGGCCCGATCTGGATTCAAGTTCAGGGCCCCCAACCTCGCCGTCCTATCGCCACCGTCCATTTTCCCTCCCCCTCAACCAAACCAATCTCTGACCTTCAAATTACCCAGTCAGAGGACCACGTCAAAGACCAACGAGCTTTTGCAGTGAGAAATAGAGAGAAAACCTTTTTCCCTAGCATACAGCTCAGCTGAGAGAGATCTAGGGAACGAATCAGTGTCCTTAAAACTAAGAGAGGGGCACAAGGTACTGTTTAAAATGCTTCCTCCGTGCTAGGAAAACGATGGCTTGGATCACACTCTATACCCCTGACAGCTAACAACAACAGCAGCAGCACCGCAACATAAAGGAACAGACCATTGCCAGTTCATTGCCCGCTTTATTACACTCTTCTATTGTCATTCCTCACTCTCTCTCTTTCTCTGTCAGTCATTTTCACAAACACTTTCTGCGTGGGTTTTTGGGTGCGTTCGCTATTGTCGGCGGAGATATATAAGCAGCTTAGGTGGCTGAGCGTGCCACACGATGCGAAGCGTGTAATTCTTCTTCGCTGTCCCATGTCAGAAGGACACTGTGGGCTTCGTGATTGGGCGGTGTGTAGTACGTGTCAAGAGGGAGAGTGGAGGTTTGGTATTTGTTAAATTGGCAGCTGTGTTTTCAGAAAGCCTCGCTTAGTGCCGTGGACTTTCTGAGCCCTAGGGTCAATCACCGGACACCGAATAATTATTTGGGATTCGAGAGAACTCTGATTTGTGTAATAATTGTTTGAGATCTCGAGAAAGTCGGATTATTATTATCTTTATTATTATTATTTTTTTTTTAACAACCTGACTACTTTTCATATATAATTAAAATCTAATATATCATGAGCTGTTTCAAAAAAGGAACTTAATTATACATATATAAAATAGGTGGATTTTTTTATTATAAAAAGAAAAATATGGAATTTGAATTAATGGAATATTATTATAAACTTGCGATGCTGCCTATTGCATCAAATTATACGTGCATTGATTCATGGAACGGTAAATTTTCTTAACTTTCTATTCTTTAAAAGATAGGAGATGATATTTTATATCACTGATGATTAGAGCCATGATCCAATCTTGAACAAAAGTGAAATTGGATATTGCCTCTATGACGGAACTCGAGTCCCCTTCAAGTAATATTTTTTGCAGGCCTAATCTTTTTACTTCAATAATTACCATCAAAGCTGATTTTGCTTCTCCTAAGTTTGGACTTACACTGCAAATGAAGTCAGTAATGGCATAGATAACTTTTACTGAGTCGTTCCAACATAGAGCTATTATTATTGACCCTTAGTCCCTTACGACCACATCAAATCTGATCAGAAAATAGCCAACTAGATGTCTGGGTGTTATCTTTAATACATGGTCATTAACATTAACCCAAGCTGTTGTGTGATGTTGGAATATGGCGAGAACTGACTCTACAAAAGCCAACAATGGTGGTGGGGGTGAAGGGATCTGATTGTGGACTTTTTTGTTTCTAAGAAACCAGAGGCTATCCATAGCTATGATGGAAAAGGGTTGGAAGGAATGCTGACCTTCTTCAGAAATTTGAAAGGCAACTGAATGATTAAGGACTGTCTTGAAAAAGAGGAGATGTCGATCGGCCATTTAGAATGCCTCTATAAAACTTTAGAATAAATGTTGTTAAGAAAATGGTGAGGAATGTCTTCTGGTTCAGTATTGCACAACGAACAAAGTATTTGATCTTCCTCTAGGCGAATCACATTGTTGATCTTTGCTTTAGTGGGAAGAATATTGTGACTTATTTTCTAGAGAAATAATTTTAATCTGTCCTGCACTTTCAATTTCCATAAACTCTTCCAGTTAGGAGACTGATTGTTGAGATTGGAGAGATTGTTTACATTAACAAGAGCAGCTTATGCTGATTTCACTGAATATTTTCCAAATGAGTGATGAATCCAATTGATCTTGTCTTGAACATCTTGGAAATTATGATTAGGCAGAGGTATTTTTTGGATGTCTCTTTATGCATGTTCTAAAAAGAGAGTATTGAGAAGAAGAACATTTCATCGTCTTGGTTCTTCAAGAATGAGTTCGGAGACGAACATATTAAAATCAGGCTCTAGATTGTAATTGAGATTTGCATCAGGGATGAGATTGGACATGGTAGAAACCTAAGGATCAGTCCAAACCTTAGTAGAAATGTCATTATTAATCTGATAGAAAACGCTAGATCGCAGGAAGTCTCTTTGCTTAAGCAAACTTTTTCTAGAACCGAGAGTCAGAAGCTTTAGAAGGAACTTCCAGGAAAGATTGAGTTCCAAGGTATTTTTTTGTAATGACTTCCTTCCAAAGGCTTGTTGATACATTAAGGAGAGACTAGACATATTTTGTGACCAAAGCGGAATTGAAAGAAGACATGTTTATGATGCCAAGGCCTCCATGGATTTAGGAAGACAATGGACTACCAAGATTTTGGGGTGAATTTCTTTTTTTCTCTGTCCTCAAACTCCCACCAGAATCTTTGGAAAAGAGAATCCAGATTCTTTGTTATTGCCTTTGGGATAAGAATGGAGGACATAACATAAGAAATGATAGAGCTTGCACTTGCTCTTATGAGAACTATTCTAGCAGCTTGAGAAAGAATTTTTTATTTCCATCCATGGAGCTTATTTTGGACTTTCTCCATTAATTTCATATGAAATTTTCTCCTATCAGCTCCATTGGAAAGAGGTAGCCCTAGGTATTTAGAATTTGGGGAGGGGGGGAAATTCTGAAATTGAAAGAGCTTTTGACCGCATTGATGGCGGCCCGAGTGGTATTTTTGCTGAAATGAAGAGACGATTTACTTACATTGATGCTTTGGCCAGACCATTGATTGTAAACCTGGAGGCAATCAGAGAATTTTTGTGCATTAAGAGTTGTTGCTAACCCAAACAGAAACAAGTCATCAGCAAAGAGAAGATGGGTAATGAAAAAAACCCCCTCGAGAGAGCTTGATACCCTTAAGACAATTGGAATGCTCCTCTTTTGTGATGAGTCTAGACAAGACCTCGGTGCCTAAGATGAAAATGAAGAGAGATAACGGGTCCCCTTGACATAAGCCCCTGGAAGATTGGAAGTATCCTTGTGGGGAGCCATTGATGATAATAGAGTATGTCACCATGGTGATGCACACTTGGATCCAATTGATCCATTGTTGTTTGAAACCCACATATTTAAGGATATCAAGAAGAAATGACCATTCCATGGAGTCGAAGGCATTAATGGCCATTTGACCCATTCTGTCATTTTTTTTTTTCATGGAATGAAAGCTTTCTTGGGCCATGATGGTATTATCTTGAATTAATCATCCTGGTAGGAATGTAGATTAGCGCAGTGATATGATGTTGGCGAGGATAGTTTTAAGCCTGTTAGCAAGAATTTTTGCTATGATTTTATAACAAATATTTGACAGGCTTATGGGTTTGAATTGATTAATGTCATTTGGGTTGCCAACCTTTGGGGTTAAGGCAATGTTAGTGTGATTGAGCTCTTTTAACAATTTCCTATGGATGAAGAAACTCTTTACTGCAGCAATCAAATCAAGTTTGATTACTTCCCAAAAGGTTTTATAGAAAAGATCCGTAAAACCATCCGGACCAGGAGCTTTGGAGGAAGGAAGTTTTTTGACGATGGAAGTAATTTCCTCTTCATTTGGGATTTTACAAAAGAAATCATTTTTCTCAGATATTTTCATTGGAAACAATGAATCAAAATCCACAAGAGAAATAGGATGAGAGGAAGAAAAAATTGCTTGGAAATGGTCTTGAATCTTGGAAGAGATTATGCTTTGGTCAGTCATCCAATTGTTTCTTCCTAGTTTGAGGCAATCAATATTATTACTTCTACATCTGATAGAAGTGGAGGCATGGAAAAATTTTGTGTTCAGATCAGTGGAAGTAAGATGTCATTCTAGATGTTTGTCTCCAAAGTGATTCCTCTCTAAGAAGCAACTCATTGATGTTTTCTTTTTGGTCTGCTTCTAAAGTGCTTGTTGAGGGATGAGTGTCTTGTTCTTGAAGGGAAGTGAGTTTAGCCATCAAAGCTTTGAGATTGGTTTGGATATGGCCAAAATATTTTTTATTCCACTCCCTAAGGGCTTTCTTGGTGGATTTCAATTTCCTAGAGAGGATGAAGGAAAGTGTTCCCGTGAAGTGAGAATTTCAAGCTTCTTTGATAATCTTGAAAATAGAAGAATCTCGAAGCCAGAATTCATCGAATTTAAAAGACTTGGGGAAAGTCTTCCTATTTGTTGTGTCTAAGAGAATGGGAGCATGATCCGAAGCTACCCTTGCAAGGGTTGTAAGGATGGCTTGTGGGAATAGATCAATCCAAGGAATATTAGCAATACATCTGTCTAATCTCTCCTTGATCTAACTAGTACCTAATCTATTATTAGTCCAAGTATATTTTAGGCCCGAGAAACCTAGGTCCACAAAGCCAAAATTCTCCATGAAAAGGTTGAGATCTTTTGATTTTGAGGATTGAGCAAATGGGTTCCCACCTGATTTTTCAGATTGAGAGGTGATGGAATTGAAATTTCCTAGAACTAATGATGGACCAGGAAAAGAAGAAATGATGCCTGAAAGTAGGTCCCAAAATAATAGCGTTTTCCTATAAGGTGCGGGGTAGTAAATTAGGTTAGGGAGCCATGGGTAATGACTAGGATTAGAGTACACCAAAACAAATATTATATTACTAGAGTTATGTACAATTTCTATTAGGGCTGGGCAAAATTCTGAAAATTTTGACTCCGCCCGACATCCGCTCCGATTCCGACTCCGACGGAGTCGGAGTGGTCGGATTTTGGAGTCGGAGTTCGGAGCTACTCCGAAATGAGTTCGGAGTCGGAGTCGGAGTTCGGAGCTTCATGGAGCTCCGACTTCCGACTTTGAAATTTTTTTAAAACACCCAGATGTAAAACGACGTCATTTTACATTTGGGGTTTTCTTAAAAAAAAAAAGAAACGACGTCGTCCCACTTAATGTGGGACGATGTCGTTTTATGGAACGGAGGGGGCCAAAATGCAGGAGCCCCCCCTTCCCTTCTTCTTCCTTCCTGCGTCTCATGTCTCTATTCCTTCCTGCGTCTCACGTCTTTGCTCGTCCATGATCTGCTGTCGTGCTGCGTCTCACGTCTCTCTAGCGTCTCGCATCTCCGTTGCCGCCGTTCGTCTTTGCTCCTCCGTGCGACTTCAAGCCGAGCTTCAGCATACGGTGAGAGTGACGGGTTTCGAACTTCCGAGCCTAGAATTAAATTTAGTAGTTTAATTAATTAATTTTATGTAAACGTCTCTCACTCTCTTGTGAATTGATATTTTGTTGTGATTTGTATGAATTGATTTTGTAAATTTGTAGTAAGGAAGTGTGTTTAATGAAATGTATGATGTGTTTGTAATTTGTTTTGTATGCATGCATAGTGTTTGATAAAATGTGTAAGAGATGTGTAAGAGTCAAGAGATGTGCATAGAGTCAAGCTGGTTCATTTGCTACGTTTTCTTTACATGTAAAACAAATAACAAAGTCATTGAAACCACCCAAGCATAAATAGATAAGAAAAGAAACCACCCAAGCATGAAGCATCCACGGCAACATGCAGAAAACAGGACCTATGAAAAAAGAATGTGTTCAATTAAAAGTGCAGGGGTCCAAAAGATTTCTATTTTATACTCAGTCTTTTTTTTTTAAAGAATACCTAATGAATATAACAAGCTGCAGATTATATCTAAGATATTTAGCTTATAGTATGATTTTATGTAATTAGTTGCTTTCCCTCTATCAATTTTTTGGTCAAAACTATTATTATTTTTTGGAGGAGCATTTTTTTCCCCGTAGTGGATGAATAAACGTTATCCCCTGGTGCATAAACAAATTTGTAGAGTTTGGAATCTTGGAACCTATCCTTGTAAAATTCTTCCACTAGTAACAAAGAATGGAGGGATGTCGAGAGACTGCCCATCATCCAGTACGGGCTAGGAGACTGGTTACATCCAATTATCAAAGCAAAGGCAATGTAAATAAGGCTGTACATAATATCTTTGAAAAAAATAGATATATGAATAAATATCTAGCTAGTTTAAAAAGAAGCCGATTCTACAATCATTAGCATCACTTTAGCTTTGATCTCAATCGATGGCTTTCTTTTCTCCATGTGACACTCCAATACATGAAGAGAATAAAAAAACATGCAGGTCTTCTCTTTGTTCTTCTGATTTTCTTTCTTTTTCTTTTTGAGTGTTGGTCTTCTATATATATATATATATATATATATATATATATATAGGTGGAAGATCTTTTTTTTTTTTTTTGAACATAATACAACTTTCATTAACAACAAGAGTCAGTCATTACATAATTTTTCCATCATAATATCGCTAGCTATTACACAGGACAGTCCTCCATCCAAACCTTCTCCTCTCCAACATTGAAGGCTAATCTTGCAAGTTTGTGTGCAATGTTGTTTGCCTCTCTATACACAAACCGTACATCCCAATTCATTCTCCCATACATAACTCTCCTCACATCATCAATTATACAACCATATTCAGCCCCTATTTCTTCCCCACTTTTTGTAGCATTCACTATTAATAAGGAGTCTCATTCTAACAAAACATCAAAAAAACCCATTTCACTACAAAAGGTGGAAGATCTTTTAATTCTACTCTCATGCTGACGTAAATGCAGCTTTTTTGTTCAGAGTGTTGTGGATTGGAAAATTTATATAAGTTGAGGCTAAAATGGAAGTATTCATCATTTATTTATATATCATGTAAACTATATATATCCATATATATATATATATATTGGCCTATTCTGATTATTGGCCAATATATATGTAAACTATATATATATATATATATATATATATATATTGGCATATATATTAGACTTCCTCAATATCTAGCTAGTTTAAATTGTGAACCCTGGAGGTCGGCATTTAGCATTGGAGGTCGCGTGTTGGATGCTTATCGGAGTTCATTGTCACCATCAACCGTGGAGGCCCTCGTTTGCACACAGAATTGGATAAGTGAAACGCCCATTGGACTAGATACCGTTGGCGTTAATGCCGAGAGCTATAGGCTTGAATCGGGTAAGTTTATATGCTTTTAAATAATAATTTAATTATTTTTAATGTTTCTAACTTCTACTTTTTATAATTTTATAGATCTAATTGTGAATCCTAACATAATTACCGATGATTGAGAGCCTGGAACGGACGCCACTTGAGAGTTGGGATGGAGTTGAGAGAACCCCATTTCTTGGTAAGAATCAAATTATTGTTTTACCGTGTTCAATTTTTTATTATCAATTTTTTTTCATTTATTGATTACAACTTTTTATCTTCATTTCAGGCATGACCAATGGAACAAAAATCATTTGAGTGAAATCCGTGTTTAATTTTTATGTTGTTATATTTCAAGGCTGAGTCATATTGTTATTACGTTATAAATGAGACTGTTATAACTTATGGCTACATCATACATGTTATTTACTTTTTAAACTATTTATATAGTTATATTTATGTAGTTATATCCTGAGCAAAGACGTGGGGATAAGTACTCTTTATTCTATAATTTCTATTAGTACTTATCCATCCTCTCTCAAACGTTTATAATTTATTATCCAACTGAAATTAATCAAATTATACAAATTCGTACCATCATTCTTCTCTATAAAATTTGTGTAATTTTCGACTCATGAGTCATGAGTACTTTTAATGCTAAATTTCAGGCGGACATAAAACAAATTAAAGATATAATCAAAATTCAGTAACAAAATCAGAAGGAATATTTAAATTATTGAAAACTCTTGAATAAACCAAATATTTGTAGATGGTTCACTTTTAAAAATATATATATGTTGCTCAGTATCTGAAACGAAATTGAACAACAAAATTTAAATAATAAAAAAAAGAACAGAAAACAACAACTAGAAATTTATTTCTGAACGGAGTTCGGAAATTCAATTCAATTCGGAGTCGGAGCTCTGACCTCCGTTCGGAACTCCGATCGGAGGTCGGAGCTCCGACCACTATTCGAAGTTCCGATCGGATGTCGGAGGGCTGGCTTACGTTGGGGTGACTCTTGATACGGGAGTGCAAGAAACTAAGGGGATGGAGGCTGGCTTGCGATTCTAAGGTGGTGCGGCTTGTGTTTGGATAGTAGTTTTACTAGCATGGAATAACATGTGTCTATAAATATAATGCGAAAACCCTAGAGATAAGAGAGACGTGTGTGCGGATGGAAGGTTGTGTTGTGTTTGTGCATGGAGTGGACGGAAGAATTACGGGTGAAAGAGAAATATAGACGGAAAGGATCAAACGTGCGGAAAAAAAATATATATATATAATGTGCGAAGAAACTAAAATAAAATAAAATGAAATAAAAATAAACAAATAAAAATAAAATAAAATTTGAGCATGATTGGGTCCGGGTTGACTATCGTTGAGTTCCTCTTCTGTTGCTTTCTTGGATTTTGATTTTTCTTTTGCAACTGGGTTGCTTTTTTTCAGGTAGGGATAATCTTTGGATTGATTGGTCCATCCTCTTCCTATTGATCTCCAATTTTTCCTTCGATGAACACTGGAATTGTAGTTCCTAGCATACATTTTTTTAGGGGATTGGAGAATGCGCTCTTCTCTGCTAATGGAATTCTCCTCTTCTTCGTAGTATCACCTTGGGTTGGGGTTTGGTATTGAATCTCTACGGTGGAGGAAGGCATTTTCTCTCCAATTAGGGATTGAGTCAAGGGGGAGACAAACTAGGTTAATTTGATTTTGAGGATCAGGAAAGGTTGGATGGGTAGGAGAAAAGATATTGTTTGGGCTCAGTTGAATGGTGTTGATTGCAAAACAGGCCTTACCTGATGGGCTAACTAGAAGGGAGATGTTATGGCTTGGGTTCTGGAAATAAGATGGGCTTTTTTTGTCTTTGAGTTGCGAGATGAATTGCTTTATGAGAGCAGAATTGGACTTGGGTTCAATTGAAAGAGGCCTAATGGGATCTTCAGAAGAATTTTGTAAGGCAAGTCTCACAGGATTAAGAGGTAAATTCATGAGGACATTGTGTGGGTTTTCTATGTTTTGAGACGAGGGGTTGTTTAATGATGGGTGGGACACATGGAGTGAGGGGGGATCATTAGCTGACGAGATTGTCGGTGTAGCAAGCATCAAATTATTGAGGGTGAAGTTTTGGCTGCTCACCTTAATTGAATCTGAAGCCTTTGTCTGGTAAGTTGAAACATTGCCACGTGTTGTCTTGCATGAATCCTTGCCCAGTGTATTTGGGAGAACATTGTCACCCTTTAGGGTTTCTCCTTCTTCGCCTGGAATTGCAAAGAAAAGCTTTTTTATGCAAAATTCCTTCTTTTGGCCTTCATCAATGTTGATAATGATCGTTTTTCCTTTTCCAAGGTATTCCACTTTGTTGCTCTTTTTTGTTGGGTCACAAGATCTCGAACTTTCTTGGTACATTGGGATGTTCAGTTCTCTAATACGAACTGGCAGGAGAGAGGGCGGAATGAATTTCATTTGGTCTGATAGATGTACCACTTAGGTATTCTGCTGGTCTTTTTGAGGTTCTTCAAAACGTGATTCTCTTCTTGATTCTTGGGATTCCACTCTCATCTAATGACCAAATGTGGGATCATCGACAGGACTGAGGTAGATGTGGCATGACTGTAGAAGATGACCAATTAGTCCGCAACCATAACAAAATTTCAAGAGCCGTTCGTATTTAAAGCAGACCTTTGCGGGTTGCCGATTGGGCCAGGGGAGAATGAACCCTTCGTAAAGGGGTTTTTCCATGTTGATTTCTACACGGATTCTGAGATATTGTTTTACCTCATTGGTAGGAAGAACGGGTTGATCAATTTCAAGTAGATGACCAAGAACTCTAGCTATTTTTGCTGCATTAGCTTCAATCATCATTTCAAGAGGTAACTCGTATATGTGGATCCAAAAAGTAGAGTAGATGAGATCTATTTCTTGAAGGTTTAAACCTGGAGACCATTCTTTGAGCACCATGTGGAAGCCCTTAAAGTTCCAAGGCCTTTGTGAAAAAACTATGTCTTTTACAGTCGATGATGGAAAGGTGAACAGAAAAATGTTGGGACCTAAATCCTCAATAGTAAGTCCTTGGATAAAGCTCCAGACTGCACGGATTGTAGAGTGGAAGATGTGTTTGTTCAGATTTTTGGAAGAAAGCAACTTACCAATCAGAGCTTGGTTTGCGATATTTGCAGCTATATCCGCTTCAGGAACTAGAATGATGTCGTCCCAAGTTAAGGCCTTTGTGCATTCAATGAGTGATTCTAGACTTTCTTTTTTTTTTTCTATTGACATTGTTAGAAGGGGATTGGTTGGTTGGGATTTTAGGGGGAATGGTTGGTGGGGTATTGATGAAGATGAGAGTCAATTGTGAAGGCGAGTTAGGTGAAGGTTCACAAAGATAGGTATCATAAGGGGGGAAAACTACTGTGAGGAGGAAAAACTACTAAGAGGAGAAAAAAAAACTCATCTTCAAAGAGAGAGTGGTGAAGCATTAGTGATTTGTTATTATTATCTTTTTCCCGGTAAATAAGTTTAATATGAAATTATAAAGGGCTGAAAGTATTTAAATTTTTATTTTTATTTTTATTTTTAATTAGGTGTGTAAAATATATTTTTTATGAAAAATATTTTAGGCACGAAGTTATTACACAAAAGTAAACCCACAAACTGATGTAACTTGATGTGATACGTCAGATTATAAAGTTAATTTTATTATTAAGTAGATATAACGGTCGAATGGATGTTTAGATCCTATGACAATAAGTCCACAACTAGAGGAAAGATTCAGCCTACGGGCCCAAGACTGGGAGACTCACGGTCCAAGAGCCCATGGTGCTAACCGTGTGATATGATAACGCCAATAGATCAGGGAAGTTATCTCGTCTACTTATTAAGCGATTATTCAAAATGAACCTTTAGATTTAATGGTTATCTACGTGCTCAACACCTCTATAAATAACACCAGAAGGTAACAGATAATTCATTATTACTTACACACTTATTACTTACACCCAGTGCAGCCCTCTCATCTGTCGCAGGTTATCCGAGTAGTTGGTGGTGTGAAACACGTCATTTATAGAGGCGCTGTCTGTGGGGTCTTTACAGACTTTAGCGTGATTTTCACATGTCCACTACTATGCAATTTCAAGCAACCCGCAATCAAGTGATGAATGCGACAGAGGTATAAGCAAGGCTAGCAGAAGCTGAGGAGAAGTTGAAAAAGGCCATGACAGTGGTTGAGCAGTTATAGAATGAGAATGAAGAGTTGAAGCGATAGAATGCCGCTACACCACCTGTCCAGAATGGGCAAGTGGAAGGAGATGCACACAGTGCAGGAGGCATGAATGATGAAGAATTGAAAAAGAAGAGGTTACATGACGAGCTGTGTAGCCTCGTTGACAAATACGAGGAGATGACAAGAAGGATGGGAGGGTCCTCTTCCATTGAACAACTGCTTAACCGGACCGACCCTCCTTATAGCAAGGAAGTAATGATAATGCCTTCCCACCCAAGTTTAAAGTTTCTCAGATCGGCATGTATGACAGGTCGCATGACCCTGTAGATAATCACCTAGAGAACTTCAAAGTGCACATGACTCTCCACGACTTTCCCGGAGAGGTGGCTTGCCGTGCTTTCCCATTAACATTAAAGGGGATAACACGGGGCTGGTTCGGGACTTTACGTCCGAGATCCATTGATAGTTTTGAGGAATTAGCCAAGCAGTTCCTAACGCAGTTCATGTCAAGTAGGAGGTGTCAAAGACTGGCCGCCTATCTGCTTACCATTAAACAAAGAGAATGAGAGAACCTAAAAACATATCTGACTCGCTTCAACAAGGAGAGATTGACCACAAATGATCAAGATAAAAAGATCATGCTAGCCGCCCTCCTAAGGGGCATATGGCCTCGAAGCCTTTTCATGGCTAAGCTGGTCAAGAACATCTCCTCCACCTTGAGAGAGTTCATGGATAGGGCAGATGACTTCGTTAATGCTGAGGACACGTTGCAGGCTCTTCCGGAGCCTAAGAAGTAGGAAGTAAAGTTGGAGACTAGGAACTCAAATGGCGCTAAAGATAAGAAGACCGGGCAGGGTCATCAAGATGGGAGGTGTGAAAGGTACTCCAATCAATGAGAGTAAGGGCACCGCCTCATCCACAATAATCTAAATCTGCAAGAAAATGACCAGGCAACGAGGCAGGAAGTGTGCATGCCAGCGAGAGGGCAGCGCTATTGCAAGTTCCACCGGTCAGACACTCACTGGACATAAGATTGTTCAACGTTGAAAAAACGAGTTGCTAGCCTGGTAGGAAGTGGGGAGCTCGAGCAAATGTTGGCCGAGTATCGCAAGCCATAGAGAGAAGAAGGTCATGAGCATGAACCCAGAAGAAGCAGAAGTCTCAAACGACAAAATAGGAGAGGGAATGGAGACATAACACCCCCCGGCAGCCAAAATGATCAAGACCAAGCTCCTCTAGGAGAGATTCGCACCATAGTGGGTGGGTTTATCGGCGGGGGTGTAACAAAATCCAACAAAAAGGCTCACGCCTGCAGAGCAAGATATCACGAGTTGTATATGGCAGATAAACCTCTTAAACACCCCAGACTAAATACCACCCCTACCATCTCATTTGAAGATGAAGACTGCCAAGGGGTCTTGTACACGCACAACAACACCTTGGTTGTCACTCTCTTGATAGCCAACTACACGACCAGGCAGATTCTAGTCGACAATGGGAGCTCAGCCGACATCTTATTTTGGGATGTTTTCACCAAGATGGGTATCAGCCTCCATAGGCTATGCTCGTCGCCATCCCCCCTAAAGGGATTCTCAAGAGAAATTGTCCAACCTATAGGCGCTATCGCACTACCAGTCACAGTTGGCCAAGGCTCCCACATGGTTACCACAATGACGCATTTCTTGGTGGTCAAGGCTCCGTTGTCCTACAATGCCATATTAGGAAGACCAACTCTGAACGACTTAAAGATAGTTACCTCTACCTACCACTTGAAAATGAAGTTCCCAACGAAAGCAGGCTTCGGCGAGTTTCAAGGAGAACAAATCTTGGCACGGGAGTGTTATGTTCAAAAGCTAAAGACAGGGGTGCCTAGCGTGTGTCACAGACAATCTGGACAGAAGACCGCCACCCCCGCCCTAGGTCGAAACCAGCCAAGATATGAAGTCAAGAGATAAAAACAACCTGATGTAGGCCGAGGCCAATGAGCCTCTAGAGATAATAGCCTTATACCCGGATGACCCAAACGCTATGACGAGGGTCGAGATGAGAAAACACAAAGAGGCATTGAAGTAGTTGCCGATCGAACACCGAGATGTGTTCGCATTGAGCCATGAAGACATGCCAAGGATTGACAATGCCATCATAGAACACAAGTTGTGTGTCAACCAGAAGGCAAAAAAGATATGCCAAAAGAGAAGATCGTTCAGTACGGAGAAGTGCATAGCCATAGCAAAGGAGATAAACCGTCTCCTGGTGGTGGGATTTATAAGAGAAATGTACTACGTAGAATGGCTCTCCAACGTGGTACTGGTCAAAAAAGCTAACAGAAAGTGGAGGATGTGTGTAGAGTTCACTGACCTCAACAAAGTCTGCCCCAAAGGCAATTTCCCACTGCCACGAATCACAGCAGGGCACAAAGTCTTAAGCTTCATGGATGCATATTCGGGGTACAATCAGATCCAAATGAATAAAGCAGATGAGGAGAAGACAACATTCATCACCGACAGAGGTCTTTACTGTTACTGAGTGCTGCCCTTTGGGTTGAAGAATGTCGAGACAACTTACCAAAGGCTGGTCAATCGGATGTTCAAACATCAAATTAGCAAAACTATGGAAGTAGACGTTGACGACTTGCTAATGAAGAACAAGGAACCTCCCAGTACCTAGTAGACCTCAGAGAATCTTTCACGGTGCTACGCAAATACAGGATGAAGTTGAACCCAACGAAATGTGTCTTCAAGGTTAACTCGGGAAAGTTTTTGGGCTTTACCATCTCGGAGAGAGGCATTGAAGCAAACACCAAGAAGATCGATGCCATTTTGAAGATGGCACTGCCCAAGAACATTAATGACCCCCAATGGCTAGCGGGTAGAGTAACAGCCTTGAATAGGTTTGTGTCAAGGTCTGCAGAAAAATGTCTTCCCTTTTTTAGGGTCATACGAAAGGTACACCTATGAAACGAAGAGTGCAATCAAGCTTTCTAGGATTTGAAGCAATATCTAGCTAACCCGCCTCTACTAAACCAGCCCAACCAAAGAGACACCCTATATGTATATCTGGGGGTATTCCCCCACGTCGTCTCAGTAGTCTTAGTCAAAGAAGAGGAAGCAACACAAGCGCCAGTATATTACACAAGTCGTGCACTAAGAGGTGCCGAAACTAGATATCCACGAATAGAGTTGTTGGCATTCGTGCTAGTAACAACCGCTAGGAGATTGCGACCGTATTTCCAAGCCCACCCAATGAAAATACTAACAGAGCACCCCCTCAAGAGAATACTACAAAAACCAGATAATTCAGGAAGATTGGTTGCTTGGTCAATAGAGCTCAGTGAGTTTGATATCAACTATGTGCCCAGGAGTACAGTAAAGGGGCAAGTCCTAGTGGATTTTTTCGTAGAATTCATTGGTTTCCTAGTGAATATCGAAGTGGCATCTCCTAGCCGACATTGGATAGTATTCATTGACGAATCTTCTTGCCAAACTGGAGGAGGTATATGGATCTACATTATCAGAAAGGTGGGACAAGAGC
The DNA here is from genome assembly GCF_001411555.2 of Juglans regia. Taxonomy (NCBI): domain Eukaryota; kingdom Viridiplantae; phylum Streptophyta; class Magnoliopsida; order Fagales; family Juglandaceae; genus Juglans; species Juglans regia. Next base: position 8,621,388 of record NC_049906.1, on the reverse strand, counting down.
ACTACTATATGGCCATGCTTACTTTCAAACTACCAATAATGAAGCCGAGTATAAGGCCCTAATAGCTGGACTTTCAATTGCAAAAGCTCTAGGTGCTAGGGAGATTAAAGCCAAGGCAAACTCCCAAATAGTGGTAAACAAAGTAACTAGGGTGTACGCCACGAAAGGGAAAAAACTGAAAAGGTACCTAAACCGGGTACTAGAGATCTGCGACCAACTCGTTTATTTTAGTCTCGAGCATGTGCTAATGGCAGATAACGCAATAGCGGATAAGCTAGCCAAAGTTGCCTCTGTAAGAGATGTCGTGGACCTACCCTAGGAAGTACAAAGGAGGGTAATAAAGATCCCAGCCATTGAAGTACAGGTGGACCACATTGGGCCCTCAAGGCTAGTGTGGGCCAAGGAAATACTTGAGTACCTAGATAACGACAAGCTCTCAGAAGGGAAGGAGGCTGCAAGGAAAGTCAGAAGGAATGTGGCGTGGTTCATTAAAGTTGATGGAATCCTTTATAAGAAGGGTTTCGCCGCCCCTCTACTAAGGTGCATCTCGCCAGAGGAAGCACAATACATTTTGGTAGAAATACATGAGGGCGTCTGCGGCAACCATTTAGGCGGAAGGGTTTTAACAAGGAAAGCCCTTAGAGCGGGCTACTATTGGCCCAATGCCTTAAGGGACGCCATGCAATTTGCAAAAAAGTGTACTCAGTTCCAAGTTTACGCACCCGTTCCACACTATTTGCCCGAAGAACTACTCTCCATCACTGCCCCATGGTTGTTTGCCCAGTGGTGGATTGACCTGGTTGGCCTCTTTCCCTCAGGGGAGGGTAGGGTAAAGCACATAGTCGTCTACTTCACAAAGTGGGTGAAGGTGAAGCCCCTCGCAACCATAACAACAAAGGCCATTACCAGATTTCTATGGAAAATCATCGTGTGTAGGTTTGGCATTCCCAACAATATAGTCTCCGACATAGGGAAACAGTTCAACTCAGAACACTACAAAGAGTGGTGTCAGGAGTTGGGCATCCGAGTAAAATACTCGTCACTGGGACACCTACAAGCCAACAGACAGGCAGAATCAACAAACAAATTCCTACTAAGGATCTTAAAGAAGAAGCTCGACAACATAGAGGGAGAATGGGCGGAAGAGCTCCCAGAAGTACTATGGGCCTACAAGACAACAGTGAAGACCCCAAAAGGCGAGACGCCCTTCACCTTAGCCTTTGGGAATGAGGCAGCCTCTTCAGTGGAAGTTAGCTTGCCTACATACCGGACTAGCCACTTCAACCAATCCGAAAACAACGAGACACTTGAGGAATACCTCGACCTATAAGAAGAAAGGAAGGGAGAAGCGGAGATCCACAACATCCTCAACAAAAGGAAAGCCGAGCGCTACTTCAACAAAAGGGTCAAACCCAGGTCCTTCAGAGTGGGCGACTTAGTACTTAAGGAAACGGGAGTGAAAACTCAAGACAAGGGGTAACTCGGCCCACGATGGGAAGGACCTTATGTGGTCTTCGCCACCAACAGACCGGGTTCCTACCGCCTCAAGGATAGTCAGGGAAAGGAGTTGCAACACCCTTGGAACGCCAAGCATCTAAAGAAATTTACCCGTAGATATTTTTGCAAAATTTTTGTTTTTAATAAGAGACAAGTCAATAAAGGTGGATGACTATTCGGTTCACATATGTGCTTATAGTTAACCACTAGTGTCGAGTCCAATGACTGGCAGTGCAACCTATGGGTGTGGAGGTCAGAAGACCTCATGACTCCTATACTTAGCCATTAGGGTCAAGTTCAATGACTCGTGTGCAACACATGGGCGTGAAGGTCAGAAGATCCCACGACTCACACACTTAGCCACCAGTGTTGAGTCCAAAAGACTCACGGTGCAACGCATGAGCGTGGAGGTTAAAAGACCCCACAACCCCTATACTTAGCCACTAGTCTCGAGTCCAATAACTCGCGGTGCAACGCATAGGCATGGAGGTTAGAAGACCCCATGACTCACACACTTAGCCACCAATATCGAGTTCAAAGAGTTGCAATGCAACACATGAGCGTAGAGGTCAGAAGACCCTACGACCCCTATACTTAGCCACCAGTGTCGAGTCCAGAGACTCGCGATGCAACACATGGGCATGGGGTCTAAAGACCCTATCCTATACTTAGCCATTAATGTCGAGTCCAAAGACTCGCGGTGCAACGCATGGGCGGGGAGGTCAGAAGACCCCACGACTCACACACTTAGCCACCAATATCGAGTCTAAAGACTCGCGGTGCAATGGATGGGCGTGGAGGTCAGAAGACCCCATGACTCACACACTTCGCCACCAGTATCGAGTCTAAAGACTCGTGGTGCAATGCATGGGCGTGGAGGTCAAAAGACCCCATGACCCCTATACTTAGCCACTAGTGTAGAGTCCAAAGACTTGCGGTGTAACCCAGGGGCGTGGAGGTCAGAATACCCCACGATTCCCATACTTAACTATCATGGTCGACTCAAAAGACTCACGGTGCAATGCATGTGCATGGAGGTTAGAAGACCCCATAACCCCTATACTTAGCCACTAGTCTCGAGTCTAAAGACTTGCGGTGCAGCGCATGGGCGTGAAGGTCCTGAGACTCCATGATCGACCTTACTTAATATTGAGCCCAAAAGACTCACATAAAAAAGATGTGTATCAGCATTAAGGCTATTACCAAGCCAAATCAAGGGTTGAAGTCATATCAGTATTGCAAAAGGGCCAAATCAAGGGCCAAAGTCATATCAGTATTACAAAAGGGCCAAACCGAGAGCCAACATTGTCATTATAAACAAAACATGAGTAAAGCAAGGAAATGTTATTGTGTGACGACGATGGCTTCAAAGAAGACGACGAGGCAGGAAAGGCATCGTTCATGGTGTTGCGCCCCAAGACGACCACAAATTGGCACAATGCCACATCAGGTTTGAAGGCGCCCAGGTCCAGCCTTCTAAGGTCAGTTCAAGGATTTGCCAACAAATGGGCTCGTAAGCGAGCCATGCTAGCCCCATAGCTGTACCCGAAAGCCCGGTCTCTAACAGCCCTGACAGCAGCCAACTTAGGATGAAGACAAATCAACTCACCATTGGCAGAAACCAATTGGGACTCCAACTCTTGTAGCTTCATCTTCTATTCTTTGGTTGTGGAGTCCAAGCGCAGCATGATTCTATTTGTCTTATCCTGCATGGCATCGACATCCTCCCTGTTTTTCTTGTAGGCTGTGAACCTCGATTTTAACTCTTCATAATTCCCCTTCATCTCGGACACTTGAAAGTTGAACTGCCTACGCTCCTCCGCATGCAAAGCCTTCACCTCTGACAGCTCAAGGGCAAATTTCTTGCACTCCTCCTCGGAGGATGACAATGCCTGAGTAGACTCCCTGCAACTCTGCTCAGCATCTGCCTGCGACTACTAAGAGGAAGCTAGTGCCCCATTCAAGCAACATACTTGGGCTGTAGCAGATGCCCATTCTGATTCCGCTAGCTGCAAAGCAAAACTGTCACGAGCTTGGAGGGACAGGGTGCGAAGCAATTCGCCATGAAGCTCACACGAATCATCATGGAAAGACTCAAGGTCAACTTTTAAGGCATGAATGTGCCAATCAGCCTATTCCAAGTAGCACTCCACCTCAGTCTTCTCAGCTAGAAGTCGAGTTATCTTCTACTTGGTGAAGAACCTGAAAATTCACCTCTCCCACACCTCATCTTCCAAGTGGGTGCAATCACTTAAAATCCAAGTTGCTAAGTCATCCACGCATGCACAACATAAAATGCCAAATAAGATGATCGTTACAAGCAAGAACAACCCACAATCAAATAAGAAGATTAGGTAGAAAACAAGTCAATAACGGGGACAGGAGATTCTTCAGGCATTGTGACATCTCCGCCACTGACCTGAAGGGAGGAAGGGGACACTTGGGCACAGCCCCCTCAACCCTACTTACTTTGGCCGTTGTATGAGTTTCCCTTAATGAGAAATGCACCAAAGGCAAGAAAAGGGTGGTTGGAACCCCCAACTCATATACGAACGCAGTTTAGCCTTCACCTTGTCCCCCTTCTACATGGTCGCCAGGCCTCCCATCACCAACTTCATCCTGATCAGCTTCATCTTCCTCTTCCCTCACCTCTTCCAAGGATGAACCACCCCCCCTCCCGGGGGGTCATGGAGTCTCCAACACCACTAAAGGAAGAGGGGGAAAGGGAGGGAATAAAGACCCTCTCTTGATTTGTCGGTGGGGTTTCACCCCCAAAATGGTTACAGGAAGGAAACTTGGCTTGGAATCTTGCCCCCTACAAGTTTGAATGTCACCGCCTTGGACATTGGTCTAGGAGCCGCCAACTAGGGGAGCAGCAGCTTCAGGCGCGACCATCCCATAAACGCCCATAGAAAAGGCGTCATAAAGGTCTTCAGATATTTCGCCACCACTGGGAGTCAAAGTCAGGGAGAGAAAGGAAGGACACTTAAAGGGTGGAGTGCCCACTAAACCGGACCCTTTAGAGCGTAAGGTAAAGTCGAAGGCCATCCCTAGGTCAATGAGGGCTTGCCCCATGAGCCCATTGAGGTCTTCAAGACCTGGTGACGTTGGTGGCAACACCCTCACAGGAGAGGCTTTGGGCATCTCACTCCCAACATCAAGGTTGGAACCAAAAGCCACAACCCCTTCTGATTCTAGCTTCACCCCCATGGCAGACACTATAGTCTTACCCTCACAGTCTTCACTACGATGAGGATGCTTTTGGGGAGGCTCAGCAGAGTGAGAAGCACGCCTCTTTGCCGGAGGCCTCACAATCTTAAGTTTACTCCCCTTGACATGTGCACGGTTAGACACCATGAGGAACCTATCGATGTTGGTGGCGGTCAGGAGTTGCTCGATGCCCAGGCCACCGTCATTCTCTTTAGCCCAATGGAGGACTAGATCAATGCAGGAGTGTTCTTTGTTAGTTAGCTCTAGCAAGAGACTTTTGTCATCTGGGACTTTGCCCCAATTCACACGAACAGGAAAATCTTGAAGGTGCATTCCAAACGCAGGAAATTCTCAATCTCCACCAGACATAAAGAAAAACTTTATTTGCCATTGTTTGGCATTAGAGTGGCAGGGCTCAAATGCTACCAAGCATTGTGAACAAATGCAGAAGCTACAAATGTTACCTAGTAATCCATTTACGGAATAAAAAAATAGGAATGCCTTGGTGGTCAAATCTGGGCACATCTCCCCTAAGGGCTCCAAGGTCATGCAGAAGACCACACACGAGCACAGTAGAACACGCCACACGTGTGAATGAGTTTGGGCCGAAGGTTGGTTAGGAGTACGTGAGGAGCCGCGGTTAGCCATGGGAGAGAATGTGAGAAAGTAATAAGAAGAAACTGGAAGGGAAATGAGAAAGAATGTGAGAAAGTAACAGGAAGAAACTGGAAGGGAAATGAGAGAGAATGTGAAAAAGTGAAAAGAAGAAGTATGGCATAAATGGAAGAAAGGAAATGAATCAAGAAGATGAAAGAGGGGGAAAAGTAATGATGATGAGGTTCTTGGGAAACCAAACGGGTGACAACGCCGTCAGTTACCATTCTTTTGAATAAGAGAGAATAAAAGCGTGCGAACAGTTATGTGGGCTACGTTTTTGGGGTACAACAAGAAGTTTAGGCCCACACCTAAGTTAACATGGACCCTCAGCAGGGTTGAAGAAAAGGAAATCTGAGTGGCCGCCTACTTGCCCCAAGCTAGCACGGTAAAGTACTCTCATGCGAATTAAAAGGATATAAAACAAATTAATTTCCTATGTGCTGGCACAAAGAAAATTAGCAGGATAACTAGAAGGGATATTTAGGTCTCATGGTAATAAGCCCACGACTAGAGGACAGATTCAGACTATGGGCCCAAGACTGTGAGACTCACGACCCAAGTGCCTATGGTGCAAATCGTGTGATATGATAATGCCAATAGATCAGGGTGATTATCTCGTCCACTTATTAAGGAATTATTCAAGATGAACCATTGGATTTAACGGTTATCTACATCCTCAGCACCTCTATAAATAACACATGAAGGTAACAAATAATTTATTATTACTTACACACTTATATTGAGACTACATCTCTCTAACTTAGATATCAGAACTCCTCTGGGCACCCAGTACCGCCCTCTCATTTGTTTCTGGTTATCCGAGTAGTTGGTGATGTGAAACACGTCATTTACAAATGGATTCCATAAAACCTCATTAGTTTGTGGATTTATTTTGTGTAATTTCTTTGTGTTTGTAGCAGTTCTTATTTTTTATATAGTTATGTCAAAACTTTTTAGAAATTAGACATTAAAAGTCAAATAGATATAAAAATTGAGAAATATGGTTGAAATTAACAAAGCAGACTTCATTAGATGCTCTCTCGATATAATCGAGATAAATTATATTTACAGTTATAAATACTTATTTTTTAAAAAATAAACAAATATGAAACATAAAAAATTAATTTTTTAATAATAGATCTCAATCTTAAAATAGTGTGGGCGCTTGCACAACTCATAGTTGTATATAGCATTACTTGTAAAGGTGGTTTTGGTTTAAGAAAATGGTGTTGTCTAAAATTGTCCACTCAATTTGACTACTCATGTATTTTATTTTATTTTATTTTTCTTTTTTCTTTTACTTAATAGTTAAGGAAGTGACTATTAGTGTATTGATATTTTTTTAAATGTTTAAAAAAATATTTTTTTTCCTTAAAACAGTACAATTTGCACTAGGGACACACCAAGTTGACAAACTTAGATGGTATAGTAGCACTACCCTTTGATAGTCTTGTGAGATGACTAGATTTTCTACTGTTATTGAGAGTGACAACTACATTAGTTAAAATTGCAAGGAGAACCAGCCCAAGTGATACAATTTATCGCATAATGAGTGTCATCAAACTTCCACACTTCTCTAAAAAGACTCTTAGGGCTTGTACCAAAGGCTAAATTATAAAACATACGGGGCTAGTGACTTATGGTAGGTAGAGAAGTGCCTTAAATCCTAGCCATAGGAAAATCTGTAAATTAGGCAAGAATGAAGTATCAAATCGATCATAATCTTGCTAGCGCCCAAGAAGCATAGAGAATAATATCAACACATAGATGGTGGCAACGTCTTGAGGAATTTGTTGAAGTTGTTGAAGTTGCATGTGTAGCAGTTGAAGCTTTTCTGATCCACCATTGACGATATAATAAGTATGACAACTAATACAGCTTGTTGCATCTTCATTAATAATGGAGATTCTTTGTCACTTTAACATTTCATGATCCATTCTGTATGTCTTGTTCATTCAATGATACACACGTAGTGTCTCAAATAGGATTCCACTTCCTCAAATATGGGATTATGTAAGTCCTAGCTCATAGTTGATATCCATCCCTAAGTTTGCACACCTTTACTTCAACATTGTCCGCTTTCGCCATCTACGATATATGATATTTGCTAGCCACCTCAATCACTTCTTGCTAAATTGGCATGGACCATGTGTTTGCCTGCCATTGAGGTGAGTTGGTTTTCTTTGTCCACCAATCCTTTTGGACTAGGTTCTATGTTCTCGTTAAACTTAACAGCCCACATCCCACATTTACAGATATTCAAACTGTAAGGAGATTTTCCCCACCACATAAAGCTCATTGTGCCTTGGCCCAAAACTTGGCTCAAGGGCCACCAGGACCGCGTAAGGGGCAAAGCATCTACCAGGGAAAGAAGTCGAGTAATTGATAATACAGATCAGTCTAACAGTCCACGGTAATGTTTAGATCCTTGAGACTTGCACAGAGGCAACGGGAAATGCGAAGGCACTCAATCTATCGATGTCAGACCATCTACGGCTCAAAAGGGATAAATGCAAGGCCAGGAAATCATGCCGCATTAATGGTACTGCTATCAAGCTACACGCCACATTTCTAGTGTCGTCGCAGAGTCACGCTGCATTAATGGACTCTAACAATAGAAACAACAGAAGAGGTACAAACTTTGTGGAGATAAAGATGATCTGCATCTCCTCCCAACCCACGATATAAATAGCAAGCTCTAGGTACGAGAAAGTTATTTGATTTCTAGACTCTTTCATTTATTTACAAACTTCCAAGAATATTTACTAACTTTGACATTAGAGACTCCTCGGCCCCAAGGCCGCCCTCTCCTAGTCACCTTCTCTCCTATCTTTTATAGGCACATTTCAAAATACCTAAGTTGTTAGAGTCTAGCTCAAATGTGTGAGAAATACAACGTTAACACAAACGACTCATCATAGCAATATAATTATACACTAAACTACCATAGCTCACATAAGCACATTAGGGGTGTAGAACTGGGCTGGATTTTTTCCAGATCAAGTCCAAAACTTGGAATTCAGGTGTATCCAAAAGGTTGAGAGAAACTTGGATCCAATTACAGATCAGGTTTTATGACCCGGTTATCTGTAAGCAAGTCCCTTTTTTTTAAAAAAAAAGTGCTATAAAAATATTTTTTAAAGTTTAAACAGTTTTTCTTTTTTTTTTTTAGAAAAAAAAGCTATTAATAAATTTGGATTAAATCCGGTTACAATTAGGATATCCAGATTTATAGCCAAAAAAGGAAAAAAAAACAACTCGGATTACTTCTGGATTAATCCGAGGGGATAACTGTCCTGTTTTTAGAATCTGGATCCAGATCCAATTATAGCCAAATATCCGAATACGGTTGCATACTCCTAAAGCACATAGAGCAATGCCATTTCCTTCAACTTAAACAATCATGTTGTCCTTTGGGAGTTCTAATTCCTTTTTGTTTTTTAATTTCTTTTATTTCAAATCCAATAGTAAAAAAGATGTGCAGAAACACTCTTCTAATGGGAAAAATATTTATTTATGTAAAACTTCTTTTTTTTGGTTCTCAAATAACAGGGATGACAAGTTGCATCTTCTTGTTTTCAATTTAGCATTCATTTCCAAAAATGGAGCTCTTGATAGGTCTTTAATGGCCACCCGAGGGTGCCAGCTGGGCACCAATGAAATCAGATTGCTGATAGTAGACACTCCCATAAGCAACTCAAAGCTTGATTGGGGAGCGAGATCAGATGATATTTTTATAAATAATAGTGAAATAGTTTAAGTTGAGTATTTTTTAGATTTTAAAAAATAAAAAAAAAAATTGAATAAAACATATTATAAAATTAAAATATAATTTTATAATATAATTTTTATTTAAAAATGTTAAATTATTTTTTAATTTTTGTTTAAAAGTTATCTAATAAAGCCAATGTTACTATGAATAATAAGAAAAAATGTTATTAAGAAATTTTGAAATGACTATTTATTTAAGTTATTGACTTATAAAACCACTTAAAACATGAAAAGTGTGATATAACTTTCGTCTCGTATTAATAAAAATGACCTAGTGTTATAGATTGTCATACACTAATGGTCTCGAGCAACCTAGTCACAAACCATTACTACTTGTTGCTTGTTTCAACTCTATCGACGTCACAACTCTGTCGACGTCACAAGAATCTGTTAATCTAAGTTCTGATTTCTTTAGAGAAAATGTTATGACGACACTTTTATTATCTTCTATCACATTGTGCTGATGTAACATTTTTCATAACCTTTATACTAAATCTTAATTATTTTTTAGGAAAAGAAACTCAATAATTAATTAGAGTATTGGTATTGGACTCATCAAATGAGTATCATCTTCAAAATTTGATAAATTTATGTTTAAAATCACTATATTAGATTCAACATACACTAAAATATTTAACTTTGAGTTACAGTATATTTTCCTTCATCTTCAAATTTAAAGATTAACTGTTCACACTCTATAACTATTATTTTATTTATTTAAATTATTATTTTTCAATTTTGAGCTACAATATATTTAAGTTGGGAAATAATAATTTAAGTATCAAATTAAATTATTAATTAATATATAGTTAGTGTAATTGTAAAATAAGAAAAAAATAAATTATAAATATTATTATAAAAAAATAATATTATATTATTATTTTTACTAATCCAACATGAGATTATGGTTATGGAGGTTTTTTATTTATGAAAGATATGTATTTTTTATCAAATTTTAGAGATAAATTTAATAAAATCAATATCAATGCTCTGAGCATTGCTAAATAAATATTACAAGATAAGAGTAGCTATATGGTTGTAATAAACAACATAATTCAACCGTCAGAAAATATATTTAGTAATGAGACATATACCATCTTTTTAATAATAATTGTTTTTTAAAATAAATTATGATTATACAAAATCCAAAATTAAAAGATAATTATTAATACCACTAATTAAGTGATAAAATCATAAAATAGCCACGTAATTGTCATTACCATATTCTCAATCAAAGTTAATTGAAAAAATTTATACAACTTTTTACTATTTATATAATCTTTACATATTATATTTTTTTATTAAATATTTAATATATGAATAATAAATAGAAGAATTGAATTAATTTAAAAAAAATAAACTCAAAAAAAATTTAAAAAAATATTAAAAAATTTAAAATATGTGATGTGTAGATGTAGAGGAGATTGTGTAACATTACTCCAAGTTAATTAAATGAGAAAATATACAAAGTAAAGAAGCGATGATGATAACATGTGACCGTTAACCCGTTCCCAACCGAGAAGCCATAGCCGAATTACGGTAGACCTCTTCCTCTACTTCGTAGCAAAATACTGAAGTAAAAGCTAAAAGCAGTGTCAAAGTGCAAGCAGCAGAGCTTAGGGTCACGGCCATGGCTTCCATATCCAAACCACTGCTACGTGTCCACCTACCCACAAACCCTAGCCCGCTCCACTTCTCACCCGTTATTCTATCATTCCCTTCCTTCTCAAAGGCGTCGCTTCCCCGGCGTCTCCGTGCCCTTAGGACCGGACCGGACGGTTACGGCTCTGAGTTGCTGAGGAAGCCCGTTGTCTCGCAGGAAAAGGACTCGGGTGGGATTTCGGATGAGGGCGAGGAGAATGAGGAAGGGAAGATGAGGGATTATGAGGAGAAATGGGTTGACTGGGAGGACCGGATTCTGGAGGATACGGTTCCTCTTGTTGGCTTTGTTCGGATGATTATTCATTCTGGGAAGTAAGCAAAAGCCAAAGGGCCTTCTTTTTTATACTATCTTTTACTTTTCTATTGTTTTTGCAATTCGATTTCTTGAACTGTAGGAACGGAATGACTTCATTGCGTTTTACGTTTTATTAGGGGGACAAGTAGAAGACTTCTATTATCTAATGTGGACGATTTAATAGTTTCATTTCTTGATTGCCTTAAACCAAAAATTCCACATGGCATTAGTTTACTCCCTGTTTACTTGGGCAACGCCTTTTTATTGATTCAATAAAGTTTTATTGTACTTTATAAAAAAAATTACAAATGACGGAACTTTGTTTATGTTTCTTAGGTTATTATACTTTTATGGAGCTCTAGTTGAGTCGTGAATACAATTTCTTGGATTGTAGACATTGTGCTAACAGAATCGTCAAGGAGTAGCTTTGTGGTCAAAGGGCGGGCTTGGGATGATTGGGAGAAACATGGGGTTTTAATTGATTTAACCGTCCTTTGGCTAGAGAAGTAATTGATTGATTAAAACTGGGAAAAAGTAATTACATAAAATGACACAAAGGTGGGTTGCTCTGTATATTTGTCTGATTGCCTTTTTTAATGTTGAGGAATCCCGCATACCATGCAAACGCAACATGTGTTTAACCTTGTTAAACTTTTGACCCATGTAACGTGTCCCCATCACACAATTCAGGTAAATCATATGCTTTTTACCGATGGGGCGTGACTCCTAAAAATTGTTTGCACCCAATGGTTTGAAGCTTACACTTCGAGGGAGCATACCATTAAGAGTAAGACTCATAACACCTGAGCCAACCCCTAGGGTTTGTTTGATTGCGTTTAGGCATGCCATATGGTATATGGTGTGTATGTGACTGCATAGGTACTAACTTATCTGCTAATATTATTATTATTAGAATATGAATATTATTAATGTATTATGTAGTTCAAAGGACAATTGCATTCTGGGTTTTCAAAAATTATGGTCATCAATTTGTTTATTTTATATTTGACCTGATAGGATTCTTGGTTTTTCATGTTTGATTACTTGTATATCTGTAATTTGACTCTTCAAAGTTACAAGATCCTTGCTCTTCCTCACAAAAGTATGCATTAAGAAGTTACGTAAAAGAAAAGGTTAAAGGGAGTTGCAGTTCGTATAATGGGGATGCATGGTTAAGAGAGAGTCTGCAAATCTATAAGGGGTACCTCAATTTTGATATATTGGACAGGATTTTGTAATGGCATGGTCGTGGTCCTGTTGAAGTCCTTCATTAGTGCATATTTGTACTTTAACTCAACATTCATATAGCCTTTTTCTTAACATGGAAGTTATTTGGATGCAAGGCACTATGGCTGCATGTTGTCCCTCTTTTTTAGGTTCATGTTTCCTATAACATTAAAAATAAGAAGTCATTAGGCTTTTCCTATGGCAATATAATATGCTTCTTCGTGGTCCAATTTGAGAATAAAAACACAAATTTGAGAATCAAACTCCTTACTAAGGAAACAAAAAATTTAACTAATTTACAGGGTGAGTATAAATAGTGTTAGTTTTCATTCATTTTACGAATTTTCATTATGTGGAAATGTCAAATCTTGATACAGATATCAAAGTGGAGATAGATTAAGTGCAGAGCACGAGAAAACCATTCTTGAGAGGTTGCTTCCATTTCATCCTGAGTTTGAAAAGAAGATTGGATGCGGGATTGATTATATCACGGTATCTCTCTCTCTCGCTCTCCCCGGCCAAAAAGATCGGTTTAATTCTGAAGAGGCTGGTCACCAATCTCAGTAACACAATTCATATACCTAAATGTTGCTTTCTGATTTACTTAGTTTTAACCAAATACTCTATTGGCTTAAAAACAAACGACTCTGATTTTATAATGAGCCCTGGCCAAATAGGAATACTCCAGGTAAATTCACATATAGCTATTTTGGAATTCCAGGTAAGAGGCTGGTCACCAATCTCAGTTAACACAATTCATATACCTAAATGTTGCTTTCTGATTTACTTAGCTTTAACCAAATACTCTATTGGCTTAAAAACAAACAGCTCTGATTTTATATCACCTCATGAGTATCATCTGTTTGATTTATGTTCGTACTTCCACTTCCTTTTGGAATTTCTTTTTTCTTTTTTACATATCATGTTGGGAAATTACATTATGTGTTGTGAAGGCATTGTGATCTTCTAGCTCCATGGTCAATGCTCTGTTGGCTATCAAAATCACCCAGATTGATGTTTGACGAACTGTGCAATTGTCTCTTTTACGACATAACTTATTCCATATTTTCTGGTGTTTGTAGGCATGCAAAATAAAATTTAATCAGTCAAGAACATGCTAAAGTGCAGTTCAAAGTCCCGAAAAATCCCAAAGAAGCTATTGTTGTTTTTCTTTAAAACCCATGGTCATTTCTTTTCATAACCAAGGCGAAGTCCCAAAAACCCCAAATTGTTGGTTTTCATTTAACCATGGTGATTTCTCTTCTTGATCTACACAACAGCATACATGCTCCTAGACCTTGTTGCCAAAATGACGGTGGCTTATCTTCAGGTGCAAATAACTGGGTCAGCAGGTCTCAAGGGCAGTGTACTTTTTCTTTTGAGATGTGGGGCTAGATGCCAAAGGGCAGTCCCTTGTTTGCATTTGAATTTCATGTTATTGTTCATAAAAGTATAATAGCGTTCTACATTGAATGTGTGATACCTCATATTTAATGAGTATAGGTGGTGAGTGAGATCCTAGATTGTTTGGGAGGGAGAAGTTTTTGTTCTTTATAATGATTCCAATGGGCTCTAATTGTATTATTGACTTGTTATTTTGGAGTATAAACCCGATGGGGGGCTTGGGCCTCTCGTGGTGCTTTACAAAATATCTTTTCCAATATTTTTTTTATGTAACATCTTTGCATTTCAATCGGAAATGATTCATATTTTCCTTTTTGGGTTGACAGATTGGGTATCATCCTGAATTTGAAAGATCACGATGTTTGTTCATAGTTCGAAAGGACGGAGAGCTGGTTGACTTTTCATATTGGAAATGCATAAAAGGCCTTATCAAGAAGAACTATCCCTTATATGCTGACAGTTTCATTCTCAGACATTTTCAGAAGCATAGGCGTAGTATCTAATAAGGTAACACTTTCAATTTAACTGCCACTTGTATCGTTGTGTTGCAAGTAGTTTTCGTATTATTTTTAATTTTCTTCCTTTTGGCTTATAGTATGTTTGTGCGCTGAAGAAACATATTAGAACTTAGGGGGAGATATTTTGATATCCTTGACTTCTTGAAGTTGGAAGAAGTTAAATGGAAAAGATGGGACCAAATGCTGTTGGATGATTTGACCGAATTTTGTAAATCCACTCCAGTAAGTTCTGTTTGTCAAATATTTTATGTACTATCAATTCCAAATGATCTTGTATTCGGCACAGTTCTTTTTCTGGATTCAAAAGGACTGAGAGTAAACTCGTCAGTTTTTTTTTTTGGTTGACCATAGAATCTTTACGTTCTACAGAGAAATTACTTTCTTTCTCAATCAAATTATTTCAATTGTATTGGATTGCTTCATGTTTCTGGTATGAGAAGCTTGTAACCATGCAAAACTAAAGTGTTCTCTTGCAAGACTACTTTCTTTCACAGAGACAACCAAACATGCCAACACCTCATAAAATATTTCAGATTTATTTCTCCATTATGGCCGGAGAAGTCGTGTTATAATCTTGTTTGTCACGACTAATAAGAAGACTACCACATGAGGATGTATTGAAGTACAAATATTATTGAAGTTCAAGTTCATTTCTTTATCAGTTTGTGGGTTTTTGGCTTATCATTTAGGGAAGTCTTTACCCAAAACTGCAAATCTTGTGGAGATTTTTGAAAGCCGCATCTGCTTATCTCTAAGAGGAATGAATGTATGTGGATTTCTTTTATGACTAGGCAATAAAGATAACACCTTAGGGGGTGCACTGTTTTTCCTCTACAAAGGGTAACTGGTCCATAAGACTGAAAATGAAGGGACACGATGGTTGTGGTCACAACTGAGACGAGTTAGACACGTATGTTTTATCGAGGCACCAGTCTTTGAGCATGTTTAACCAAAAGAGCAGACTAGCAATTTGAAAATCAAAGAAAAATAGAGTAAAAAAATAAGAGAATGGATAAACTGATATCTTCTCCCAAGTATCATTGGTAACTAATGGCGGGTAAAATAAGAGAATGGATAAACTGATATCTTCTCCCAAGTATCATTGGTAACTAATGGTGTACCCATGATATATATGGTTGATTGTGGAGTGATTTGAATGTGATCGTGGGAGAAGGTCACTCTTGGACATGTAACTCTGTTTCCTTTTTATTTTTTTTGAATGTGATCTTTTTTGATTTCTAATTGTAATTAATTACTGAAGGAGGAAGACAAAAAAGTTATCAGGAGTAGAAATATGAGTAATGTTCGATACAGTTCTTTAGTTCTAAAGAGTGCGCAATAGTGGGGTCTACCATAAAAGCCATTTTTTCATTTAGATTCCTAATTTGCCCCTAAATGGAAATGTGTCACATCTCTTAAATTTTAAATTGTATAATATTTATTAACACAACCTTTCAAATTATGTTAAATTTAAATGATCAAATTTATAGACATTTAAGGTAAAGTATCAAAGGTCATACTTCAAAAATTATGTACATTATTGATAGATGTATAAAACACAATAGGCATGCCACTATAAAAATAGTGGGATATTTTATGAATTGTCATATTTTATATAAGAATGGTGAACATTTCAGGAATAACATGTCATTTATAGTGTCTTATACAGAAAAATATATTATCAACCTAACAAAAAAAGGTTACATTAGATGTCAATAATAGTCTTAACAGAAACCATCACATCACTTCTCATCATTACAATTTTTTTAAATTCTCACATAAAATATAATAAATAATTTAATTTTTTTAAATCTCAAAACAATAATAATATGAAAATATAACATTATAACAATATTTTATTTAATTCATCTAAAATCATCTCATTTTACTATTTAAACGAGTCCTAAGTTTTTAAAAGAAAAGGTCAATTCTTTTGAATATTATGAATAAATACCAATGTTTGTTTAATGGATTTCAATGAGAAAGATTGCCCCATTGATGACACTATAACTCCAGTATTGATGACACTACCGGAACTACTCTTGTATTATATTTAAAAAATGTAGGGACATAACTAGTACACAACTAGTGTGCAATCACATAATAAAATCTTAAATTTTAAAAGTTTTGCTTAATATTATATAGTTGTGAAATGGTTTTCTGTATCAATTTTCATTATATTATGAGAAATGTTTGGTGTATAAAGAAATTTTATAAAAGTAAACTTATAAACTGATGTGACTTGATGTAATATGTCAAATTATAAAATTTTATTTATTATAAATTAGATCTGACGACTCATGTCAAACCACATACATTCTAACAATTGAAGGGAATCCTTTCTAAGAGTAAGGTACAAGAACACTAACTATTGTATGTCATTTTCTACTTGAATCTTGGTTCTCAAAATCCACATTAAAAGACAGACAAAGAGGATAAACTATAAAGAATAATTAACAAAATTCTCCATTACCGCGTGTTTTTTTTTCTCCTTTTCTTTTGTTTCAAACAAAAATGGCAAATAGAGTAAAGATTGAGACTTTTTTTTTTTTATTTATCTACGTGGAATTTCCATATATGCAGAATTAAATGCGGTTGAGTTTATTGAGACTTAAATTTAGAATCTCTCATTCATTAAGAAAAATATGAACATGAGTTTCACTAATATTAATCCTTTCTCGATCTCCCTCTTTTTTAAAGCGATCAAGGTCTTCTAAGTATTTTTCTTTGAACTTTAGTCCAAAGAGAGATAATATATTAATATATGTTGCCTAGATTAAGACATTTTATTTATAACGCACCAACTTTTCAAAAAATGCTTAATAATTATTTTAAGTATCTATCTTTTTCTTACTTTAAATCTTACAAATTAAGTCTGATCATAAATAATTTCTAATCAGTGAAGCTACAAACCTTTGGTTGGGAAATTATAGTGCTGAAAAATAGATTGATTTTCTGGCCCAAAAATCGACAATGACCGACTGCCCATTTTAAGTAGTCCAAACCGACCGGAAGGGAGGGTGGAGAATCAGCAAGTCTAACTTCAGTCGATGGGGACAATTTGAGAGAAAAAAATATTAAACTTTAATATTCAAACTTATTGTTAAAGAAGTCGAATGGGTGAACAAGCGATGCGCAAGCAGTAACTCCTATAGACATTGGTTCTTCATGGGATGGTATAAGCGATGGGGATGGTGGGAGGTGAGAAATAGCTTGTGGGACCGTTGGTCTGTAGTTCTAGTCCACCGGTGGATTGCTGGTCTGTGAAGGGAGAGTAGAGAGAAAGAGAGAGATCAGTGAGGTCGAAAAAGGGAGAAGGAATGGGGTTAGGGCTTCAGCCTTAACCAAAGCGACATTGTTTGGTTTATTAAACCAAACTGCATCATTTAACTTAGTTAAACAAGGCGTTTTATATAAGAACAAAATAAAGATTAATATATATAATCGGTCAGTTCATCGATTTGCAAAAGCTTCAAATAGGGAACCAAACCGATCAATGTCGATTTTTGCCTCGTGCTAACTGACTAGTTCTCCATCGGTTTTGGCTGATTCCGACATCCAGCAGCCAATTTTGATCGATTCCGACTGGTTTTATTGGTTTATGTCGACCCCTAGGAAATTGTTGATCTTTCATAATAGAAAACAACAAACTTACAACTATTTTACGACTCTATTTAAAATGAGGTTAATTATGTAAAATTAAAATTATTTTTAATGAGGTAGTACACTCATTTTGGTTGGTTTGAAATGAATTGTGAAAGAGTCGTAAGTATATCATTACTTCTTACATAATGTCTTGTAAGGTGGTTACTTAGGATACACGTCAACCAAACTCTCCCCTTCATTTTTGGACATATCTATGTTTCCTTGGATGTACGGGCCAAAATGAAATGTTCTCTACCTATGATTATGATATATGGTATTTTATGACATCAAAGAAGATGAGTGCACATGTTATTTTTCTTCTCCATATTACTATATAACTGTTAACCAATATTCATTATGTGACCCTAATAGCCTCCAGCTGGATTCCAATCAATTCAAGATCTCTGAAGATCAGTACACAGATACTACCGTTAGAACTAATTTAGCATGAAAATGTTCTTTGTTACCTTATTTAAATATTTGTCTAGTTGCAGAGATTTTATTCGTTGGCTGCAATCTCTCAAATTCTTTGTATTTAAACAGATCATTATCAATAAAATTATATATAGTTTTTCATCCATCTTTTGCTTTCTTACATGGTACCAGAGCCCCTCAGGTAACACCTTTTGATCCGAATGGCTGATAACACATCTTCATCCTTTGTGATCCCCAATATCACACAATTCATCTCCATCAAACTGGACCACCAAAACTATCTACTATGGATTTCACAATTTCTTCCAATATTGCGCACTTTTGATCTTCTAGAAATAGTTGGTGGTAGTGAGCCATGCCCACCTCAATTTATTCCTACCTCACAGGATGATCCCACCCCCATACTCAATCTTGGCTTTGTCCTTTGGATAAAGAAGAATCAGTTCATACTCAGTTAGCTGAATGCCACCTTATAAAATGGGGTACTGGCCACAATTTATGACGTCCATTCATCCAAGCAAGTTTGGACTTCTCTAGCTAGCAGATTTGCCTCTCACTCAAGGTTTCGGGTGGCACATCTCACGAGATAGTTGCAAACCCTTCGCCAAGACTCCAAAACTTGCACAATATATCTTCAAATAGCTAAGCAAATTACTAACCAACTTGCTGCAGTTGGCAAAACAGTTGATGATGAAGATCTTATTACTTACATTGTAAGTGGTCTTCACCCCTCTTACACTCCTTTTATCACAACATTTTCCTTTGCTACCCATGATCATCCCATGGCCTTTGAAGCATTTCAATGTGAACTTCTTAACTTTGAAGCTCTCTTTATTTCTCAACAACAGTATATTCTTCCAGACTCGAGTAGCCTTACTATGTTCTCAAACAAGCCCAACAAAAGCTTCCCTCCTCGTAAAAACAAGAACCAACACTCAAACAAGTCCTTTTATCCACAAAACCAGCAATCAAAAACTGTTTCCACTTCCTCATCTGCACAGCCCACTCCTGATAAAACCAACAATGTTTTCTTAAGCACTCCGGTTCCTTGTCATATCTGTGGAAAAACCAACTACCAAGCCCTTGATTGTTACCAAAGGATGGACTTTGCTTATCAAGGGTGTCATTCCCCCTCTCAGGTGGCAGCTATGGTGGCCCAATCTAATGTTATGCAAGTGGATGAAGCTGAGCAGTTATGGTATGCAGATAGCGTTGCCAACAACCACATTACTTCAGCTTTTGACAATCTTAGTCTACAACAACTATTCAAAGGAACTGAAGCTGTGACAGTTGGAAATGGATCCAACCTTTCCATTGCAAATACTAGTTCTTCCACACTTGTCTCTAATGGTTCCTCGTTACATTTAAATAATATTCTTCATTGTCCACAAGCATCAACCAATTTATTATCCATTCAAAAGTTTTGTGCTAACAATGCTTGTTATTTTATTCTCACTACTGATTTTTTTTATGGTGAAGGACATTCAAACCGAGAAGATCCTTTTGTAAGGAAAGAGTAAAGATAACCTCTATCCATTACACCTCAAAAAGCTATTCCACAAAACATCACAGCAACCTACAACCTTCCTAGGTGTCAAGACCACTCTTCGTACATGACATAATAGACTAGGGCATCTGGGTCAAGACATTGTTAGTCGTGTGATCCACTCTAACAATCTTCCTATACTGCACTCCATTTCTTTTGATATTTGTGAATCTTGTCAATTAGCAAAACATAGAAGGCTGCCATTTCATTCTTCAAATAGACAGTCTTCTCATCCTCTTGAATTATTGCATTTTGATGTATGGACTTCTCTCATTCCTTCTTTAGCTGAATTTAAATACTATGTCATTTTTGTAGTTGATTACTCACGATTTACATGTCTATTTCCCCTCAAAATGAAATCTGTTGTGCTTACTTGGTTCATTAAATTAAAAAACACAGTAGAAAACTTGCTCTTTTACAAGATCAAACATTTTCAATCTGACGGAGGAGATGAATACACCTCTCTTCCTTTCAAAACATACCTAGATTCCAATGAGATTTATCATAGAATTTTATGTCCTCACACTACCCAACAGAATGGGCTAGTTGAGAGAAAACATTTTCACCTTACCGAAACATGAAAACATTTTTACCTCACCGAAACATGTCTCTCTCTACTAGCCACATCCCAACTACCACATACATACTAGGTTGAAGCAGTCTCTACAGCAGTCTTTCTCATCTCAATCGACTCCCCACCCTAGTACTTCATTTCTCTTCACCCTACACTACCCTATTCCACAAACCACCTAATTATCAATTATTGAGAGTCTTTGGTTGTGCTTGTTACCTGTTTCTTCGACCTTATAGCAAGCATAAACTAGAGTTTCACACTAGAAAGTGTATCTTTCTAGGCTACCCCTCTAGATACAAGTGCCTTGACCCTATTTCTAACAAAATTTACATTTCTAGGCACGTGATTTGGATGAACAATTTTTCCTAGCAAAGGATGATTCCCTATCTTCACTCTAGACTTGCAAGGACCTTCCCTCAGGTACAGATTCCTTCCCTAACTCTAATTCTTCTCTTGCCATTCCAGCTCCTTTTCCATTATCATCATCTCTTACTTCACTCTCTCTCGAGAACTTATTTTCTTCCAATCCCATCTCTACCACACCACTTCCCCAGTCATCATCACCTTAGCCAACACACTCTCCATCAACCACAATATCTCCAACACTATAGACTAATCTGTCACCTCCTCACCATCCCATGGTCACTCGAGCTCAAGTAGGCACTTCTAAGCCTAAATCATTTCTAGAATACCAACTCTATTATTCCACCAAGTACCCTATCACTACATTCCACTGCACCCACATCTTTTAAACAGGCTGCCCAAATACCTGAATGGCAAGAAGTTATGACAGCTGAGTTTCATGCCCTTCAAACCAACCAAACCTGGACTATCTACCCAAGACCTATAAACCACCATGTCATTCACTACAAATGGGTTTTTAAACTCAAGCAAAAAGTTAATGGTTCTATAGATAGCTATAAGACTCGATTGGTGGCAAAAGGATATGAGTAACGAGATGGCATTGACTACACTGAAACTTTCAGTCCAATAATTAAACCAACCACAATCCGAGTGGTGTTAGCACTTGTTGTCGCCTTTAACTGGCCCATCACACGACTGGACATGTCAAATGCCTTTTTACATGGTTCTTTGTAGGAAACAGTGTATATAGAGCAACCACAAGGCTTTAAACACCCTCTTTTTCCTGATTGTGTGTGCAAGCTCAAAAAGTCCATCTATGGACTCAAACAAGCCCCACAAGCTTGGTTTAATAAGCTCTCCCAAGTCCTAATGTCTCTTGACTTTACTAAGTCACAAGTGGATCACTCACTCTTTGTCTTTCAGCAGGGAAACTTTCTCATCTATGTATTTGTGTATGTAGATGACATTCTGGTCACCGGAACACATCCAACCCACATTTCATCTCTCATAAAGTTGCTACAAAAAGAATTTTCCCTCAAGGACCTTAGTGCTCTAGCATTTTTCCTTGGCATTCAGGCCACACGGGATGACACTGGTCTGTATCTCAACCAGTCCAAATATATTCTAGATACTCTACATCAAGCCAAAATTATAGGTGCCAAACCTTGCTCTTCCCCCATTGCTTGTGGCACTAAACTCTCACAAAATGATGGTGGTCCTCTTGTTAATGACATTGAGAATCGTCAAATTGTTGGAGCTCTTCAACACTACACTTTGACAAGACCTGATATAGCATACTCCATTAACCAACTCTGTCAATTTCTGCATGCTCCGAGAACTAGTCATTGGTCTACTGCTAAGAGAGTTCTACAATATCTCAAAGGAACCATCGCACATGGGCTTCACTTCAATACTGGCTCTCTTAATCTCAATGCATTTTGTGACTCAGATTGGGCAGGTTCACTTGATGATAGAAGGTCCACAAGTGGATTCAGCATCTACCTTGTACCTTGCCTCATTGCTTAGAGTGCCAAGAAACAGCCCATTGTATCCCGCATCAGCACCGAGGAAGAATACTGGTCTTTATCCATTGTTACTGCAAAATTATAGTGGCTCCGCATGTTGTTCAAAGATTTACATATCTTCCTTCCCAATACTCCAACCATATAATAATCTCGGTGACATAGCCCTTGCATCAAATCTTATTTTTCATGCCAGAACTAAACACATCGAAGTAGATTATCACTTCATCAGAGAAAAGGTACTTAACCAAGACATTCATCAAATCAATGTGTTGATATCTTTAGTAAGAGACTGACTACTGCACGGTTCCTTTGGCTACGTGACAAGTTAATGCTCCAAGAAACCCCATTAGTTTGAGGGGGAGTGTTAACCAATATTCATCATGTGATCCTAATAGCCTCCAGCTAGATTCCAATCAATTCAAGATCCCTGAAGATCAGTACACAGATACTACCGTTAGAACTAATTTAGCATGACAATGTTCTTAGTTATCTTATTTAAATATTAGTCTAGCTATACATATTTTATTCAATGGCTGCAATCTCTCAAATTATTTGTATTTAAATAGATCATTATCAATGAAATTATATACAATTTTTCATCCATTTTTTGCTTTCTTACAATAACTTTTTAATAAAGATGTTTTTCTCAATTAATCTGTAGATTTCACAATACCATATGATGTCCACAGACAATGTGAATTCCAATATTAAATACAATGAAATCCGCATATTATGTCTATATCCCTCTGAATTATAAAATCATAAGGAACTTTAATCTCATTTGTTTTACTTTCAATCTCGAACTGTAGAAGGATGAGAAACATGTGAAATTACGGCTTAAAATCTTTTGAAGCGTGTAGAAGGTGCGCACAGTGCGGACAATTGTAGTCTCACTTACAAGAGTTTAGTCCATTGCTTTTTTCTATTGTGATGCGGAGAAAGCAATGCCTTTTGTCTATTAAAAATAATTTGTGCAAGGACTGTTTTCCACGGGAGGCGCACGGACACACTGATTTTTTGTGCATTGTTCATGAATACTTTCGAATTAAATCATCACTCCCTTAGCAATATGAATGTGAGCTACCAAAGTTATTACAATTCTCCTTAATTTGAAACATCAGCTGCAATTTGCGCAATCCTTAGAATTGATAAAATTAAGTGATGTAGGCAATCAAATTGTTTTCAATTATCAAAGCAATTCCAAAAAAAAAAAAAAAATAGAAGAAGAATTTGTTTTGATAATTATAAAAACCAAATCATAATTATTTTTCGAGAAATGAAATTAAAGTGCACATTTTGAAAAAAAAATAGTAAATATGACTCACATAAAAAAATTAATTTTTTAATGGTAGATCCCACTTTTTCAAAATGAATGCGTAGAAATTACACAACTCATAATTGTATCTAACATTATTCTTATTTTTCATCTGTTTTTCACGTAGCTTTTGAGATTCTAAAGTGACGGTGGCAATGGCTATTATATCCAAACTAGGCCTGCAACCCGAGTAACCCGTCCATGTTTTTGGCCCGACCCAACCCGCATGTTGAAGTTTCCAATCGGACCCAACCTCTCTAATTCGGGTCGGGTCAACCCGTTTTCCTTTAAGCTGGCACTAGGGACTCTAAAGGTTCTATGTTGGTCATGTAGAAGATGATTTCCGACTGGCATTTAAAAGAAGAATAAAAAAAAATACTTCATTCATAAAAAAATCAGGAACATGGAGGTGAAAACTTGTTCAAGGAAATCACAGGTATGGTTAAAAACTTAGATACACTCCCAGCATCATCTTGTAAACATTGTTGTATCTACAAGGTTTCAGATTAATTAAGCCTTTCCATCTTAATAACTCAAAATTGCAAACCATGAAAAGTTTTTATGAAGGTTTGAATTCCACATTTAAAAGAAGAATAAGCTTTGCAGCAGTGCAAAGAAGCATACCAAAGTGATATTGGTTCGGCTCATCGTCTCAGGGGATTGGAAGTGAAGGTAGAAGATAAGCTGAGATGAGCCTGACAGTGGGTTCGGGTTGTGGATGATGGCGTCATGACAAAGAGAAGTGGGGAGGAGGGGAACAGAGGCGATACAAAGAGAAGTGGGAGGGGGCTAGCTAGAGTTTCAATTTCATGTGCCAACTGTATAGCCTGGTTGTTTTAAGAGGTGGGTTGCCTGAAATTTACAGATCGAACCCAAAATATAGTTAAAAACGGTTTTTTTGGTGCGGGTAGGCGGATCGGGCCAAGCAGTTTTTTGCACAACCCTAATCCAAACCACAACAATGAAGGAGAATAAGAAGAGACGGATGACAAATCTAGAGGTGTGGGAGTGAGAACCGAGTTTATGGAGGTAGTGAGGTTAGAAAGTTGTATGGAGGGGTTGCTGAGACGTTGCATGTGTGCTTGGAAGGGTTTTGGGATTGCCTAGGACAGATGGAAATTAGCCACTTGCATGCCAACACGGCATCGTTGGATGGCTGGAGATGAGCCACTTATGCCCGTTCTACCCCTTCCCCATGCCAGCTCCTGACTCCTACTTTCTAATATCTTTCTTCTTCAAATTTGCTAACAGGCTGAGCATCTCATACACTTGAAGCAATTTTCCTAGCACTAAACCGATTCGAGGAGGTTTCATCAGGAACTTATGGGTATCTCATGCCAATTTCAGATAATCTCGTCGGAGTTGCAACAAAGCCTTTGAGCTCTACATTCACTTTTTGAAGATTCATGAATCTAAAAGAGTTTTTTTTTTTTAGTAAAAATATTTTATATATATAAAAAAAAGTAACCAAGTACATTGAATGTATACAAGATAACGCCTTACCCATAATAGAAAACTCCTAATAACCCAAAAAGTCCGCGAAAAATAATCCAAAATACACCAAACCCGACCACAAACCCCTTGCTTCCCGTAGAACTAAAACTCTACCCAAATATCTAAAAGAGTCTTTATGTTCTTGTAATGTTCTGTTGGAATTTTTATTAAGAAATACAATAACATTGAAAATTCATAATTGTTTCTGTTGCTAGGGAAAACAAAAAGGTTTTAAGTAACTAAAAATGCAGCAAAATTACAAGATTCAATCTAGCTCTTACCTCTTTGTATTAGCCTTCTCAGCTGCTTCACAACTCAGTAAGAGACAACAAATCGACAAAAATCTAAATCTCAACGACTACATAACACATTCGAGACTCCATACCATTG
This sequence comes from Juglans regia, assembly GCF_001411555.2. Lineage (NCBI taxonomy): Eukaryota > Viridiplantae > Streptophyta > Magnoliopsida > Fagales > Juglandaceae > Juglans > Juglans regia. The sequence continues at coordinate 8,595,859 of NC_049906.1, read as the reverse complement.
TAACCCAAAATCGCCACAATGCAGTAAATGACTTATAGCTAAGAAGAACCCCTCCGGACTCTGGCTCCACGATTTCACAAATCAAAGGCCCATGTCTATAATGACAAGCTTCATGCATCCAGGCAAATTAATCAAATTAACATCAGTGCTTCATGCTTATAGGTAAATCAAATATTTTCAATTATCAAAGCAATAGAGTCTACCATTCATCCTTCTATTATGTCTTTCAGCACTTGGCTTACTGGCAGCAGCAACAGATGAACCAACTTCATCACCTTTGGATCCCATATCAAAAGTTCTAGTAAGGATAGCCGGAAGTGCATTCCATGTCCTTCCAAGATATCATCTTCCTACGATCCCTTCCTCTAAATGATCTGGCAAGAAGCCGACCACTGACAGGCTTAGACAGACCGACATCAACCACGGAAATACCCCTCCTTTTTCCCGAGGATGGGGATGCCTCATCCATCAAATAGTCAAAAAACATTGCAAGACAACGCACTTGGTGAGATAAAATATAGTTTTCCTGATCCACGGGTAGCATTTTTAATATATGTAGATTGACCTACAAAATGCAAATGGTAAAGGATAACTTGTAAGAAGATTTCAGCATGTAAGCACGTGTAAGTACAAAGGAGAAGCAAAAAATGATATTAATGATCCGCAAACTATTATGAAGGAAAGAAATTAGCTGATAGACTCATTTAAGCTGTGTTTTGCTTGGGAAAATGTCAGGAAGTCAGTAGCAACTAACTTCTGGAATTTAGAGAGAAAAACGAAGCAAATCCATGATGAAATATGGGATGAAAGTTCTTCCAGAGAAAGCTACTCTAAAGCATGCACTTAAAACTTAAAACTTAAAAGTTAAAATGCAAAAATTATCTTGTGATCTATAACATCGAGGGCAGGCTAATAAGTTGGAATAAGATTATAATACTTATTAAATAAATAAATAAAAAAAGGATTATAATCCCTTCCACCATGCTTTCATGTTTTAAAGAATTAATACTGCAGGCCACAGCATATTCAAAGTACTGAAAGTAGCCATTCCCAAGACAGTTATTGATTACCTCGGCTTCAATGGCACAGAGTTCATTATACCACTCTGAACCATCACTTTCTGAATGATTTCCCCCAGAGGTTTTATTGTAAAGACTCAAAGCAAAATGTGGAGGCCTTAGAGGATATTCCATGCTGATCATGATCTGTCATAATTGAATGAAATGTGAAGCATCCAACAATCAATGAATGGACAAGATTCAAGAACTTAGAGAGAATTTAGTTACCTTGGCTTCTAACTTCCAAATTCTCTGGTCAGTATCCATGTTCCTGGTTAAAACAAGACAAAATTCCTTGGCCCCATAATTCACCCATGACTTTTCACCCACCTCATAATATTGAGTAGCAGTATTTTCTGACTCAAGTTCAATATATGCAGGCCCATCCTGATCGCTATCAGAATCCAGCATCAGATCCAAATCGTCATCAGGTTTCTTAAAACTTAGGGATTTTGTCTTGGATATTGGAGGTACTAGGCTCTTTGAAATTAAAGTCAGCTGCCTGGAATGCTCATGATTAGATCCTTTTAAACGATTAAGTTTAACATTACCCGTGACAGATGCAGAGGGAACCAAAGATGGAAGCTCCCCATCTTCCCTTGCACTCTCTAGTTCTTCTTTTGAAGTACCAGATCGGCCATTCATATCATCTATAGATTCCCGAACTTGCTCTGTTTCTACAACGGGCAAAGATAAAGCCTGAATAGATTGGTGTCCTACAGTTGACCAACCATGCAAATTGCTAATAGGGTTATGCAAAGCCCACGGAACACTTTCACAAGTTACAGCAGGCCACCTAAGCTTCATAAGCAAATCAAGCTGTGACCTGTAAGCCAATAAGAATTTGAAAATTTCAACATAACACCCATCTTGAGATGCTGGCAAACAAGACATAGGGAGCCCCAGCATATAAATTTCCCACTTTTAAAAGGCAGCAAATATAAGTAATGAACATGCAGCGCAGGATGAAGATCTTTAAATGACCAATATATTAGTCACAATATATTATAATAAAGGATGCCAAGAAAAGGCTAAAAAAGTGAACAAAAACATTAATTTTAAATTCATATTTGACCGCTCTAGCCTCTCCTAGTGATTTCTAGTTTGTCCTTGATGATCCAGTATTCCAAACATACAAAACAGTGACTCACACAAGAGCCAGCTGAGCCTTTTTCCGAGAACGAATTCTTTGCACAACTGTCTGGATGCGGTTCTGTTGACGATACAGTGAAAGACCAGATATAACAGCATCACTTTTAGCTGTTTCACCACTTGGAGCTTCATGGCTAGTAAGCAATGGAGACATCTCTGGCAAAAAGTCAATTCCTGCCAAATGCTGGGCCCACTTATATGGACGTGATGTTCTCTTTTCATCAAATTTGAGGGCATCACCAACTGAAAGCTTGGCTGCCTGCACCAAGATCCAGATCAATTGTTATCAATGTAAAAATGAAAAAGAGAAAGGGGGAAATGCAAGAAAAAAAGGATAGAAAATGGGAATATTGAAATGAAAATCACCAAGAAGACTGACAAAACATTCATACCTGATGAGGAAGTTCAATGCCAGTGTCATCAGGGAATAAGTTGCATAAGATGTTATTCTCAGATCCGTCATGGGACCCTTCAATCCCAACACATACGGCATTCAACTTTAATAAGTATTCAAACTTCAGAGTGATAAGTTTTGCAGACTTCAGATCAGACACCTCGTCATCATAAATATGAAGGATTGTTTTAAGAGGATGAACTTGATATAATCCCTCCTGATCAAGGTTCTCCTTGCTTGGCACCCTCTTTGGCCGCTTTCTTCTCCTCTGGCCATCATCTTCCTCATCAGGTGCATCATCCTCCAATCTGGAACTCTCTACATTAGTTGATATGCCTGAACCATTAAACCACATCAGTATTCATTTCCCTTCTTTTTTTGTTCTGGAGCCAACCTCCTAGGGTTTAACATATCTGAATTATTTAATAATTGATCCCCCTGGTTTGTGCAAAATGCAGAATTCTATCATCACCAAGTCAAAGAAAAGCTACTATGTGAAAGCATATATGGAGTATAGATTTGCATAAATTCAAGAAAAAAGAAATGCCATGATTTTGACCATGATATATCAATAATAGAGGTTGTCTACACTTGAAACATTAGATGAATATCCAAAAAGTGGTTAAAGTGTGTACCAGTGTCCTTATTTGCTTGCTGGCGGGCAAAAGCTTGAGCATCCTTCAAACTTCCTACTATCTCCAAGTCCATATTTTCACAGAATGCTTCCTTTTGTGCTAAGAACTCTGAGTAAATTACATAAAGAGGTGGTGGAAGCAACTCCGCCAAATGGTGCTGCTTTAGTTTCTTTGTATGCAGAACCCCTAACTGGTTCTGCACCGGCAAGGATGCTTTCTTAAGGGACTTAAGGTGCGAAGGAAGACTTGACAAGAATTTCTTGCGGTTTGCAATTGCATCCAAAAGCTTTTTCTTTTGCAATTCCAATTTCTCATGAAGTTTGCAGAGCTCTTTTCGCTGATAAGATGTTACTAAATCAGCAATCCCAATACCATACTCGAAAAATTAAAGAAAGTGACAATATCGAACATGAACAGAGAACGTTTAAATGAAATACAAATTTATTTTATTTTTTTTTATAATTAAAAAGATATATTGCTCAAAGAATAGGCCTAGCCCAGTATTTACAATATCGGACCCTGACTAAGAGGGCGCCAAAGAGACAAGAAAATCATGAAGGACCATGCCATTAAAATCAACTGCAATAGCCCAAGAACAAAGAGTGCTATAAAATAATGCTAACAGTTCCTCTAGCGATCTCTCCTTGTCTTCAAACGTCCGCGCATTTTGTTCCTGCCATAGACACCACAAGATACACATTGGGATCATCTTCCAAACCCTTTTAATCTGATGTATACCTCCAATGTTTGGCCAAATAGCCAGCACTGCCACCACTTTCTCCGGCATGACCCACGCCAATTCAACCCTACTAAGTACCTCATACTATAAAGCCCTTGCAATCACACAAGCCCTTGTTTTGGAGGGAAGGTGTGATACCCCATATAATATGGATAAGGGTAGGTGGTGTATGGGATCCCACATTACTTGGGAATGAGAAGTTCTTGCTCTTTATAAGGTTCCAATGGGACTCTAATTATATAATTGACTAGTCCTTTTGGAGTATAGACCATGTGGTTTGGGCCTTCCATTGAGGCGTTACAAATGGTATTAGAGCATATCCCAACCAGAAATGTGGGACTTGAGCCGTGCCACCTACAATGGACTGGCCCAACGAGGACGTCGGGAATATAAGGGGGGTAGATTGTGATACCCCATATGATATGGATAAGAGTAGGTGATGTATGAGATCCCACATTGCTTGGAAAGGAGAAGTTCTTGCTCTTTATAAGGTTCCAATAGGACTCTAATTGTATCATTGACTAGTCCTTTTGGAGTATAGGTCATGTGGTTTGGACCTTCCATTGAGGCGTTACAGAAGGTGTGATACCCCATATGATAAAAATAAGGGTAGGTGAATATGAGATCCCACATTGCTTGGGAAGTAGAAATTCTTGCTCTTTATAAGGTTTCAATGGGGTTTCAATTATATCATTGACTAGTCCTTTTGGGGTATAGCTCATGCGATTTGGGTATTTCATTAGGGTGTTACAAATGGTATCAAAGTCTATCCCAACCAGAAATATGAAACTTGAGCCATGCCATCTACGAAGGACGGGCCAACGAGGACATCGAGAATTTTTTTTTTTTTTTTTTTTTGGGGGGGGGAGAGAGAGAGAGAGAGAGATTGTGATACCCCATATGATAAAAATAAGGGTAGGTGGTGTATGAGATCCCACATTGCTTGAGAATAAGAAGTTCTTACTCTTTATGAGGTTCCAATGGGACTCCAATGTATTATTGACTAGTCCTTTTAGAGTATAGGTCATGTGGTTTAGGCCTTCTATTGAAGCATTACATAAGAAAATCAAACTTACAAATCAAGAAAGACATACTTGACATTGATTATAGGATAGATGACAAGCACCATGCATCCTCTAAAAAGGATCGTTTCTATAAATATCATATCTGGCCACATCTTCACATGAATTCATAGCTGTCCATGCCCAAGGGCATGTGTGTTGGTATATGAACTCACTTATACATGCACATACTAGAAAGAATCATTAGTCCAACTTTTCATTTCTTGAATAGGCTTCAAATCCCAAGGCACACAGTAATGCAATACTTGTATTAAGATACATCAAGCTTATGAACAAGTTATGTGTTATGCCAAAACCCAAAGCTTCCACATCCAATGTTAAATTTGAAAAGGCTAAACAAAAGCTGTAATAGAATTATTCCATAAGCCATTTAGAAGGAAAAAACAATCAAATACAATTTGACAGCAAAGAATTACATAACTGAGTTCAAGTAAAGAAATGCAAAACTTCAATATTATTCCCATCCCACCACCTCTTCTATCAATAAGTAGATTGGGCAATAAGAGCCACACTTTTAAGTACCCGCTAGCCTTCGGCCAAGTATGATATACAAGTGGGACTTGCATTATTATTAATTTTTTATTGGTAAAGGAATTTCATTGATGAGAAGTAGGCATAGTCCAAGCATACGGGACATGTACAAGAGCAACAACTATGCATGCTTGTCTAAAGATACAAAAAGTTCATGGATATTCATGCCATTAAAATCTATTACAATTGACCAATAACTCCTAAATCAATGAGTAACCTGATTGCACAAAGTTTCTGGGAAAAAGAATATAACATATTCTTGGCAATAGTAACCAAATACAATGAGGAGCAAGCACCTGGAACAGCTCAAAATGGAGCCTTTTCAACATCAGATCGTGCCCACTGTCCTTGGACAATGTCTTGCCTTTGATATCTTCAGGTGCATCACGGAAAAACTCTTCCTCGGAAACCAGTTCAATATCAGGGTATTTTGACCTGAAATCTTTACAAGCCTTTATTGCTTTAACATAGTGATTTTTCTCGTACATCAAATTGTGAAGCTGAAGAGTTGTGAAGTCCACCGGTGCCTTTGCACGCTCTGTTTCTGCTTTTACACGATCTTCTTCTAGTAAAATGGACCGGTTTGCCTGCGCCAGAACAACACAAAGAATCATTGAGAGGATAATGTAAACAATCAAATAGTACTTAGGCAAAAGAGCATCAGTTTCAGTTTGGCTCTAGATACAATCCTAACAAAGAAATTACATTTTCTCACGGAAAGAGGTAAGCTTAATCAAATTGAAGAAACTATATCGCTTGAATTAAACAACAAAACACAAAACCATAAATTACAAACCCTAGCGAGAGAGAAGAAAGGGAAGGTACCTGGCGGAGGGTAATGAAGTGGAGGAACATCTGAGTGACGAGCTCTCGGAGTAGAGATTTGGGCTGCCCTTCTTTCTTGATGGAGAGAATCTTGGCCACGATATCCTCCACCGAGGCCTTGCTCTCTTGCAGCATTTCGTGCGCCGACCTCTCTACCTTGCGCTGGACTGCTGACTGCCCATCCTCATCGTCCACCACCATCGCTCCCTCGTCTATCTCCCCGTCTTCCATCGTCCGGTGGTATCTCCGGCGTCTCGGTTATGGTCGTGTCTACTGAACCTTGTAAAATAAAGAGTGCGGGCCGTGACCCTTCGAACTTTCGAAGTTCAGAAGCTCGTAAGAGAAACGTTCTTCGAAAACCTCATTCACAAAGATTCTTCCAAATTTTAGGCCTACCTTCATTCCATTTTCAAAAACAAAAAAATAAAAAATAAAAAGATTCTTCTCACGTTTTAAAAAGAATTTTTTGTTTTTGTTTTTGTTTTTTATCTTTGCCTATACTTTTAAAAAGTCAAAAATACATCTCCAAAACAAAAATATCCTAAAACGTTATAAAATTAAGAGAAGTAATAAAAGAATTGAAAGATTACAACATTGACTTAGCTCTTCAAGAGTTCAATATCATTCATTTTGAATTTTTTGTGTTGTACAAATAATCTACAAGACACCCTCTTATAGGCATAGGAGGATAAACTATATGAAATGGTGATACATGAATTAACAAGATCCATTCATAAATTTGAAAATTTCAAGAAGGAATTGATACATGAATTGGCTAGAATTTTAAAAGGTGGAATCTAAATAGTCATCCACTAAGTTCATGTATATATTTATAACACTCTCTCTTGGGTGATCCAACACAAAAAACATGTCTTGTTAAAACATTGCCAAAAAAAAAAAAATCCAAAAGAAAAAAAAAATCAATGGCAAAGGAAAACGAGTACAACGTTCTTATGTACTTTGGAATACTTTAGTATTGTCTCATTAAAACCTTGCAAATGAAAACCTAGAAGAAAAAAACATAGAGAGGGAAAAAGAGTATTGTCCTTATGATCATTATCTCACCCTCAAAAGTATAGAGAGGTTCAGTAGTTTATAATAAAAGATCTTTGAGTTGATGCACATCTCAATATTGTATACCAACTTCTTAAATGTTATAGTTGGTAATGTTTTAGTGAATAGATCTGTCAAATTATCACTTGATCTTATTTGTTTGATATCAATATCACCACTCTTTTGGAACTCATTTGTATAAAAGGACTTTGGTGAAATATGATTGGTTCTATCACCTTTGATATAGCCTCCCTTGATTTGTGTGATACAAGCAGCATTATCTTCATATAATGTTGTTGGGCTATCTTTGATTGTAGATAAAGCACATTTTTCTTGAATGTGTTGAATTATTGAACTTAACCAAATGCATTCCTGATTTGCTTTATGAATTGTAATATTCTCTCAGTGTTTGGAAAAAAGTGGCAACTAATGTTTGTTTGATAGATCTCCATATATTAACAGTACCACCACAAGTGAATAGGTATCATATTTGTGATCTTCCTCTTTGCGGATCAGAGAAGTAATCGAGTCTATAACCAATTAATTGAGGATTTGACCATTTTGGATAAAATAATCTCATGTCAACTGTTTTACGAATGTAGCATAGAACATGTTTGACACAATTTCAATGCTTTCGAGTTGTGCATAATTGTATCTTACTAGTAAGTTAATTGAAAAGACAATATCTGGTCGTGTACAATTTGCAAGATACATCAAAACATCAATTGCACTAAGAAACAGTACTTCAGGATCAAGAGTTATTAATCATCTTCTTGAGGGAGAAATTGGTCTCATACCAAGTGACTGGACAACCAGTAGAGTACCTAAAGGATGAGCTTTGTCCATATAAAAGTGTTTTATAACTTTTCTGTATATGTTGATTGATGGACAGGAATTGCATTTGTAAAGTACTCAATTTACAAACCAAGAAAAACTCTTATTTTTCCAATGTCTTTCATTTCAAATTTATTTTTAAATAAATTGCAATTTTTATAAGCTCTTATGGAGTCCTAACAAGATTTATGTCATCTATATATACAACAACTTCTGGCCTAAACTTATTGTTGTAATGTAAAGATATTCATCACTTCCTTTATTGGCGGTTTCAACGTGATAATCATTACGACGAATATATTTAAAATTAAGTACGTTTCTTCTATTTTCAAGAACATAAAGAATAGTCAATAATAAAAAATTTTCCTTTCTGTAACATGATATTGGCTCTTCTGGAGCCTTCAATTAAGTTCAATGAATATAATATTGCATTGACGCAGACTCTATTTAATGTTAGATATTAAAAATATTTCATATTTTTAAGAATTGTGTTTGTTGTACAACTATCTGCCAGATACAGATCTTTACCATTCATCTTGAATTGGTCAATGCATCAATAGAACCCATATCTACTTATAAACACAAATATATATAAAATCTTATTAATGAAAATGAAAGTTTAAATGAAAGTTTAACAACATGTACTAAAAGAAAAAAAAAAAACTCAATCATAGTGTGATTACATAATAAAAAGAAAAATTAATTGTTATGGTCATACGCATCAGTAATCAAAAGATATTGTCTCCGTTAGGATCCACAAAGAAATCAGAAACAACGAGATGAGTTAGGTCCATGCTATTAGTATTATCAAAATAAGTTAGATAATCTTTTGGATCCTTATGGTCGGCAAAATTCATTTCAACCCTGTTAACGTATAAATTTGCACAACAGACTAAAATAGGAGAAACATTCATCCCCAGCCCACGGAGGTTACTCGAGTCTCGATGATGCGGTCTGATGTCCACGATGGCATTTTGCGAGCGTCGGTACGATGTTCGTATGTACATCTAAGGGTGATACCCGAATTTTTCCCCTTACCTCGCCCCCGTCCATGCGAGGGCGGGGTACCCCGTTTGCTGACCGAGGTGCAGGGGTGGACCTCCGTCAGTCCGCACACCCGCATTCCCCGTACAGTTTTCTAGGCCCTAAATGGCCCAAAATCCGTTTTTAAACCACTCTGAGTCCAGAATTTAACTTGAAAAATATATAGATTTAAAAACTGGAAAAAAAAATATATATATATATATATATATATATATATATATATATATAGATTGAACTATAAAGTTTCAACTATTAACTAATTAAGTAATAATCATCACTAAGGCACTAAACTAAAATAAGTAGTTTATAATTATACAAATTAAGAGAACTAATAAATTATTACACTATTACAAACTCCTCTAAAAAAAAATATTACAAATTGTATAATTAACTATTGTAGCAACATTACAATTAATTGTAAATTAACAAAATCATAATTTTTCAATTTGATCAATTTGATTTTGGGGTGGAGTTGTGGCGGTGAGTTCACTGAGTTGTGAGTTGTATCGATTGCTGGGAGATTTAAAATCAAGATCATAAAAGTTAGTTATAAAATCTGAAATATTAATATATTAAAAATAAAACAAATTAGAATTAAAAAGTTATAAATATGAAACAAAATTTTAAATGCAAAAAATAATTAAGGGAGAAATTGTGCAAACCATGGCAATGGTGGGTCCAATACAAAGTCATACTGCATCGGAGGTAGCCGTAGATGCCGTCTCATGGTGCCTACAAAGTCATATGGGATCATTTTAGGAATCTTGAAGTGTTGTACCCTGTGGTGCCTGCAAAATGCTAAAAGAGAACGGTTTTCTATTTAATGTTGGAAACAGTATCATTCTTAATAGATTTAAAATCATCTCCAATAAAAGTCTGAATGTTGTTCTGCAAATTAAATTGCAAACATGCCGTTTCCAGGTGTGGATAATGAATTCTTCACGGCCACCAGTGCATTCTATTTTTTTTTTTTTTTAAAAAAAGCAATACAAAATTCAATCCCTTTGGAATGTAGCACTTTGTACAGAAAAATAATTACTCGGATAAGGGTCAGATTAATAAGAGAGAATGGTAAATAAAGTCTATGTAAAGGTGAAAATAAGTATGAAAATTGCAGCTATGATTGAAGAAATCGACCATGGATTCCTGAAATAATCACGCATCAAGGTTATTGCAGCTACTCCGGGCCCGAGTTATGAGTTGGGTCTGACACAGAAAGGGCCGACCACTTTCGGCGACTCAGGTGGTGGTTTGTCGGTGGTCGTACGGCCCCCAAAAGTGGAGGTGGGGGAAATCGTTGCAGAGGAACTGTGTATTGTTGAAGTGGAAGGCTCGGGGGGTGCTCAGGAAGGGCCGTCGTCGAGTGGGTTGCCTCAGACTATTTCGGCGAGCCTTGTCACAAACCTTGACATGTCTTCCTTGGTTCAGGTACAACTAAGGTGGTGGGGGCAGATATGGCTCATGGTGAGCCTCTAGAGGGAGTCCAAGAAGATCATTCTGCTTCTCTGGAGTGTGGGGGGGGGGCAGATTTGACTCACGGTGAGACTATGGTGTGTGGGGATATGTCGGATAAGGGGGAGTTAGATGAAGGGCAGGAGTTGATGCTTTATGATTCTTGTGTAAATTCAAAAGAGGGGGAGGAGTCAGTAGGAGAGGATCCTACCCCTATAAGTATGATCCCTCCTAGTGTGTCCTCTGATTGAGTGTTGAAAAAGGTAGAAGAATTGCAAAGTTGTATGGGAATCTCGTGTGAGGGCTATGAAGAGCAATTCAAGACATTGATTATAGCCATTGAGGCAGGACATCAAGGTGCAGGGTCAAAAAGGGAGAGGAAGTTGAAGAGGTTGATGTGGTTGACGTGGTCCATTAATTACGATAGAAAGGAGGGAAGTGCAAGTCGTGGTAGAAACAAGGGGAGGGCTGGAACAATTGATAAATGAAGCCAAAAATTCTGAGTTGGAATGTTAGGGGACTGAATGAAATTAATAAACGCCTTCGAATAAGAGCCTTATTAAGACAATGGAAGTTGGACATCATTTGCTTGCAGGAAACAAAGTTGAAGCTTATCAATAGAAGAATTATTCAGAGTATTTGGAGTTGTCAATTTGTAGATTGGGCATACTTACCTTTGAAAGGGGCCTCGGGTGGAGTGTTGGTGATGTGGGATAAGAGGGTGGTGGATAGTATTGATGAGTTTGTGGGAGAATATTCGGTGGGGTGTTTGTATAAAAATATTAAGGATGGCTTCGTATGGGCTTTTGCTGGGGAATATGGCCCTAACTTAGACAGTGAGAGGAGGTTGCTTTGGGATGAGCTAGCTGGCTTATGCTCTTGGTGGGAGGCTCCTTGGTGTATTGGTGGGGATTTTAACGTGACAAGATTTCCTAGCGGAAGATCAGGGGGGAAGACAAAATCAAGCTATGGTGGATTTCTCAGATTTCATTTTTGAGTTAGATTTGATGGATATACCTCTAATGGGAGGTGATTATACTTGGTCTAATTGTCAAGTTTGGTCAAGACTAGACAGATTCCTCATTTCTCCCTCATGGGAGCTGGGAGCTACAATATCCAAACTTAAGCGAGAAAAGTCTCCCAAGGATATGTTCAGATCATTTCCCGATCTTGTTAGATTGTGATGGCATTCAAGGGGGTAAAAGGCTGTTCAAGTTTGAGAATATGTGGTTAAAAACGGAGGGGTTTGTGGATTTGATTAGACAATGGTGGAATTCATACTGCTTTGAGGGTAATCCGAGCAATGTATTGGATGGAAAGTTGAAAGCTTTGAAGAAGGATTTGAAGACATGGAATGAACATGTATTTGGTGATGTAACTATACAGAAGAAGAGCTTATTTCAAGAATTACAAAGCTTGGAGGGTGTAGAAGAGGTGAACAACCTAAAAGATCAAGTAGTTTCTGAACTAGAACGTCTGACTTTAATGGAGGAGATTTCGTGGAGAAAAAAGTCAAGCGCATTGTGGCTTCGGGAGGGGGATAAATGCACAAAGTTTTTTCACAGAATTGCTAATGCACATAGTAGGTTCAATTCCATTGAGTCCCTGAATATAGATGGTGGTGCATCCTCAGATCAGGTTGTGATAAAGGAGTATGTGGCTGCCCATTTCGAACATCTGTTGTCGGAATCTCAGACCTGGAGGCCTACTGTAGATGGTTTAGCCTTTGAGGCCATTGATCAAAATAGTTCAGCCTGCTTGGAAAGGCCTTTTGAAGAGGAAGAAGTACAACAAGTAATCAGGAAAATGAATAAAGATAAAGCTCCAGGTCCGGACGGTTTCACTATGGCTTTTTTCCAATCTTGTTGGAAAGTGGCGAGGGAGGATGTAATGTTGGTTTTTTAGGAATTCTTCACTTATGGCAAATTTGATAAAAGCTTAAATGCTACTTTTATTGCTCTAGTGCCTAAAAAGATTGGTGCAATAGAGGTACAAGATTATAGGCCGATTAGTCTTGTGGGTAGTGTCTATAAGATACTTTCAAAAGTCCTTGCTAATAGGATGAGTTCGGTCATGACGAAGATCATTTCTAAGTCACAAAATGCATTTGTGAAAGGGAGACAAATTTTGGACTCGGTCCTTATAGCTAATGAATGTTTTGATAGCAGGATCAAGTCGGGAGTTCCACGTATTATATGCAAATTAGATATGGAAAAGGCCTATGATCATGTTAATTGGGATTTCTTGATTTATATGTTGGGAAGATGTGGTTTTGGAGAAAGATGGAGGAAATGGATGAGGTATTGTGTGTCAACGGCTCGCTTCTCAGTCTTGGTAAATGGGGACCCCATGGGGTTCTTCAATAGTTTGCGAAGACTACGTCAAGGTGATCCATTGTCACCCCTCTTGTTTGTTCTAGTTATGGAGGCGCTAAGTAGAATGGTGTCGGCTGCAGTAGAGGGAGGTTTTTTCTCTGGCTTCTCAGTAGGAGATATCCACGGCTCTACCATTATTTCTCACCTTTTGTTTGCATATGACACCTTGCTATTTTGTGAGGCAAATGTAGGGTATATTCAATCTTTGAAGGCCATCCTACTTTGTTTCGAAGCGGTATCGGGGTTGAAGATTAATCTTGCTAAGACAGAGATGGTTGTGGTTGGTGATGTAAACAATATCAGAGGGTTGGCTGACATATTGGGTTGTGTGGTTTCTTCGTTGCCAATGAAGTACCTTGGACTTCTGTTGGGGGCTTCCTTCAAAGCTAAGACAATTTGGGAGGTGATGCTAGAAAAATTTGAGCGGAGGCTGGCCGGGTGGAAAAGATTGTATTTATCTAAAGGGGGGCGTATCACGCTTATCAAAAGTACTTTATCCAACCTTCCCACATATTACTTATCTTTATTTCCTCATCCTGTAAGTATTGCAACTAGAATGGAGAAAATTCAATATGACTTTTTATGGAGTGGAATAGGAGATGAATTTAAATTCCACCTGGTGGGGTGGGACAAGGTATGTTCTCCTTTGAGGGATGGTGGCTTGGGGGTTAGGAATGTGAGAGATTTAAGGCCTTGTTAGGTAAATGGTTGTGGCGTTATAACAATAAGAGGGGAGCCTTATGGAAAGGGGTGATTGACATGAAGTATGGTCGTGAACGAGGGGGTAGGGTTTCTAAAAAAGGTAGGGGGTCTTATGGAGTGGGGCTATGGAAGTATATACGGAAAGGTTGGTGCTCCTTTGCTAGTAATACTCGGTTGTGTTTGGGGGATGGGAGTAGGATCAGCTTTTGGAAGGATGTGTGGGTGGGAGACACGGCCTTGAAGGAGACTTATCCCACAATTTTCAATATCGCAAGGGAGAAGGAAGCTATGGTGGTTGATTTGCGGGTAATTAACCAAGGTTCACATGAGTGGAATATTTACCTTACTCGGGATGCTCATGATTGGGAAGCGACTTGTTTGGTGGAGTTTCTGAACTTGCTGTACAGCACTCCTATTGCGGCCACAACTAAAGATTCGTTGGAATGGAGACCCTCTAGGAAAGGGAAGTTCTCGATACGCTCCTTCTATGACTCTATTACTATGCAACAAAGGCATAATTTTTCATGGAAGACCATATGGAGGAGTAAAGCACCAACCAAGGCAACATTCTTTGTTTGGACAGCAGCTCTAGGGAAGATTATGACCATAGATAATCTTAGACGTCGTGGTCTTATCATCACAGATTGGTGCTGTTTGTGCAGAAATAGTGGTGAAACGACGGACCATCTACTCTTACATTGTGATTTTACTCGAGATATTTGGAGTTATTTCTTCAGCAAAATGAGAATAGCTTAGGTAATGCCGGGTAGGGTGGTGGAACTGTTAGCAAGCTGGAGAGGGATCACTAGAACACCATAGATCAAGGTTGTGTGGAAGATGACTCCCATTTGTATGTGTTGGTGTATTTGGTGTGAAAGAAACGAGAGGCTTTTTGAGGATCATGAGCGCTCCATGGAAGAGTTTAGGAATTTTTTTTGGAAGACTTTGTGTTTGTGGGTCATTGCTCTAGATTTGAATGGCCTCAGCTTCCATGATTTCCTTATAACTGTTTCTAGTTCTTAAATAGGTGTATTCACATGTATACTTCTAGTGTACCTGGGCTATGCCTACTTTCTTTATCAATGAAATAATTTATTACTTATAAAAAAAAGTATTGTAAATTTAGGGTATTTCAAAACCCTAAATTAATTTAGGTATTGAAACCCCTAAATTAATTTAGGGTTTCGGATTGGAGCCCTAAATTAATTTAGGGTTCCAATCCGAATTAATTAGACACAAATAATATCATGATTTAGTGATTCACACACATTACATAATGCAAACAAAAACAAACGAACGAGAGTCATTCAAAGTTCAAACCACATGCACAGTCTAAGCTGCACAGCACACAATTCACAAAATCCCATCCTCCATCTCCGATAAAGCCCATCCTTCCTTCCTCCAATCTCCATTAAATATATAAATCACAAAAAAATTTAAATTTTGAATTTAGGGTTTCTTACCTTTGGTGACGGAGATGAAGACAGAGGGACTGGGTGCGAGAACTCAGAGAGAGGGAGAGACTGAAAGCGAGGGAGAAGTGAGAACGAAGAAGGTTCGAGAATCGGGAGGGGGGCCGGGGGTGGGTTTTGATATAACCCAGGCATGAAACGACGTCGTTTTATGCTTGGTTTTTTTTTTAAATATATATATATAAATATATATATATATATATATATATATATATAAATCCATGCGGGGCGGGCAGGGGTCACCCCTATCCTGCCCCCGCCCCTGGAGGTTGGCCCAGATGCAGGCGGGTGGCCCCGCGCCCCACATCTGCCGGACGGTGTGATTCGCCCCGCAGGACGGGGGCGGGGTGAAAGTATGTACATCCATAGCAGCAAATCAAAAAGTAATACAAAAAATATAAATAGAGAATGAGACACAAGAATTTACGTGGTTCGGCATAGGACCCACGTCCATGGGTTGTTTGGAGGGAAAATCCATGATGATATAGTATTTTACAGTCTATTACGGTCTCTCATACCTCACTGTAGAATAGGGGTCGGTGACCCCTTTTAGCCTAGAGAAGATGGTCTATATGGAGTCTCTTCGTCTTCCAGTTGTAGTCACCCTTATCTTTCTATCATATCCCCTTTTATTCGGGCCCTTGGGAGTGGTGAGGAAGGGCAGCTTTGTGTCACTGGTGAGGAAGGGCAGCTTTGTTTCACCTCACCCTTTGTGTGTCTAACTTCCCCTGTTATCTTGTCCCTTCCTTTCTCCTCTCATGCTTCTTGATGATGGCTCTCTCATGGACTGGGCCTAGAATGCTATATTGGGCCTGGTAGTTTATCCTCAACAGTATGCTTGCAATTTTTAAGGTCGATTTTCTCAACAAGAATGCTTTGAGAATTTTCGAGTCAAGTCGTGACAAAGATAGCTTGCAGAAACTTGTAGAAAAAATAAATTTAGAGAATCGGTTCCTAGTTTTTGCTAGTTTGTGTTTAAGTAATGAAGATCTCCGAGTGCGAATCTTTGCTTGGAGAGATAGGCGGGAGATGGCTCGAGTGCCTAGGTGTGTGGGTAGAGCTCGGCTTGGAGAGCTAGGCAGGAGATATGCTCGACCGCACTAGCTGCGAGCACAGAGCTTAGCTTGGAGAGTTAGGTGGGAGATGTTTCTTGACAGCGCTAGGTACGAGTGCAGAGCTTGGCTTGGAGAGCTAGGTGGGAGATGTTCTCGACCGTGTTAGGTGCGAGCACAGAGCTCAGCTTGGAGAGAGAGGTGGGATATGGCTCAACCGCGCTAGGTGCGAGAACGGAGCTCGGCTTGGAGAGCTAGGTAAAAGATGTGCTCAGCTACGCTTGGTGCAAGCAAGGACCTCGGCTTGGAGAGATAGGCAGGAAATGGCTCGGCGTGGAGAGCTAGGTAAGAGATGTGCTCAGCTACGCTTGGTGCAAGCAAGGACCTCGGCTTGGAGAGATAGGCAGGAAATGGCTCAGCTACACTAGGTGCGGGCATGGAGCTCGACTTGGAAAGCTAGGTGGGAGATGTGCTCGACTGTGCTAGGTGCAAGCGTGGAAATTGGCTTGAAGAGATAGGCAGGAGATGTACTCAACCGCGCTAGGTGCGAGCATGGATCTGGAGCAAACTTATGAAATTTGCAATAAGGGCCTTCGAGGATGGGTCCCTGGGAAGTTTGTTTTTATGAACATTTGCTTGATAATTGAACATTCAAATGGTTGCATGTGTCTGTTTACTGTTAGGAAAAAGTGTACATTACCGTGATTGCTTTTGCTATTGTTGGTGGTAGTGGATTTTTTGCCCCTTGATGTGAGTTATTGTTGACGTTTCAATTTTGGTATTGTTGTTAGAGCTTGTTTGTAGTAAACCGCTTAAGGTAGTTGGGGAGCTCAAAGGCTCATTCTTGAAGATAATCTACTGGCGGCGGTTGTGGCACTAGTGTCAACACTTAATATTTGCTAGAGAAGATGCTAGGCGAAAGATGTGTTTGACCGTGCTAAGTGGTGAGGAGAGATGGGACACTTTGGATAAGTGTTCCCTCCTTTGATTGCTAGTGCGAGCACGAAGTGTCAGCTTAGATAACTAAGCAGGAGATGTGCTCAACCGTGATGGGTGGCGAGGAGAGGTTTTCTCTCATTTTTTTCCCTAGTGCAAGCACGAAGTGTTGTCTTAGATAACCAGGTGGGAGATATGCTCGATTGCGCTGAGTTGCAATGAGAGATGAGACATTTAGGAATGGTGTTCCCTCCATTGATCGTCAATACGAGTATAAGGATACTCGATTTTGTTGAAGGAGATGCGCGACCGCATTGAGAGACAACCCGTGTGCTAGAGTAGGGTTAGACCCGACGGGAGACATGCTCGATTGTGTTAAAGGAGGTTAATCTGACTGCTTGAGTGAGGTTGAACCCAGCTGGAGATGGACTCTATTTCGCTGCTTTGGCAGGAGATAAAGCTGGACCACGTTGCTGTTGCAGGAGGTGGATCTCGACTGCACTACTGTGGTAGGAGGTCAGGCTCAACCACACTAAAAACCCAAACCGGTTGGTGTAGATAACCCAAATTATAAGTTTGAGATTTGCAAACTTGAGAACCATTTTTCTAAAGCGTGGTGAAGGCTTGAGGCCCACAAGCAGCCTTGCTTTGGTAATGATGAAGATTTGGGGTGCTTGCGATAGCGAATGGTATATTATGATGAAGATAGATTAAAATGTCCAAGTAGTGCCCAAGAAGGGCTTTGTAGCCAGTGTTTCACGCCATGCAAGTGATTTCTAGCGAAGTACATTCCCAGGGCAGTAGCCGCTGGGCTTCTCATGGAACCTTGGGGAGTCTTGTTGGGGGAACCTCTAAAAAACCAAAATTTTCAGTGTAAATAAAATTTAATTAGCAGGTTTGAGAAAAGCAAACAGGGGCAAAGTTAGCCATTGCTTTCAACTTTTCCTTGACTAAGATTATTTGCTGATGATTTTTTCTTCACTTGCATATCCTCTCTGCTTTATTTGCATGAATCGAGACTTCTGATAAGCGATGAACTCTCTAAACAGTACGAATCTTTCTTAGAAATCCATGGGGCACCAAATAACTAGATCAAAAGATGTTTGGCAGCTTTGGCCATGTGTACGATGCAACTCAATTTGTTATATGTTCTCATAGGAAGTTCAAACTTGTACTCCACAAAATTAAGAGATAGAACAAATTGAGATTTTCACAATCCAGAGACATTCATTGCTTGCCATAGGTTCAAAAAGTTTTCATTTGAGATATGTATGCCACTCCAAAATATTGGTGAGTTGACTTGGACTTATGAGGGACCAGAGAGAGAGAGTGAGAGTGCGTGTTTCATCATGGAGGGCCAAGACGTGCCCACTACGTGCTTACTGCCTGCCACCAGGGTGGCGAGATGCTGTCGTAGGTGAATCTAGCAAGATATCGCTCGCCATGAGAGAGAAAGAGTGTTGGTTGCACGTTGGTTGCCATAACCTAGCTAGGTGTTGCATTGGGTAAGGCTGGTGAGTAATTTCACAATTGAGGTGTTGGTTTGGTTGCATAGTGGAATTGTCGGTTTAGTTGTATGGTGAAAATGCTGGTCTGGTTGTAGGGTGGAGACGTTGTACGGCTGCTCGCCAAGAGACGTCAATCCAATATGAATATTAATGTTTTATCATTGTGTACGTAGGTAATAAAACGCTTTGGGCGGGCAAGGAAGCTTGCTCGCTGCGTACATGGGTAGCAAAACACCATTGGGCAGCAAGGAAGCTTGCCTACGTGTTGTTGTTTGCATGGTGCTATGCACGGTGGGCGAATTGGAGTGGCTGAAAATGTCTTGGTGGATGCAGAAAATCCCAGTAGTTGAGATGATGTGCCCGCTGCCCATTTTCACAGGCACATGCCAACGGAGGCAAGAGATTCCGTCAACAATTGTTGCAGCGATCGCAGATGGTTTCTCTAGCTCTCAGTCATCACGGGGGTGTATGATTGTGCCTAGCATTAAGAAGCTGTTGGGAGGAGCCTCCGTGGCTGAGGATTTCTTGGCTGGTGACAGAAAATGCTGGCGAGCTGGGTGGCAATTGGTGGCAACCACGGTTCCCTGGTTTGTGGATCTTTATGGTGCACATTGGCGTGCACCTTCCGTATGTATTGTGCACAGCGTGCAAAACACACCATGGCGGTGAAGAACAGGTGGAAGACACTATCATTCCCACTTTGGTGTCAGGCAGGCCTTGTTCTGCACAGCGCAAAGGAGGTGGCTGGCCCTCATACCCGCCGTGTGTGCCCTGGGTGTGTCTTTACGTGCCCTGTGCATGGTACATGCACGGTGCATGCCACACGTGCGCACAGTGCACTTAACTACATGGGCAAGAAACTTTCTCTTCGAGCATGAAACTTTGGGTGCATGTGTTTTATTTTAAGTGCACAGTGCTCTTAATTGTATGGGTGAGAAACTGTTCTCTCACTCATTTTTTTTGTAACAATATAATAAAATAAATATAATGACAGATGAAAAGGTTGGAGAATCTTATTTGGTCATTCGAAGATGATTTCAGAAGCCAAAAAATCGTCATTCTCCTACTTCCGGTGTAGAGAATAAGTCGATCGCATAGACAACGCCAACTATTAACGCATAAATTTGCACAATAGGCTAAAATAGGAGAAGGAGTCATCCCCAACCCACAGTGGTGACTCGAGTCTAATGATGCGGTCTGAAGCCCATGATGGTAGTTTGGGGCATCGATACGGTGTCCATACGTACATCCATAGCAGTAAATAGAAAAAGAATACATAAAATATAAGTAGAGAATGAGACATATGGATTTACACTGTTTGGTACAGGGCCTACGTCCATGGGTCATTTGGAGGGCAAATCCATTATAATAGAAGTATATTACAGTCTCTCATGGTCTCTCATATCTCATTATATAATGGGGGTCAGTAACCCCTTTTGGCCTAGAGAAGATGGTCTCTCTGGAGTCTCTCTGTCTTCCATTTGTACTTGCCCTTATTTTTCTGTCAGATCCCCTTTAATGCGGGCCCTTGGGAGTGGTGAGAAGGGGCAGCTTTATGTCACCTCATCCTTTACGTGTCTGACTTCCCCTCTTATCCTATCCTCTCATTTTTCCCTTTTTGATTCCTGATGATGTCTCCCTCATGAACTGGGCCTAGAATGCTATATTGGGCCCAGTAGATTTACCTCCAACAAACCCATTTTTCTTTTTTCATTCATAAATGTTCGATATAGCCCTACCAAAGGTTTCGACGTACGACATGTACATGACCAATACCATTTTAAACCACACCTGTAACATTTATTTTCATATTTCTTTATAGGCTTATTTTGCAAGCCTTTGTTTTCATCTTACTTTATTGCGGTGTGGTCCAACTTTTAGTAGTATGTAACATTTCTCTTTAAAAAACTTTGAGTATGCTCTTCTTAATTTTGATAGTTTTTTTTACCACGTCCACGTCCACGACCATGACCATGGTTTTCTTTATTATGATTAAATAAGATTTCGTTCGCTTTAAGGAATAGAGTAGTACTGGTTGGACGAGACTAGTGATTTTTTTATTAACAGTTTGTTTTGTTTAACCACTAATAAACAAAATATTAGTTCAAAATACTTAGTGAACTTCCGTTCTCGATATTGTTGTTCCAAGAGCACATTCGAGACATGAAATATAGTATAAGTTTTTGTCCAACATATCCTTATCAATGACTTTTTCTCTATACAATTATAACTATGAATGGATTTTAAAAAGTGTGGAGTTGTATTTACTAACAGTCTTAAAATCTTTCAATCTCAGATTCATCAAATTATAATGAGATTTTGAGATGGACTTGTGGTGCTCTTATCTCTCCCTTAAACTATTTCATAGAATCATTGGATCTTTTATTGTGAGGTACTCAGTTTACAGTTCTTCATAGATGGTGGCAAAGGAAAATTGTTGATTTAACGCGATCCTACAAAGATGTTTCATTTTCTGCCTTAATGGTATTTCAAAAATTCATTGCATCAAGGTGAATCTCAACATCAAGGATCCATGATAAATAATTGTTGCTAGAAACATTGAAGGCAACAAATTCAAGTTTCGTAAGATTTGACATGATCTATAACAAATATATTAAGTATTGAATGAGAAAGAAGTATTCAAAATCAAACTAATATATAGAAGACAAGAATATTTATCGCATTAATATGATAACATTCTACTTTATATAATATTACATAGATCATATCAAGATTTTATAAAATGATTTATATCGCAATAAACATATATATGAATATTTATAGAAGAGAACCTTACCATATTTGGAAAATGTTATGCAAGTATCTTGCCAAAAATCAAAAGAACACAACGGTTAGTTAGAGTCTTGTGCTAATAACGTGTTGTAAAATTAAAGATAAGTAACAAGAGAATTGAAAGATTGTAATGTAAGAGTAGCTCTTCAAGAGCTTAATATCATTCACTTCGAATTTTTGTATTGTACAAATAATCCTCAAGACACCCTTTTACAGGCATAAGGGATAAGAAATATGAGAGTGTGATACATAAATTAATAAGATATATTTATGAATATAAGAATTTCAAATATATGAATGAGCTAGACTAACAAGAGATGAAATCTAAATGGTCATGATCACAAGTTGGTATATACATTTATGATAATAATATCATTTTTATACTTAAACCAATCAACTCAAAAATCCGAAACATGTTTGGATCTGTTGGGGATGGTTTTGTTTCGAATGCTTATCAAACAAGAAAAAAGTATCAAAATATCGAGAGTCGGTTAGACATACTCAAATGGGGATAACTAGGGAGAAGAATAGTACACATTGGTCAACATCGTCATGTTCGCATCTTAGAGCTATCTACCAAAATTGCTTCAACACGTTCGAAAATTTTCATTTTGCTTTTGGGTTTTTGGATCTCAATGGACAAAATGGTCATTCCTAATTCCTTCTTATACCCTTCTTAAAACCTTTTCCTTTTCTTTATCTAAGCGAGGATTTTGCGGAACAAAATATTGGGTACATGTTATTTAATGATAAATATTGAAATGATTGCTTATTCTAAAGAATTTTATGTGTTCTACAAATATTTGCCAGATACAAATATTCACCAATTATATTGGAATTGGTCAATACAACAATAGAACTCATATCTCCTTATTAACAGAAAAATATATAAAATTTTGTTAATACAAAAGAAAGTTTAATTAGATGTATTAAAAGAAGACAACAAAATCATGATGTGATTACATAATAAAGAGAAAATATTAATTGTTATGGTCATATGAATCACTAATCAAAAGAATATTGTCTTCGTTAGGATTCACAGAAAAATCAGAAATAACGAGATTAGTTAGGTCAATCCTAGTTGGATTATCAAAATAAGTTAGATGATCTTTTGAATCCTTGTAGTCGACAAAATTCATTTCGATCCATTTTTCTTTATCTTTCACAAATGTTTGATATGGTTCCACTAAATGTTTCAATGGACAACGGGTATGTGACTAATACTGTTTCATACCACACTTGTGACATTTATCTTCATATTTCTTTACAAGCTTATTCTGCAAGCCTTTATTTTCATCTTACTTTATTGCAGTGTGATCCCATTTCTGGTGGTATGTAGCATTTCTCTTTGAAACAATTTGAGTACGCCCCCATTGATTTCGATAGTTTTTTTCTACCACGACCATGATCATGGGTTCTTTTATTATAATGAAATGAGATTTTGTTTGCATGAAGGAATGGAATAGAACCAGTTGGATGAAACTGTTGATTTTTCCTTAACAACTCATTGTTTTGTTTAACCACTAGTAAACAAGATATTAGTTCAGAATACTTGGTGAACTTTTGCTCTCGATATTGCTATTGCAGGAGCACATTCGAGACATCAATTGTAGTATATGTTTTTTTCAAACATATCTTCATTAGTGACTTTTTCTCCATACAATTACAACTTTGAACTAATTTTAAAAAGTGCGGAGTTATATTCACTAACGGTCTTAAAATCTTGCAACCTTAGGTGCATCAAATCATAACGAGCTTTTGGGAGGATTACGGTCTTCTAGTGCTCGCATCTCTCTCTTAAACTATCCCATAGAATCAATGGATCTTTTGTTGTAAGGTACTTAGTTTATAATTCTTCATATAGATGGTGGCAAAGGAAGATTGTTGTGATGTTTCATTATCTACCTTAATAGTATTTCCTAAATTAATTGCATCAAGATGAATCTTAACATCAAGGATCTATGATAAATAATTGTTGCCAGAAATATTGAAGGCAACATATTCGAGTTTCATAAGATTTGACATAATCTATAACAAATATATTAAGTATTGAATGAGAAAGAAGTATTCAAAATTAAACGAACATATATAATACAAGAATATTTATTGCATTAATATGATAACATTCTACTTTATATAATATCACATATATTATATCATGATTTTATAAATTGATTTATATTGCAATAAACATATATATGCATATTTATAAAAGAGAAACTTACCATGGTTAGAAAATGTTACACAAATATCTTAACAAATATCAGAAGAACACAACGGTTGGCTAGAATCTCATGTTGATAACGTGTTGTAAAATTAAAGAGAAGTAACAAGAGAGTTGAAATATTGTAAAGTAAGACTAGCTCTTCAAGAGCTTAGTATCATTCATTTCGAATTTCTTGTATTGTACAATAATCCTTAAGATACCCTTTTAGAGATATAGGGGATAAGGAATATACAAGTGTTATACATAAATTAATAAGATACATGTATAAATTTAAAAATTCCAAGAGTTGATACATTAATGAGCTAGAATTATAAGAGGTGGAATCAAAATAGTCATCAACAAGTTTGTATATACATTTATTACAATAATATCGTTTTTCTACTTAAAACTGAATAACTCAGACATCCAAAACATGTTTGGATATATTTGGGATGTTTTTGTTTCGAATGCTTATCAAATGGTAAAATAACGTCGAAATATCGAGAGTTGGGTTGCCACAACAATAAACCAGGCTCCACAAACCCAACATAGCTCTCATTGGTCAACATCGCCTTATTCACATCTTAGAGCTACCTACCAGAATTACTTCGACACATTTGAACATTTCCATTTCGTGTTTGGGTTTCTGGGTCTCTATGGACAAAATGTTTGTGCCTGATTCTTCCTTAAAACTTTCTTAACACTTTATCAGGTTCTCTATCTAAGCAAGGATTGAATGATAAAGAAGTATTTCAAATTAAACTAACATATAGAAGACAATAATATTTATCGCATTGATATTATAGATCATATTAAGATTTTATAAAATGATTTATATCGCATAAATAGATATCAATATTTATAGAAGCAAAACTTACAGTGACCGGAAAATGTTACGCAAGTACCTTTCCAAAGATCAAAAGAAAATAATAGTTGGCTAGAGTCTTATGCTGATAATGTGTTGTAAAATAAAGAGAAGTGGCAAGAGAATTGAAAGATTACAATATAGACTTAGCTCTTCAGGAATTCACTTAGAATCGTTTCATAAAGGGAAACATCTTGTTCACACCAAGACAACGAGACCATCACACAAAAAAGAATTCACCTAGAGAGAAGGAGATGAAAAAGAAGAAGGAAAAGGAGATGAAGAAGAGAAGAGGAGGAAGAGAGAAGAAGAGGAGGAAGAAAGAAGAATATGTGGCTGAAATGAAGAGAAAGGATTAGGGTTTTCTTAAAATGGGTATATTATGGCCAAATGTAGGTAGGACTCTCTCGCCTGCTAGACAAAAATATTTGAGTCTTCCCCTATCCACTTGCTCGCTACACACAAAAGTTTAAGTCTCCATACTTGCTCGCCAGCTAGTATGGGCAGGTTTATCGCTTCTAGTGGGGCTAGGCCTCCTAGACCTAACTGTCACCCTTCCAAAGGTGGTCTAAAGTGGCGGGGCTGTTCCTACCACCATGGATGGTCAATTATTGCATTTGGAGTGCACTCTAAAGATGATTTTGCCACCCCATGCGGAGTGACTACAGAGCCACCTTGTGCATAAATTTGCCCTTTCGCGAGGTGGTTTTATGGCCACCTTGCAATGTGTGTTGAGATGGTTCATGCTACTTTGAAAAGAGATTTGCTTGCAGGTTTGTTATGTATGGCCTATGATTGTTGATTTCAACCAATTAGGAGAAGTGTTTATTGGCCTATCCTACATGGCAGGATGGGTACTTTCTTCCTGACCTTTGATTAACTAGGGAGCTTTCTCTTGTGCATATTTAGTAGACTACACTGTCTCTTTTTCCTCCAATTATAGATGTCAACGAATGTAAAATATGAGCTTTGGGCTAGGGTTACAATCGGATGCTTCTACTTTTATATTTGCTGGATTCAAATCCCTAAAGTGTTTATCCAAACTTTAAAGTTTATTGCATTTCAAACTTATATATTGTTTAGGGTTGAATACCATATTCAGAATTGTATTACATGCCATAATTTTTGTCAATCAGAGGACACTCACACTTAGGCCTCTTGTTTACACAATGGGAGGCGAGAGGCTGGAGGTAGCACTTTTCCCATATCTTTAACATCTATACTTGGTGAAAGCAAGACTTCATCCATCATCCTCGGTACCCAATAGAGCACCTTCAAGATGCCAACTTTCATTTTTCATATTCATTTTCAATGAATTTTTGATGGGTCTACTTTCTTTATGTTCTACAAACTTGCCTATAAATCTTCGATTTTCATTTGGAACTAGTGACCATATTTTTCAAAACTCATGTTGTTTAGTTATCTATTTTAATGTAAAGAAGTCCTAAGTAATAATTATATACTCGAGTTATATTATTTACAAGTCGATGGTACATATCACTAGTTTCGCATAAGTGATGTGTCAAAAAATTAACTTATAAATACATTTATTGTATCCAATAAAATATGAAAAGGGTTTACCTAGAACCTTTCAACAGTAAGGACCCACTCTTTCTAAGAGCCTGGAAGACAATTAAAATTGGGCTTGGTGTTTCCTTTCTTTTGGAACAACTCTTATAGTCCTTATTGATAATGTCGGGGCCCATTGTCTCAGGTTGAGAAGAACCATTTAAATGGGCAAGTTGAAACTTGAAGGCAATAATTGCTTACTTCAATGCTTCAGCAAAAGTTTGGTAATGAATCAGCCAATCAGTCTGATTCCCTGACATTGCATGCAGAGACTATATTGCTCATAACTAGTTGAGATATATTTTCCCCTTTAAACTGAGGTTGAAATTGGTACTGATCTGAATAGCAAGGAAAAATTGGCATGTTATAAGAAATTTTTCATCTCATTTATTTTTATCTTATTTTATCATTATAATTTTTTTAAAATTTTTATATAAAATATAATAAATAATTCAATTTTTTTAAAATTTAAAATTATAATAATATTAAAAATATTATTTTAACAATATTTTATTCAACTTTTAATTTTTATCTCAATTCATCTCAATTCACTATCCAACGGCTCCAGTAGCAAAACAACTATGTTTTTTAGTTAGTTTTTTTTCTCCACAAGTAAGGATTATCAATAAAATTGAGATACCTTCATCTTCTTAAAAAAAAAAAAAACACTTTTTTTTGGTTCTCATTTATTCATGAAAGCTTCCCCATTTAATGATTGGTTGGAAAATGCCAACTAGAGATCGAGCAAATCCTTCTTGCACATGTACACATTCTTGTTCCGTGTTTTTTAGGGTTTGTTTGGCAAAATAATTGTTCTCAATAATTTTTATATATTTTAGATATTTTATCTAATTATTACTTAATTAATACAACTTTTCTAAACTTTCCAATAAAATACAAGAAAACAATACTACTTTTTCAAATTTTAAAATAAAAATAATATTTAAACATTTTTTTAACTTTATAATATTTTTATTTAACTTTTTCTCTCATTTTTCATTACTCAATAAAATATCTTAATTCAAATAATTTCACTGCTATTCACAGATATATTGAGATATTCTAAGACTGTGTTTGATTAGTTGAGACTACTAATTCACTATTATTTATTACTATTCATAAACTATTTATTTATTTTTATTACTATTTATTAATTTTTACTATTATTCGTAGATCATTTATGATGACCTGTATCCAAATGGGCCCTTAGTTGATCCCTAAATCCGACGGCAACGTTCAACTCCTTTTGCTGTTCTTCATAAGTAAGATAATTATTGAAAGTACTGCAAAAATGCTATAAATATATGAACCATAGGCTCTAAATGAGAGATTGAATTGGTACAGCTTGAACCTTGCATTTGCAATTAATTATCATCAACCTCAAACCTAAGTTAAATGAATATAGTTGAGAAATGATTTGTTGAGTGACAGTTTTGAGGACTGGGGCATACATATTAATCTAACCTCAACCGAAAGGACAGATGAAATAAATGTGTAATTTCAAGTTGGGATATTGCCAGGTCACAAGCGATGTAAATTAAAGATAATATATATATATATATATATTTTTTTTTTTTGTGTTTTTGAATTATTCTATTTGTAAGATCATGGTGTATAGAATATACAATTTATATCATTTACATGGTAAGATTTAATTTTTAAGATTTAAATTTTAATTATTTTTTTTAAAATCAAACTATGCCTTATCAATATTTTTTTAAGTATGTTTTACATACCGACTTAATTTTTTTTTTCTTGGATAATTGATGCCGTTGTGTTAATATTGTGTGCGTGTATATATATATATATATATATATATATATATACGCGCGCGCGTATGCATGTATTTATGTATGTATATGATCATTATCATTGAATATGTTGTGAACAAAGCCAAGAGAGCTATTTTCTAGCTCGAGGCATTCATGTTAATTTATCTGATGCTTTTTTAATTTAATAGATTAATCATTTGAGTGAAAAATAATTAAAATGCACCACATCAATTAATACCATGATAATATTCAAAATAAAAACCAACATTTCTCTTATTTGAATATATATATATATATATATATATATATATATATATATATATATATATAGTCGAGAATGAAACATTAGGAGTGTTTCTACGCGAAAGAATCATGTGAGATAATTCTTTAAGATGAAATGGGAATTTTATAAATAATAATAAAATAATTTATGAATAATATTGAGATAATTTGAGTTGAATATTTTTTGAATTTTGAGAAATGAAGAGAAAAAAATTTGAATAAAAAAATATTATAAAGTTAAAAAATTGTTATAATATAATTTTACAATATAATTTTTATTTGAGAATATGAAAAAGTTGAATTATTTTTTATTTTTTATTTAAAAATTTGAGAAAGCTGTAACGATTAATTTGAAAAAATTGTAATGATTAGTTTGACAATTTCGTATTTAAATTATGTTTGTGAATGAGAAGAGATGAGATGAGATGAAAATTGTGGAATGAGATCCATTTCCAAACAAGTTCTAAACAAGTTCTCATTTTGAGTAATATAAAAAATGAGAGAGTAAGAAGAAGTTTGGATAGTGAGTTAGAATGAAATGAGATGAAAGTTAAATAAAATATTATTATAATATTATTTTTTAATATTATTTTTGTTTTGAGATTTGAAAAAATTGAATTGTTTATTATATTTTGTATGAAAATTTTTTTAAAAAAATTATGATTAGATAAAAAAAGATGAGTCAAGAACTTAATCAGAAGCTCTCTCAATCTAAACAACTCCTAAATAAGAGAAAGAAACAACTACAAATCTTTGTATAGATGGATAGTTATTATCCAAAAGGAGATGAGAAAACACTACAGTGCAAATGTATTTTGCATATAAAAAATTATATTCATTATTACAACTTTCATCATCCTCTTATCATTCTATGATGTGGCATTAAATGATAAGTTTATAAGTGAAATATAATAAATAATTTACAATCACCTAATACCATATCATAAGATGATGGAAGGATGATGGAAGTTAGAATGATGAGTAGCATTACTCTTTGCATATTGCCATATACTACTTTACATGCATAAGCCGATAGGCATAATTTTTTGAATCATTGTTAGTCATTTTGCATTTACATGCAAATAGGATAAACCATTCTGATTGCTCGAGTGTTGAATGAGCAGAGGATATTGATTGATTGATTTATTTAATTTGATATATGTTGCATTACAAATTTACAAATCACAATGGCCATTGCTTTGTCCCGTTTAAGCATAGAGTTGAGTTATCCCGAAAAGTCTTCATGGAAATAAATATTTCCTGCAATCTGAAAACCACGTGGTTTCATGCCACAAGTCCAAAAATTAGGCTGACACATGCAGGAAGAAGTGCAAAAACCAAGCATCCTAGAACTGAACCACAAAGACATTCGGGATCCGGCGTTTGATGTTAAGAGCATTGGTGGTGCTACTCCCACAGCTGGAAGTTACCACTTTTAAATATTTTTAAAAAAATTATAATATTATTAAAAAATATTTACTTAATTATTAAATAAAATAATAATAATAATAATAATAATAAAATCTTAGTAGTAACTTCCATCGAGAGCAGTAGAAAGAGTAGCATTTTTCTAAGAGCATAGTTCATTCGTAATAAAATAATAGTGAATAATTTATGAATAATAATCTATTTTTTTAATTTAATATTCTTAAAATTTAATTCAAAACTTAAAAAAATATTTCTTTTTCTTTTTTGGAAAAGAAAAACAGTTTAGCAAGCCCAATGACATCATTCATGAGAAGAAAAATTCTATATATCAGTTATTATTTATTATTTTACATTTTACACTTTATGAAAAATACCTCATATCCTATAACTATAGGTGTAAAGTGTAAAAATGAATAATAATTAGTGAATTTCTGTCATAGGAAACAGAAAGATACGGTCACACTAGTGCATGCATAAGGTCAAATGTGTGAAAGCATACACGTTTCTCAATCTTATATAATTCGCACATATAAATAAAATGTTATAAATCTTTTTATCATCTTTTGAGCTAGCACTAACTAGTTAGAATTATGCAACATCATTTTGTAATGCATCATATTGTGATATCTTATAATAAATGATAATGATACATGGTGTATGTGATTTTATATTGTTAATGAATGAAAAGTTTTTATTCTTTTACAATGAAACTCTAATTGTATAATTTACTACTCTTTTTTTTTTAAGTATATGCATAGATGTGACTTATAAGGGTCTTCTTTGGAACGTTATAAATAATATTAGAGTTTATCTCAATCAAGGAGAAGACCGTGATAAGAATAGATAATGTATGAGATCTTACATTCCAGACGAATGAGAAGTTTTTACTCTTTATAATATGCTTTTAAAGTACAGGCCCGACGTCAATTATATTATTAACTAATTCTTTTGAAATATAGGTCGAAGTGAGCCTCTCTTGGAACGTTACTCATATCATGCAATATATTTGTAATTTTTATAAGATCTCTTAGATAGAACAATAATTTCTCATTCTTGAATGTCCCAAATTTACCCGGTAATATGGTGTAAATATTTCCCTGTCAAGTTCTAAATTCACCTTCCTTTTTGAGAGGTTGGAAAGTTACTTTCGAGACATGTGATGATGGTGTGCTGTCATACTTTGTCCTTGGACTGCAAGATTTTTCGGAGCAGTTTCGTCAAGGAAAGGGCCCAGCTCGTAAAAAGTCTTGGTTACCCCCACATATATCATAAACCCAAATATCAGATCTGAATACGATCCATGGGCCCTACTGTCAATTCGTTCCAGTCAAATTTATAGTCATGCCTCAAGGTAATGAAGACAAAACATTAAAAGATGCAAAACACCCCACTCCGCACTAACCAACTACGCTTGTGATAATTAACAAAAACAAAACTCTTATTTATTAAAAGAGCGAAAATTATTGTCTTTTTCTGTTGTCCTTTCATTGATCTTTAAATGAGATTTGATGAAGATTTTATTAATAATAATAAAATAATAGTAATATAATTTAAATTAGATCTCGTTTGTTTTCATAATTTTTTTTATCTTATCTCATATAATTATTATAATTTTTTAAAATTTATACACAAAATAAAATAAACAATTCAATTAATTTTTTCAAATTCTAAAATAAATAATATTAAAAAAATATATTTTAACAAGATTTTATTCAACTTTTAATTTTAATTTTAATTCATCTCATCTGTGAAAGCAAACGCTATTTTATAAGATTTTTTAGAAATGAGAGAAAAAATATTGAATAAAAAATATTATAAAATTAAAATATTATCAGAATATAATTTTTTAATATTACTTTTATTTAGAAATTTGAAAAAGTTAAATTATTTTTTTATTTTTTATTTGAAAATTTGTAAAATTTGAAATGATTAGTTTGAAAAAATTATAATGATTAGTTTAAAAATATTTATATTTGAGTAATATTTAGGAAGAATATGAGATGAAAATTTTAGAATGAAATATTTTTCCAAACAAGCCTTAGTGATTGCTTACAATTTTATTTCAAACTTTATTTTAGTTAAAATTATTCTATTTTTAAGTCAGTTGGCAGAATATATCATTTACATTATTTAAACGGTAATATTTAATTTGTAAAATTTAAATTAATTTTTTTAAATTAAATTATACCATATAAACACTTTATTAAATGTATTATCCATATCGGTTTATAAATAAAACTTTTTCTTTAGCTATTATTTGCCTAAAAACTTATAATTTCGCGTAACAATTCCTTCCTCCATTGGCAATGAATTTTTCATCCTCCTTAAAAGCTTTTGAATTATTAGATATTTTGCACTTTTACTGATAAAAAAGAAAAAGAAAAAAAAGACTGTTTGCACTTTACATCTCGAAATATTGAATTTTGTATATTCTATTATTCAATTGTACACTTTACAATTTCGTCTAATTTTTATCGTTAAAACTGACAAAAAAGAAAAAGAAAAAGACAGATATGACCCAATCAAATCTTGATAAAAGTTGTAAATTTTTATCTTCTTTATTTTTACAGATAAGATGAGATGAATTAAAATTAAAATTAAAAATTAAATAAAATATTTTTTTTTAGTAATAGTTTTGTTTAAGATTTAAAAAAATTAAATTATTTATTTTATTTTATATGAAAATTTAAAAAAATTGTAATGATTAGATGAGATGAGATAAAATAAATTGTGAGGAGTTAAAAAAAAAAACAAGGCCTTAGTTTTTTAATAGAGTTTGGTCCCCTCATTTTTATTACCTTGAAAAAAAATTTATTTTTCTCATATTTACCAATGTTTATGATTTTTTAATATGATTTCAAATAATTAAAAAATTATTTTTATGTTTTTAAAAAGACGATTTAAAAAAATAATAAACACATTTTTCTTCACTACGTGTAATCATATATTTGCTAGAAGGATGCTGGTACGTTCTTCACAGACAAAGGTTATCGAGCTTTTGTATCGACAGTATTTTTTTGTGTTTTGTCTTAAAATAAAAAACACAATACTAAAAAAATAAACAAATACCAATATTATAAAAAAAAGTTTTTCTATTAATCATCTCTATATATTACACATCACATATAATATATTATATATTTTTTTAAAATTTTTTAAATTAATTGAATTCTTCTATTTATCATCTGTATAATATATATTTACTAAGAGAAAAAGAAATATAATATATAATACGTAAGGTTGATGAATATAATTTTTTTTATAAAAAAAATACACATTTGTTAAGGAAAATCGGTAGACTGTCTTCGTGAGTATATAATTTTTTTTTTAGATACAAGTCTTACATTCAGCACACCATTGCAGATAAATAAAAAGAAATCGTTAATGGACTATGACACGCGACAATTCTGTTAAATTCCATCTTATTCTTATGCAGATTCTAATCTGAAA